>NC_062968.1:30675143-30704812 GCF_023119035.1 Salvia hispanica | reverse complement strand
AGATTATGAATCCAGGCTACTAAAAAGGTAGTCAGCTGCATATGTATGATCTATTTAGGGGACTTTCGTTTGCTAGACAAGATATATAACATGAAATAGAGCAAACTAAGATTAGTTTAGGATTAAATTAGTCAAACAGGTAGAAGTGATATGATTAATCATGAAATACAATGTATGAATGTTGATACTGTGGAGATGGACCAAAATATATGTTCCGGGCCAAACTTTTTGAAAAAAAAGTCAACCGAGCATGAGAAGAAAATAGATATGACATTTAAATCACAAGTAAATGTACCAACCGAATGACCCCATTACTTGATAGGTTCTTAATATATTTTTTGAACTACGCCAACTTGGCCGTGCATACTTAGTCTTTTTTAAAAATCTAGTCGTTTTAAAAAACAATGAAATGTAGTAATGTAAAATATTCTAGTCAAATGAATTATTCGGGCTGGGTCGGGCCATATGTGCAGTAGTCCAGCCAGCACGGCCCGAAATTAGGCCAGGGTGATTTTGTTTCGACAGCTTTACAGTGACCTACTCTGTGCTTTCTTTATAATACCTATAATATATTCTCTTACTATAGTTTAAAATAGGAATTTATTTTGTATCGATGAGTGGGGATAATAATTTATTGTTTGTAGTCCATACAAAAGATGGTACTATCATAAATGGACAGGTGTTGAGTTTGGTGAATGATAGTATAAGATGTGCGTTTTAATTAATTATTTTCTTCAAACATCATTATGTTTAATAATGGGGGAAACTGCTCAGTTTAGCCAAACACCAGTCATTTCTATAATGTGTAATGGTGAAAATATAAAGTGGTGATTATTTGACAAAATTAAGACACTATTTGCTTTGCTCAATCGAATTTAACTGCCCATTTTTCACGCTTACTTGAATTATTTCTAAACAATTAAACTTCAACAATTGATAATTTTACCTTGTTATTAAGTTACAACAAAGATGTGTATAGCAAAATTTAATTTCTTTACACCTAATATTGGGATTTATAATCTTAGTTATGCTTTATGGTTATTATCTCACACTGACGTAGCTCTATTATGTAAATTTATCAACTTTAGGATAATTTACTAAGTTAATAAAATTTGAGTTCTAACAATATGTGTTTACTGAAATGTTCGTTCGTTGTTAAGAAAAATGTATTTATCAAAATAATCAATCTCTCCACCGACATACTTAAAAGTTTGATGAATTCTTTATAATAACTCTGACTTGTATAAACAGTAAGGGGCTTCTTGGTATGATGGAATGGAATTGTGGAATGGAATGTGATTCTTATTTCCATTCTATTCATTTGCTTGGTGTGATGGAATGAACGAGTGAATGAATGAAAATGCAAAGAAATATAAGGAAATTGACATTTCATTCATATCTTCATTCTATTCCAACCTCAATTTCATTCTACCCTAATTTCATTCCATCATACCAAGCATGCCATAAGTGTTAGATTCAATTCAATCTACTCTAGTGTTAAAAATAGATTTCGAATAGTTCGTCAAAAAAAAAAAAATCAAGAAGATTTTGAAAAGATTGGCATCTTGAATTTTAAATTGGTGTTCATATATATAATTGGCATGCCATTGCCGTGCCGAGGTCGGCCCACATATATACAGCTCATTCAGTAGTTAATTGCATAATTAAAGTCAACAAAACATTATTAATTGCTAAAACATTACGAATTAGTGCATCTCACTACGCAAACTCCATTAATTAATTAATTAATTAGTACATCCCATTATCATTGAATTGAGCACTCGAACCATTTCTATACACTGACCAGACTTAATTATATACTCCAAAATATTTGACAAATATTCATATAATCATATGGTAAACTTGGACCTACTCCAAAATATACCAACCCAATAAATACAATGTGGCTTGGAAAGCCCATTTAGCTCAAAATGAACAAACCCAATTTTCATAAAGAGCTCAAGTTATATTTTAGCCCAAGTATAAGCCCACTTTGAAATTCCAACTTCTAAATCATAAGCCTAATTTAGTCCAAGTACAAGCCCAGGTTGAAATTCAATTGCTGTGCATAGACAGAAAATAAGAGAATTCATATATTTCTAGGCTTGAAAAAAATTGAGTATAGTGCCAAAATATATAATCTGTGTATTACTATAAGACAATTATCCCATTTTGGAAGGTCATATATTTTTTATTCATTAAGCACTACATCCCATATCAATAGTCTTGCTAATGGACAACATGTGTTTTAATAAAATAACGTGGTAAAGTAAAAAGAAATGCAGAGAAAAAAAAAACCGTGATTGATGATGTTATTAGTGTTACAATATAGAATGAAATTCACTGAGAAACTTACTAAAAATATAAGGTGATTAATTTTTGTTGACGGACACCGAAACTCATCATAAAAGACTAGTCTATCTAAAAATAGAATCCAATTACTCAAAAAAACTTCACACGGACATTAATTACACAACCGACATGGGATATTAGAGTCGCTAACATGTAACACATCAACCAATTTGCTAGCTACAAGTCTATCATAATCATTACATAACTGTTTATATCTTGAAAAATTCACCTTGAACTGCCCAAGCTTGACTTTATAAAACGAAGACTACATAAACATAACTATTTTAACCGTTTTTAGTTTGGTAGTTAAGGTCGTAATTACTGTCGGTGGCTCCTCATTATTAGAGAAGAAACCAATCACAATAATAGTAGTGACACACAATCTCACGCACGCGCCTTCGACGCCGTTTCAAATTCAATTAGCCTCCGTCGGCCCCGGCCGCGGGTCCCCTCTTTTTTTCTAATGGTCAAACTAATCAATTTTCAAAACTTTAAATAACCATAACTACTATTGATTTTGAACTTGAATTACATAAAAATATGAACCTTACTCAAAGTGTTGTTTTAATTTATAAATAGGAGAACTATAATAAACAATTAAACAGTGACCCATATATATAATCATTGTAGTATGTAGAGAAACTCCATTATTCTAACATCGCATGCATCATCAATAAGTTACCTACAAAACTACAAAGATCATCTACTCTTTCTTTTCATTGGTTTAGACATATTAGATGTTCTACCTACATATTTCCTCGGGTCCATCAATTGTCATTAGACCGAATGTCAAAATCGTTAGCGATTGCTGGATGTTGACTCATGTGAGCGACGAGAATTCGAAAGTTTAGTCTGCCAAAAAAATTATCAGTTATAAAATTTCTCGCTTTAATTCACAAATTTCTTGAAAATAAGAACATCATCTATCTATTTTATTTACTTTTCATGTAACTCGTAAATTAATACCGTTTAAAATCCTATATTGAACAAAAAATGCTTCATTTAAAAAGAGATGGAAGGAGTATAAAATAAAAACTGCTTAAAATCCTATATTGAACAAAAAATACTTCATTTAACAAGAGATGGAAGGAGTATAAAATAAAAATCAAAGGTTGAATATTTTTCTGATTTTCTAAATGTACAATAAAATGAAACTAGCTATAAATAGAATTAAAAATTAATTGCAAATACTACCTCAGCCCACGCCATTAATTGTAAGCAAATAAACTGGTAGTTCTATTTTAAATGCAAACAGGTTAGTACTCCCTCCGTCCCATTGAAAATGATCTGCTTTCCTTTTTGGTTTGTCCCAATCAAGATGACCTATTACTTAAAATGGAAACCTCTTTATATCTATTTTATTTTCTCTCTCTTACTTTACTCTCTCCACTTAACACACAAATATAATGACATAAAATCTTGTGTCGTCCAAGAAAGGGGTCATCATCATTGGGATAGAGGGAGTAATGAAACAGGTAGTTAGTGTAATCAATGAAATTAAGCATGAACTTATCGGCCAGTAGTCAAATCAAAAGGGTGTTAATAATTAACATAGTGTTATTATGTTACATCACAGGTAGACATTTGATGAAGACGCAATTCATGCACCTAAATCAAAATAATGCTACAAATTGAAAATAAATTCGACGATACGAATCGCCGAATTTTCGATTCTTGCCCACAAATACAAAAGTTGTAAAAAACATATGTAAAATCAATTAGATTTCGTATCTTGTGTCACTTCCAATTTTTCTGTAGTGGGTCCCACCCGCCCTCCTTTCAATTAATCATTTCTGGAAAAAAAAACACCAACAATATTCTAAGGTTCAAACTCAACTTTAGGCACATAATCATCGGCAACAAGTGACCCATAGTTGGCCATGTAACAACAATAGTTCATATTCAATTGTTCGAGACTCGTTCAGTACCACTTTCGTAGACATAACTCATACCAAAATCTGTTATTTGATTTCCTTCTCTATAAATATGGGCAGTCCAGACAATCTACTCGGCTATATCATGGGTTGAATAATTCTTACAAGTGCCAAAACACTTTTATCTACCTCCCACCATTCAGTATGTGGACACTATAACTCTCGGCAAAAATTTTTTGAACCCACTCCAACTGGACCAATTCAAGATCTACAAATTATTACAACTTGCTATAAAGTATTTGCTCTTAGGGGTGAGTATTCGATTTTTATTACAACTGGCTATAAAGTATTTGCTTTTAGGGGTGAGTATTCGATTTTCGGTTCAGTTTTTTAGCCAAATTGTATTAAACCGAAAATGAAAATAACAATTTTGTGAAAATGAGTATTAAACCGAACCGAATTATCCGAAAATCGAACCTGAAAAACCAAAATTACACAAAATATCTCAAAAAAACGGAAATATGAATATTAATGTTCTATAATTAACACAAAAATATACTCCACCATCACATCAAACAAATAACATATCCAAACAATTACCGTCATTATAAAATCTAAATATTAGTATTAGACTTGCGAATATAATTAAAAAGCAATTCAGTTTTTCGATTATATACATCTGAATCGAACCAAAAAGCTGAAATATGCCAAAAATTTAAACTGAACCTAATCGAAAAAAAATCAAACCAAAATTTAAATTTCAATATAGGTTAGATCGGATATTCGATATTTGGATATTTTGCTGATCTCTGTTCTCTCTCTAAAATCTAAGTACTCCGTACATGCAGGAGTTTAAAATACTGATATAAACTACACTTCCTCGAATCTACTACTATTGTTTTATTTATGGTTTATGATATAGTAGTAAGTCTTAAATTACGAATATGTCATGATGACGGCTGACAAGAGCGGCGATCTACACTCTGCAGTCTCCAATAAGACCAAAAGGCAGATAGAAAAAACACTGCGCCGCTTTGCCCTTCCATGGTCGAGTGACTGATTTATTATCTCACCAAAAGTAGACCCATATTTATACCAACAAATTACTTTAAAGTGGTATTATGTCCCTCTTTCCTAGCTAGCTACTTATATATAACTGCTACTCCTCACTTCTCAACAAATAGGTTAAGAGATGAAGGAGAGCAGCAGCAGAAAGCAAGGTGCGCCGGCGCCATGCGCGGCGTGCAAGCTCCTCCGTCGGAGATGCGCTGAGGATTGCGTGTTCGCGCCTTATTTTCCGGCGGACGAGCCCCACAAGTTCGCCAGCGTGCATAAGGTCTTTGGTGCTAGCAATGTCAATAAGATGCTTCAGGTACTTTTCAAATCTCTACTTCTCTAATATTTTATTTTTTAGCAATGTGTTTACTTATACTAATTTTATTCCTATGAATTGATACATGACTTTAAATTCTTGCAATATGGGACTTTTGTTTAGGCTATGTATTCAGATTTCGTTGTTTTCAATCTTTGTTTTTTGTTTTTGTTTCCTTTTTTGGAAGTCTTAAAGTAGGTATAGTTGGTTCTTCTTTTATAGGACAACTTTTATTTTAATATTACTATTGTGATGGCAGTTAAACTTAACAATAAAACCAGTTTTGTGTAACCAATATTTCAAATGTTTAATTTAGTCAAAAAGCCTAAAATATAGTAGTATTAATTAAATAATGACTAGTCAATTAGTCGACTCCATTAGTCACGTTTTTTGAAGTGCCATCCATCTTTTTCATAAAGATGTTATAGCTACACTAACATATAAAAAAGAAGTTAAAGTTTTTACTTAGAAAATTGGTTCACCCTCAAAATGTAAATATATTTTTTAATTTTTGTGACACGTATAAGAGTACTAAAAAAATTTGTCACTACTAGAGTATTTTATCAAGATATATAGTGTGGTGTAACAAGGTGTACTCACTTTCGAAGAATTTAATTGTTTTATTATTAGGTATTTTAATTTGATGTTTTTCTCTTAATTAATGAAATGCCTTATTTTTTTCTAGATACCGCAGTTAACTCTAGTGAGTATGAAGAAAGAAAATTGAATATAAAAGGCATGCATGGGTGAAATCAATTGATTAGTTTGCATACGCATGACTTCTCAATCTTTATTCTTACGTATGTGTAATTAAATAGCTATGCCAAAGGATCTATTTGATTAAAGAATTGCATTTTACATAAAGAAAAAAGAGAAATATAAAGAAAAAAATTTGAAAAATTGGTACATGGGAAAAGTAAGCAAGAACGTCAAATTAAATAACTTAACCTTTTTCTTAGAGAGTGGAATAAGTAATCTCTCGAGGGTACGTTAGAATCGAAAAACTCTATTAAATTCAGCATTAGAAGTTGTCGCCGACCCCATGGCGCTACAATTTTGCTCCAACCTTTTGGGATTATGGTTTACTTCTATTTTTCATCTTTCATCCATTATCAACAACGAAATGTCGACATCTGCCTCACTAGTGCTTCCTCTCTAGTAACCCATTGTGTCCTAACTTCATGAATCTAGATCCGCCTATATTAATATACTCGCCCCGTTCCATAGAAACAACCATTTGGGATCGACACAAATTTTAATGAGTAATTGGTAAAGTAAGAGAGAAAGAGAAAAAGTAGTTGAAATTGTGAAATGGATAATAGAATCCATAAATGATAAAGTAAAAGAGAAGGAGAAAAAAGTTGTCATAAACAGATATGTACTCCCTCCGTCCCGCTTTAGCAGTCTCATTGACTTTTCTGCCATCTTTTTGTAAAAATGATAAAAAATAGTTAAAGTGGAGAAATGGTAAAATAAGAGAGACAATAAAGTAGATATGACTCTTCTCTATATTATTCTCTCTCTTAATTTACCATTCTCTTCTTTAACTATTTTTTATCACTTTTACAAAAAGAAGGCAGAAAAGTCAATGGGACTGCTAAAGCGGAACGGAGGGAGTACTATTTATATAGGACAGCAAAAAAAAAGTCTATTTCTATGAGACGGATGATATAGTTTATTCGGTCAACGGCTTATCAGTTAGTTCAATGGCAAAAGTTAGAACATACCATCCCACGCTACTTTTAGCTTTGTAGCTCAATTTTCTCCGACAAAGTCATAAAAGCAAGAAATTATCCTATTCCAAAGACCAAAGTGGTTTAGCCTTTAAAGTTGTCTCACTTTAATTTTCATTAGAAATAAAAAAAGTATGCTTGATTGCAATTGCAATCTTTAACAAGACACATTACTTTAATTTACTAATCAAATGATTCAGTTACAATCTTTAACGTGACACCCCAACCTCTAGTCATGAAATCATGCCCCGTGATCCAACAACAAAATTTAATCACATAATTATTACATTTCAATTATTTTTTACAAAATTGTAGGAGTTGCCTGAGCACCAGAGAGGCGACGCAGTGAGCTCAATGGTGTACGAAGCAAACGCTAGAGTTAGGGATCCGGTTTATGGGTGCGTGGGTGCGATATCGTCTCTGCAACAGCAGATAGACACGCTACAAACGCAGCTTGCGCTTGCACAGGCGGAGGTAGTCCACATGCGCATGCGTCAGTACTCATCCTCGCCCGACTGCGCGTCTCCATCCACGCGCGGAAGAAGGTCTCATAATCACCACCCCAAGTCCTCTTACAACATGGATGAGTCCTTCTGGAATTAGTTTCCATCTTATATTATTATAATTATTATTAATATTCATGGCCCTTCTCTTTTATGTTTGCTTGCCATGATTTTTTTTTAAAGAAAATTTCTCTCCTTTTTGGGTGTTTTTAAATTATTAAATATATTATATCTTTATCTTGCCTGACCGGCCGGGTTGATGACGGTCAGAGTCGGAGTTGGAGTTGGAGTTGGAGTTGGAGTTGGATTTGGATTTGGAGAGGATTACACTATTGTTGTAAATGCGAAAAGAAAAAAAAGCATACAATCATATGAATATTTGAGCAATGTTTGTTGTGTCTTTTTGTTTAGATTGGTACTGTTTCAAAATTATGGGTTTATTGTTTGTTATGTCGTTTTACGTTTCGGCTTTAATAATGATGTTTAAAGATTATACTAACGTTTGGTCGACCAAGAAAGTATAGAAAGGTTTCATGTCTCAAAATCCAATTAATGGGATATATGAGTACCAAGCCTATACATAGATCCATACATATATTCATTTCTCTGGCACGCATTCACCAGTAGCGAATGGCGAACCCAAGAATTTAAATTAGAGGACCCAAGAAAAATGAAAAGTACAAAGAAAAAATAACACAAGAAAAATAAAAGCTTAAGAATCAAAATCAAGACGTGGAAATCAAATGATTCTACTACATATTTCAGACCAGTTGTGCTAATACCTAGAATACATATTTCAGGACTAGTTGTGTTAATACTAGAATACTAAAATCCGACCAACTCTTTTTCTTTCATTTAATTTTTCTCAACCGAAATATATGACTTTATTTTTATTATATTAAAAACATCATGAAGATGTGCATTAGAAAAAAATAAAAAGTAATTATATATTACGACGAAATAATATGCATTAGAAGAGAATTAAAATACATTGGAATATTAAAAAAACTAAAATGAATATGATATACAAATGCATTAAAAGATTTAGAAAAACCAAAATTTGTATATATGTTTAAAATGCATTAGAATATTTTAAAAAAAATAATGACATGGAGTCAAAATTGCATAACTAAAATGGAATAAACAAAAAATAATATGTGTAATTAAAGCAAAAAAAGATTTGAAATAACATAAAATAAGATGTACTTGGTGTTTGATGGGTTCCGATTTTCGAACTCACCTTTACTCCGAAAACAAAGGAAAATAGTAGTAGACGTGTAGACCAACAAGATGAATTAGTTATATGCAGATCTAAATACTACATTATGACGTTTATTTTTGCGGTATGGTTATACACCTCGTTCCCATGTGGCTCTGCCACTGTTTTTCACCAATACATGTGTCGGTCAATAAGTAGCTCTAAGTAATATTTACGGACAGTTTCCAACCATTTTTGGTCGATAATTGTATATTTTAGTTTACTGTTTTGTTAGTTTATTTATTTACCATAACATGTTATCAAACTCCACTATAATTAAGTACGGTGAATTAACTCATTGGTGGGCCCAAATATTGTGTCTTTTCTTGAAACTCCCACGGCCCAAAACAAAAAAGCCCAATATTGATGATCGATCGTAAAAGTAAATTTGATACCATAACCCAAACTTATTATACCTGGGCTGAAAATTTAGATATATTTGGAAGGTCTGAATCTGACGAAATTCTCTAACTTAGTACTACATGAAAGTATACTATCCAGTCAAAATCAAAACATTAAAATAAAATACCGTACCATCCTTAACGGATGCTTAAGAGGAAAGATTACATTTTTCAATCATCCAAACACATTTGAGATTTTTATAAACAAAAAAGTTAGAAATTTATAGGAATATTCTTAAAACAATAGAGTTAGAAATTAGAATACTAGTAGTATGGATCCGTCATCAGTAGTGCAACTGTGAGCGCTCATGGCTAAATAAGAAGATAAAAGGTGAAAATGATTAATAGGTATAAGTGTCGGATCCAGGATTCATAAACGGAGGGGGCGAAATGTATATTAGGAGTAGTAGGTTGGTTTAGGGCTAAAATGACAATTTTTTTCGTTTTTGGGGCGACGTCGGAGCAAATGGATCCGCCAGTGATAGGTATAGACCTGATTCTACCCTACCCTACCCACCCTATACGCATTGGATAATATTGAAACACAAAACACACTAATTCAAACTGTAATTCAATATAGTACTTAAAAATATGTATTAAATCCAAAATCCAAATTGATTGTAAAACATTTTGTTTGGTGGGTACATGTTTATGTTGGAATGTTCGAGAATAAAGTACCGGTTCTTTTATTGGTTCGACATTTCGCTTTCATCAATAATATATAATCATGAATTCTTATAAAATAAAAATCATCATTTCCTTAAAAAGAGAAAATAAATATCACAAGGCTTAGATATTTCGCCTCGCCTGCACTTTCCCTTAAATATCTGCCATTGCCACCACAACTCCAATTCTCTCTCCCCCAATTCCTCTGCAATTGCATCCATGTCCTCCTCAACCCTCGACACCCCAACCCTCGACTCCCAGCTCCCCTCGCTCCTGCTCCAAATCACCGAAGAAGGTGGCTACGCCTTCACCTCCATCGCCACCCGCGCCGCCGCCGGCGACACGCGGGCCGCGGAGGCCGCCCGGGAATTAGCCTGGGAGCAGCTCCACTCGGGGCCGTGGCACTCCGTGGTCCCAATTTGGCGCGATGCCTACGCAATGGCCTGCCTCCACGTCGCCAAATGCCACTTCTGCACCGGCGAGCTCGAGCTGGCTCTCCGCGCCCTCGACATGGGCCTCATCATGGGCGGAATCGCGCTGCGGGATGACTTGAATCTCTGTATTCGGAGAGTCAGTCGTGATTTGAGAGAGAGAGATTCCGCCGACGGCGACCAACACCAGAAGGTGGAGTGGTATAGGGATTTCAATTTGGCGGAGGTGAGGTTCGTTTATCCCCTTCTCTCTCTCTCTCTGAAAAAACCCTAATCTACTCTTGGGAATCATCAAAATTTGACATTGATTGTGCTACTACAGATGCGTGTGCCCTGATTTCGCAGGGTAAAGCTGAAATTGAAAAGCTCTGTAGGGTTTAGGTTGGTATCAATGTTATTTATGTATCAACCCCTAATTCTTCAATTGCTTTTGACATTCACAATTATCTGGAGAACTGATGCAGAGATTAACATTCAATCTAACTAACTTTGGATATAGTATTGAAATTGAGTGAAGAAATCTAATGTGAGATTTGAGGGAAAAAAATATAATGTTTTGCAAGTAGATTCCATTGTGTATGTGGCCTTGCAACAACCTTGGAACTTTCTCTGCTACGCTTAATGCTATTTATCATGCTAACGGACTCAGAAACGGCGGTTTCAATTCCTAGAATCTTGAATTTGAATTGGCAGGCAGCTAGGTTATTGCCTGCGAAGTCACTTTCCAGTAAGACGGTGGCGAAAAAGGGTGGTCTGTCATTGGAAGAATTCTTGCGGGAACATTTCATCCCTGGTTTGCCGGTTATAATTAGTGGCTCTATGGATCATTGGCCAGCAACCGATAGATGGAGTGACATGAATTACATAAAAAAGGTTGCTGGTTTTCGTACTGTTCCAGTCGAGGTATCTCCAGTCCTTTGTTTGGTGGAATTCACTATTGCTCAAGTAAAACTTAATGCACATTTATAATCTACTCACTGAGCAGGTTGGCAGAAACTACTTATCCTCTGATTGGAAGCAAGAGCTGATCACAATTTCTGAGTTCCTGGAGAGGATTCAATCCGGTGACTCTTCTCCTACGAGCACGACTTATTTAGCCCAGCATCAATTATTTGATCAGGCATGTATGATTGTAGAAACCATACTTGGTCTTATAAAAAGAAACATGCTAACATTCTATTGTGTAAATATATATAAATGCCAGATACAAGAACTAAAGCAGGATATTGTTATACCTGACTACTGTTTTGCTGGTGGGGGTGAGATCAGGTCACTTAATGCTTGGTTTGGTCCATCTGGGACAGTAACACCTTTGCATCACGATCCTCACCACAATATACTTGCACAGGTACGGCAAATGTAGTTCTATACTGCACAGAACGTTTCTCAGTGCAAACAAGTCTATGATGTATAGAAACATTATCGGGGCCTTGGCTTGGATTTACACAGCAGTTTCTGTTTAGTCAGGATTTTCCACTAGCACATGGTCCTATTGTTTTCTATTAATTGTCTTAGTTAAAATATGATAATAGTTGTTTGGGTTATTCATATATCTTGCTGCTTATCCATCTTGTTCCCATGATCTCATGCTCAATGTTTTGCATTGTCATTATCAGGTTGCTGGTAAGAAGTATATCAGGCTTTACTCTCCTTCATCGTCAGAAGAACTTTACCCTCACACAGAGACCATGCTCTGCAATTCCAGCCAGGTAGTTAGCTTGTACGTGTCGTTAATTACTCTATCTCTTCCAAACACGCATATGGTTTGCAATTATCTAGTTTTGCAAACAACTTTATTGTTGTTAGATAGTCAGATGGCTTGGTTTGGTTCCTTAATTTGGCTTGCTTCCAAGTTAAAATTCTCTACGGTTGATTATTAAAAATGCTGTACATCTACTTTCTTGGCCTTGAAGGTTGATCTGGATGACATAGACAAAGAAGAGTTTCCCAAGATAATGGATTTGGGATTCATCGATTGCATACTAGAGGAAGGCGAGATGCTATACATCCCTCCAAAGTGGTGGCACTATGTTCGTTCTCTCACTAAGAGTTTCTCAGTTAGCTTTTGGTGGAGCGTCGAAGGAAACTCTCTGGACTCATGAGCACTACATTTTGCTATAGAATAAAGTGTATTGACATATTTTCAGCATAACATTCTTTATGAGCAGTGCAGATTCTAGATGTGAAGGGGAGCTTCTTATTAGTCACATTTAGAACTTGCTATTATTGGATTATTCCAATGTTTTTGGGTCTTGGTGGTATGTTTTATTATCAAATTCTATCAGTGTATCAAAAATTTTTACAATTGTCCATTTAGCATATCTTCTCCATTCGTACATGGCTAAAATGGAAAAATGAGTATCATAATAAGAATATAAATTAAAAAATATTTGGAGGCATGCACAAGGTTTCCATTGACACTGAATGCTAAAGACAGTAAAGATTGACACAAGCTAGACATAAAAGAACATTAAAAAACTAAAATATCAACAACTGCCAAAAACCACCTCCTCATTCACAAGCACAAAACTATTTAGGCCACTTAACTTAATGACCAAGAGTTTTAAGTAAACTAAAAACTAATTTAACATCTTACAGTCTGGAAGATCAGAACAGCAAATTTACTGCAACATCTCAGTTAAAAGGGCACAGATCCACTCTTCCTTGTACAAAAGGTTTACCTGGCCCCTGCAGAATTGGCAGGGAAAAGAAAGTGACAAACCAGAAAAAAAAACACGACAAGAGTATAAAGCCCGCATGACGAGTATGTCTTAGACCAGCCACTCACCTATGAATAATGAATTAGCAAAACCAACTTATGAAGCAAAGTACTCCATCATTGCATCAAAGTTGCTGCCGTCAATAGAGTTGTCGTTAAACTCAAAGTCGAAATCACCAGTATCTAACGAACTTGTTCCGTCAAATGAAAGGCTAAAAGCTCCATATCCTGGTAAATCTGGTGATAAACTTTTGAGAGAAGATTGAAAATGTGTCTCAGGCAGACCATCTGGCTCATTCGGAAATGTATCTTCTGCAAAAGGTGGGAACTTCCCTCCAGGAACATCGTTTCCATTCTTAGGTAATGCTGGTAACTGGAATTTTAAATCCCCTGATCCATAATGTATGTCACTGAAACATGCCATTGACGGATCCCCTTGATGATTCGCAGTGGAAACAGCAAAACTATGAGCTGGTCTAAGATGAAGCCCTGAACTATCCAAGTCCAGAGGTAGAGTAGGACCTTCAGGCCCATGTTGCCATCGAGAAGTTTGAGGTTCAAGATGCAACACCTGATCTCTAGGTTGATGCTGTAGTGCAGAACTTTCAGACTGTCCGTTAAATTTGGATACTGGAGGTGCATTTTGCAAATGAAAGTCTCGAGTATCGCGAATTAAATGAGGATGAGGAGGTTCAAAATCACCACTCTGAGTCGCTGAATAAGTTAATGGCCCATTATTCGGGTAAGCACGGGTAATGGGGATAGTATGGGAAGAATGGTCAGGGCGGATATAGTTCAAATCAGATTCTACTAAGCAGGGTTGACCACGAGTATTGTGTTCTGGCACTTCAGGGAGTCTAACAGATGTTAGTTCATTATTTTCTACCTCTCTCCCATTCGTCAAGTATCCACCAAACTGCATATCATTGTGATTTTCATCTGTCACCATGTATTCGGGATCGACATGTGGCTGATCACTGAGAATTGGTACAGTCAGTTGGTTATCAGGTCTTGGTTTCTTTGTTTTCCTTGGACGCTTCTGTACGCGCTCTTTGTCTTTGCTTGGTTGAGTTAAGGCATCATCTGCCGGTTCAATAGGCACAATATCTGTGGATTGCTTTCTTGTATCATCCTTAGATGAGACAGATCCCAAGCCATTATGAATGCCATCGACATCATAATCACTATCGCTGTCAACAGAAGGCCTCTTCTTATTTCTACGACCTTTCGACAGTGAATCACTAACGCCAGATGAGCCATTATCACTGCTTAGTTGCTGAATCGCAGTTTCCTCCCTGCTCAAAACACCTAACCATATCAGGCTCTCCTTGGCAGTCATCTTATCCTGTAAACACTTCGACTGTCTAACCAGTCTCCTAATCTTTGCAATATCAGGTGACATATGCTTTATAACAGCCGTCAGAACCCCAACTTTCCACATCTTCTTCAGATCATGAGGTTTCTTATATGGAGGACCCTGACCCTGGGGAAACCCCAACTTAACGCACCACTCCTCGTTTCCTGTTGGCCACCACGGCGGGGGCACACCCTTCTCCAGTGGAAACTTCCGCTGTGGCGGGTCACAATGTTGCATTAAAGATGACAGAAGTGATCCCAACGTCGCATCTTGCAAGTCTTGAAGAACACTCTGAGTGTTCCCTTGGTGAGTGCCAAGCCCGTCCTCCCTCGAGAGGCACTCAGCCTCGTACTTGGCTATGGCCGCAAGGCCATTTTTGTCAAACTTCACTTTCTCCTTCCACCAAGCTCTAATATTATCAGATGCACCGCTGACCGGCTTACCCTTCTCCGGAATAATACCATACACAAACCCACGGGCATTGCAGACTTCCATGAGCTTCAACATGTACTTCAAAATACCATCTTGAGCCCGTGCCATCTTCTTCCTGCGAGCCTGATCCGTGGTAGACTTAGCCTTTTGCTTCTCTGCAGCTTGTAATGCAGCAAGCTTCTGTTTATCTTTGATCCTCTTGAGCTTGATCCGGTCCTTCCACATTCTCTTTTCCAGTTCTTCCGCCGCAATCTCCTCATCACTAACATCTTTTTCCTCGATGTTATCATCGTCCCTCAACTCATCAACTTCAACATCCGAACTGTCCACATTGTACACCCATCAATACCCAAAATGTTGCACACATTTACCAATCACAAGACATCAAGGAACATAAATAGCCAAAACGAACCCAAAATTCAAAAGCAACAAGTAAAAATTCAATCTTTACCAATTTGAGAGAGGGTTTGAATGTTCCACCACCTCTCTATCACAATCAATAAACCCAAAATCGGTTCAACAACAATAAACATAAAACATAAGAACCCCCAAATTTATCATCCCATTATTCAGTATTCAGATTCGGTTAAATCACAGTTCATCACAAAATCAGACGCAACAATGCAACATACAATAACTGATTTTCCCCCTTGCTTTGTCAATAAAAAAATCGAATCAAGAAACAGCAAAAATCACAGAAACCCTAAGACGATCAACAGCGAATTTCCAAGAATTAAAGAAGAGCAGATTAAGTAGAATCGGAAACTAAATAAAATTAATCAAGTTTGTGCAATCGAACCTGATTTCAAGAGCCATATCTTCCATGGCAGCAAAATCAATTGCCGGAATATTGGATCAGAAAATGAGATGGGCAGAAAAAAGAGACGATTTTTGTGAAAAATAAATGCGAAATTGGGAAAAAGGTGACCAGGGGGGATGAACTGTGGTGTGCAATAGCAATACGACATGAAACGATGCAATAAGCGATTAGAGTTGAAAAGGAAAGGGATGAGGGAAAAGGGAAACAGTATAACACGAGTTGTCTGTGGCGGCTTAAAAGGATAATTGTAAAAATTAAGAAAAGGGGAAATGGGAATCGTGTGTGTATACCCACTTTTCCACGGCCGTTTTTGGCCTCTTTCGGTTCAAGGTTGATTGCAAATTGCATTTTTATATCTTCAAAATCCCATTAAATATTCCGATAAAGCATTTAACATTTATATATATTAGACTTTAGCACTTTCTAATTCTGGTGAAACAATGTCAACTATTTTTTTTATCAGTCCTATATCAATATCATTTTCTAAAAATAAATAATAAACAAAAATTTCATTCTAATTTTAGTGAAACAATGCTCAACTATATTTTATTATATCCATATCAGATTTTTTAAAATAGTACTTAAAAAAAATCTGAATTCCAAATCATCACCAACTCGCCCTCTTCTCTATCACACTTTCTCCTCTTGAGAAAGCTTCACCACCACTGTAGTGATTCTCTCTCAGACATAGTGAGCAACTGTTGTTGTCATAGACGAATTTACTTGCAGCTTAATTAGGAGAGACATTTGTTGGTTTCCATGAAGGAAGAGAGAGAGAGATAGTCCGATTTGGCAAAAGAAATCGAGAGAGATATGAAGGTGAGTTGGTGGCGATCTGAAATTTATGTTTGTTTTCCTTGTATATTACTCTAATATATTTGGTGTTAATTAAAATAATACTCCCTCTCCGGCCATTAAATGTTCTGTTTCAATTTTTCTATATTTGAATTTTATATTCCAGTAACTTATTTCACTTATATTTTATTACGTATAAAATTAACAAACTATTAAAAAATTAAATACGGAGATTTCTTAATCTTGGACGGAGCATATAATTTTATGTAAGATGTTAAATCAGGAGTAGTATTTTATTTTGTCACGTCAGTATTAAATTTGACTATCTTAAAATAATTGCAAAAGGTTGAAAAGTCATGACTTTATACTTACTTAAATTCCAAAATTACGGAATGAAGTCTACGCAAAATTGTGATTTTATAAGTCCATGAACAATGATTGAAGGGTAAATTTATTTATTTTATATATTAATTTAACAACTCAGCTAAACTTTTTATTTTGATACACATATAGACATAAAAAGATTAATGAGACTTATTAAGTTAATCATACCATAGGGAAAATAGCTCAACCGAGCAAAGGGGAGAAGAAGACTCATATATGCAACTCACAAGAAACAACTTTTTCAGGAAACGGAACTCATGGGGTTGTACACTCTTAAGGACGCGGGACCGTAACAATACTAAACGCTTTGACTATCGTCTCCCTAAACCGAACAAGATCGAGCCTCACATTCTGCTGATCATAAAACACATCCCTCGAATTCATGATCCCATGCTTTCTATACACTGAGCCTGTATCCGTTATAACCGAACTATTCCGACCAAACACTTTGACTAATGAGCTCTCCTCCTCTTCAATCTTGTACCGCAAATACTCCATCCCCATCGCCCTCGCATTGTCCTCAAATATCACTTTCGCATAATGCTCCAAATCCAGCGGCTCTATTTGGACTACAACGGCGCCGGCCGGTAAAAACATGCCGTACGTGAGGCCGGCGCCGTGGACGCCTAGGATCACGTTGCACGTGTTTATCACGTGCGACAGCTTCTTCATATCGTGGTAATCAAATCTTTTAACCACAATCACTTGAAACCCTACATCTTTAATCATGGCGATCATTTCGTCTTCGTTGAGGATCCTCCTTGTGAACCTACGCGACAAAAGGAGCATCCTCGGTTGAGGAATCTCCGACACGTTCATGTTTTTTAGGCTGAATGTGTCGAAGATGAAATGGCGGAATTCAGGCATTCCGTACCCTCCCGGGATGTCGGAGGAGTTTAGTGATAGGATGCCGTGGTATTTAAGCCCGACTATCAACGCCGGGAAGCAATGGATGGCGGAGTTGGTGGTCGGCTTGATCGGCTTGTAGGCTGAAAGGTGAGTTAAGATGGTGTTGTATTTGGAGATGAATGAGGGGATGTAGTCCTCGATGACGAACATCACGCGCGATTGGAAGTGTTTTATGGTGAGGAAGAGGGGGATGATGATCTCGGAGATCTCGTGGTACGTGTTCCCGATGTGGCCGGAGGAGAAGACCACGGCAGGGACGTGGTGGTGGAAGTCGCATGGTGGCGGGAGCGTTGTGTTGTTGTGTTGGATGATGCGGACGGTTGAGACTCCGTCTATTTCGTATCCGTGCCACGGGTAGGGCCACACTGTCGTCTCGTTGTGGCGATGGTCGTCGGATGGTACGTATATGGTCATGTTTCTCGTGTCGATTCTTACGGGTTTGGTCGAAACACAGTGGTTGGTGTGGTAGCTTCGATGACAGGCGAAGCCTGTGTCGTTGAGCTTTCTCCGATCATCTCCTGTTTACATACAACAGATCAACACTTACCTTCTGATAATAGTAGCGGATTCATAACATAATTTTTAGACGAATCCAATTAAAGGTGGACCCATAAGAGTTTTTTTTTTTGGAGAAATAAAAATTTATGGTAAAAGTTGTGCATATATACCTTGTACTAGTCTTTCTAAATGTAACTTGATGAATTCCTTCTCCTTCATCGTCTTCTTTTGCATCCCTAGTCATAAAATTTTGTTGAGCAAAAAGGAAATTAAAAGGGTAGAGATGATAGCATAAAATATTTTAAATAATCAATATTAGAATAGTAAACATTACATAGATCCAAGGAAATTTTATTCCTCAAGAGGAAATCATGAACACCAACATACATCAACGGCAAGAAAATCAGTAAAGCGAATAGAGTCACACCAAAAACAAAATTCTTCTTGCCTTTCTCCATCTTTATAGTTGTTTAAAGACGAATAACTAGTATATATAACTACAACGAATTCGTAGATTAAATAATGATCATCATGATTATGGAATTGTCATTTCTATTAATTAATTATTAGAAATAATTAAATTAAATTGTATATGTCCTCTAATTGGACCGTGTAAGAAAATTCCAGCCTCCGTCTTATCTTCAAATTTCAGGATTTTAATTTTGTGAGAAAATCATAACAAAATTGAAAGTCTATATATGTGTGTTGTCAAACCGAAATTTATTTTTGTCCAATTTATGAATTGACGTAAGTTTGTAAGTTTAGGAAAAATTAAAACATTGCGAACTGACATTTAAAAATAAATAACTAGTACTAAATAAAATGGACGTATCAGTCGAAGAGGGTGATCAATCGTATTGTGAAAATGAAATCAAATCACGAGTTTTTTCCCCCTTTTTTTTTATCTTTTTCCATTCTCAGTATGAAGGAAATATGGAGAGAATTGGTGAAGTATTGATAGCATGACGATGGCTGAACTAAAACTTTGTTGTTGGACGGTCAGTATTGATAGATTAAAGAATTGATTCTGATTTTCACTTTCATTAACAATTAAAACTAGTTAATATGCGAAAATTATAATTTGTCAATTTCTCCAATCGTTATCATTTCACTTCAGTGGCATATCCAGGATTTCTGTTTCGGGGGTACGACATTTACATTGATTTATAGCTATAAATTTCGATCAACATTGTTCAGTCCTTTTCTTAGTTATAAATATTTTATACATATATATTTGAATATAATAATTACATAATAAATAAATACTTTAAAAGTAAATATTTTTAACATAAATTATTGAAACAGAGATTCAATTGTCTAAAAAAATACAATAACAAAACAATTAATATAATCTATGGAAATCTTATATACAGAAATATACAATTAATATCATAAATTATTCAAGAATATTTCAATTATGTTTAAAACAGTAATGAAAACAATACTAATACTGTAAATAAGATACTTGAAATTTTCATATACACATACAAATATATATTGGAGTACAAAATACATTGAAATATAAAACTAATATTCCCTCCGTCCCAAGGAAGATGACCCCTTTCTTGGACGGCACGAGATTTTATGCAACTTTATTTAGTGTGTTAAGTGGAGAGAGTAAAGTAAGAGAGAGGGAATAAAGTAGAGATAAAGGGGTTTCTATTTTAAGTAATGAGTCATCTTGATTGGGACAAACTAAAAAAGAAAGTGGGTCATCTTCAATAGGACGGAGGGAGTACAAAACAGAATTGAGAAAGTCATACTACAAAATAGAATGGAGACAAAACAAAATAGTGGAATATAGAAGTGAAAAATTAAAAAGCGCCAGAGCTCGAATTCGAACTTGGTCTCTAAACACCCTAGGAGGATCTTCACCGCTGCACCAATTTATCATTCAATACTAAATCAAGAGAATATATAATAAAGACGATATTTTTGGGGGTACAACTTGTTCGGCATACGCCAGTGTTTCACTTTCACCGAGAACTATAATTGGTAATTTTCTCCGTGCATTTAGACATGCCCACGGTTCGTAAACCGGCGGTTCCGATTTCGGGAAATGTGGAACCGGAACCGAACCGAACCGAACCGTGAGGCTATTTCACGGTTCCGGTTCCGGTTCAAAAACCGGCGGTTTTCTGGCGGTTTTTCACGGTTCCGAATCGCCGGTTTCCGGCGGTTTTTCACGGTTCCGGCTCGGTTTCACGGTTTTCCGACGGTTTTTCACGGTTCCGGTTTGGAACCGTCCGGAACCGACGGTTCCGGCACGGTTTCGGTTCGTAAAATTTGAAACCGGAACCGGCCCACGGTTCAAAATATGGCGGTTCCGGTTCAAGAAAAAAGTCACGGTTCCGGTTCGGAACCGGAACCGGCGGTTACGGTTCCGCGGTTAACCGCCGGAACCGAAAACCTTGGGCATCTCTACATGCATTGCACTTTTATTAGTAGTATAGTATAGGGCTGGAAAAAAAATACTGAAATACCGGTCTTATCGTATTGAAAAAATATAAAAAAATATCAAATTTTCGGTATACCGTGATTTTTAGTATGGTATGATACCTAACCAAAGATTTCGGTAAGGTAACGGTATGAATTTTCATATACCGCAGTATAACGCGGCATAAAGAAATTCGGAATATACTGTAAATTAAGGTATTTACCGTAAAATATGATTATAAATTCTATTGTGATATAAATATAATTATATATAAAATATATTTAACATATTTTTATACTAAAATATTTTAAAACTAAAATAATCTATTTTTAATTGATGTTGAAAGTGCGGTATACCGTATATGCAAAAAAGTGCTGCATACAAAAAATGAGGTACATTACTAGTATGAAAATTCGTCATACCAAAAATAAGATATATCAAAATTTTTAATAAAATAAAGATATGATTTTTTCTCCTACCAAATTTTCGATTAGATATACAATATTATGGTTTTTGTAGTATACCGTACCTCCCACGTAGTATAGCATGCCTTAAATCTAGACAAGTTAGAATCAAATTATAAACTGGCTATTCTATTTACGTAATTCGGTCATATAAATCTCTGGGCCCACTTTTCTCTAAAGCCCAAAACTAAAGAGAAACAAATTAATTAAAATCAGTCTATCTCACTTTATTTTATCGGTATAAGCCCAAATTTAAAATTGTACTCCTTCCGTTCCAAAGGAGATGACTCATTTCTTGGGCGGCACGAGATTTTATGCAGTTATATTTGTGTGTTAAGAAGAGAGAGTAAAGTAAAAGAGAGAGAATAAAGTAGAGATAAATGTGTTTTCATTTTAAATAATGAGTCATCTTAGTTGAGACAAATCAAAAAGTGAGTCATCTTCAATGGGATGGAGATGGAGGGAGTAATTCTCTTTGAGAAGTTATATCTTGAATAAATTCAAAGTTTGATAGTAGCACTCCTTAACTAGAAGCGCAAGTGAGACAAGCATAACGGAAAAATTACATTTACAAAAAAAAAAACGAAAAAATTACATCAAACACTCAAATTTAATTTAAAACAATTTATAGCAAAAAGACAGTGGGGCATTATTTATTAAAATAACAGTAGGAGTACTAATATTGTACATATATGCAGCGTAGATCTTCATGATCTTATAGTTAAAAGTGGTTCCGAATGTTTATTTTCATATGGTTTTTTATTAACTCATAGTAATATTTTACGTTGAAATGATGAAAAATCTTTAATTTATTGAATGGATTAATTGTCTTGATTTAAATCTCCTAAGAAACTAAATTCTAATATGTAAATTATTACATTTCCACATGCATATTCTACATAAAATTATACCCCTTGCCTTCTATAGAAATAAACATATTTTCTTTTCTGTTCATCCATAGAAATCGTCCAATCTATTTGGTAACCTTTTTTCTCTTTTTTATTTTTATTTTTTAATTTATCATTTATGGATCTCACCATTCAATGTACAGTTTGAACTACTTTTTCTCATTCTCTCTTATTTTACCAATTATACAATAAAATTTGTGGCAATCCTAAATGACCTATTTCTATGAGATGGAGGGAATACTAATTTTTACTCCCTCTGTCCCCATTAATTGTCTACTTTTGCTATTTTGGTTCGTCACCTATTAATTGTCCACTTTCACTTTTACCATAAATCTCCACATTCCACTAACTTATTACACTCATATTTTATTATTAAAACCAATAAATAAAAGTGGGACCTACATTCCACTAACTTTTTAACTCATTTTCCTACATTTATTAAAACTTGTGCCGAAATCAAAGTGGACAATTAATGGAAGACGGAGGGAGTATAATTTTTTTACCATCAGGAAAATATCCGTGATAATAGAAGATCACTAGTGACCCGTGATTTTTTTTATTTATGCTCGACACAATGTTTTTATAATCAGATTGGTAAGCAAAATGATGTAGCTATAAGCTCATGGTTTAAGTGCTTGGACTGGTTAGACTACTAAGTACTCCGTTCTTTAAAAAATAAATTATTTCTATTTTAGTTCGTTTCTTAAAATTATGAATTTTTTATTTTAGGAAAAATTTCTCTACAATGAGATGAGATAGGTTATCTGTTAAAAATATTTCAATACATTTTTTTTTAATCTTTTTTATCTTATCAACTGTGCATTTAAATGGTAGAGGGATTGCACAAATAAATGTAGTATATGCATATTTAATTTAATGAATAATAAACAAACTAAACACATTATCATAATCTTAAATTTTAATTAAAAGAAATAAAAATATCCCCACCACAATTTTGAATTTCCTTGCACCATGTGACCATGTCTCATCTCAAATTAAAATCCCAACATCACATATCAGTCGTTTCAAATTTCCCAAAACAGTATCAATCAGATGAATGAAAAAAAAAAGGGTGTGCAAAAAAATTACTCCGTACATAACAAAATTTGAAAGGAAATGATGACAAGACTCCACTTATAAATACAGTAACGCCTAAAACAAAAATACATCACTTCCTATATTACAGCTATCATTGCATTTAGGGATGTCAATGTAGCCCGCAATCCGTGGACCGGCCTGAATAATCCGCCAAATTTACAGGGTTAGGGCTGAAAATTTCTAGCCCGATAAAATTACAGCCCGATTAGCCCGCACCCGATTAACCCACAACCCGTTAGGGCCAGACCCGAAAACCCGATGGGCTGGCCCGAAAACCCGATAAAATTTCTATTGTTCTATTTGTTTGACTCTAATTCGACACTTCATTGGTTGTTTTATAATATAGATTATTAAAAAAATAACTTTCAGTTTTATATATTAAATATATAAATTATACTCCCTCCGTCCCGCTTTAGGAGTCCCGGTTAATCAATTTTGGGCGTCCCGCTTTAGGAGTCCCGGTTGAAATAAATTTATAAAAAATGCCTACAAAGTGTTAAAAGTGGGTCCCAACATCCACTACAACTAATAAAAAAGTGTTAAAAGTGGGTTCCAACATCCACTACAACATTTATTTATTGGACACTCAATTAAAAGTGGGTCCCAACATCCACTACAATATTTATTTATTACACACTCAAACACTTTTTTTTAAAACATGTGCCCGACTCAACCGGGACTCCTAAAGCGGGACGGAGGGAGTACATTAAATTTTTATTAACATAATAATAGATATATAAATTAGAAACTTCAAATTCACTGAAAAATATATTTAAATTTCTAAAACATGCTTTTAAAATTTCTTGATGTTTACATTTTATTTTGTATAAATCTCAAAATATTAGTATTTGATAATGTTTATGTTTGAGTTTAAGTATATATCTCAAATTTATCATAATTAAATATTTTACATTTTATAAATAAAACTAATTTTCACAATTATTTATTGGATTGAACGCGTGTTAATCTATCGGTAGCAACCCGATTAGCCCGCTGGGCTAGACCGAAACCCGAGCTTTTAAGGTTAGGGTTGAACGTTTATAACCCGAAAAAATCACAGCCTGATTAGCCCGCACCCGATTGACCCGCAAACCGAATAGGGTTGGCCCGAAACCCGGTGGGCTGCCCCGATTGACATCCCTAATTGCACTACACTCCTAAAAATCAACAACATCATTATATATACAGAAAAAACTCAAATGATGTTTTGCAAAAGAGGAGAGCGATGGAAACATAACTACAGCTGAAGCTTGAAGTCGCCGACGAAGGACCTTCTGAGGCAGCACGCCGGAGAGGTGAGCGACAATGTAGTGGAAAAGATATATAGTCGGACGAAGATATGGCAAAAGTGGACCATTACAGTGGGACGAAGGTAATAATATTTTTTACAAAAAAAAAAACAACAAAAAACCGGTTCTAACGGGCATCGGTTCATGGTCGAACTGGATGGTTTTTGCGGTTCAGAGTGGCCCGATGATAAGACGGTTTTAAGATCTAAATGGAAACTAGACCATGTGCATGGGCTTGATTGCAGTCGAATTGGTCAAACCGGTCAGCCTGTTTTTTAAAACATGACTGGCTCATGCTCGACGCTCTTCCCTATGTACCGGTGCTATGTGATTAATTCCTAACACTAGGGGAGTAGCGATGAGCATAAAACCGTATACCCAAATCTAGGCCTGTCAAATCGGGTATCCACGGATACCCGATCCCGAATTTTCCAAAATCTAATACCCGATACTTGATCCGAAAATGATTTCGGGTACCCAAATACCCGACTCGAGTATCCAGTCCCGAAAATCCAATCCTGATTTTGGATTTTTAATTTATTTTATTTTATTATTTCTTTAGGAAAATTAGCTACAAACTTTTAAAAATACAAACTTGTAGTCCGAATTTAATACAAACTTAAAGTAATTCGAATTTAAGAGGAAAAAACTACTACAAATTTGTAGAAATAAAAAATTCATAATTTATAACACCCCTTATTCAACCATTATAAACATCACAATTCATACATTAACCCAAAATATGACTTAAGAGTGAAAGATTTTGGGAGTATATTTAATTATTTAATTTCTAAATAATAGAACAAATACATTATTTATTAAATTTAAAAATAAAATAAAATAAATCGGGTAATTCGGGTATACCCAATCGGGTATCTGGTTATCCGATACCCGATAATCCAAAAATCTTATACCTGAACCCGATCCCGAAACTCGGAAAATTAGATATCGGGTATCCAATTACCCAATATTTCGAGTTTGGATATCGGGTATCCAATTCCCGATATCCATTTTGACACCCCTACCCAAATCCATCTAAATCAAATTTCAAAAATTTGGTTTTGTTCAATTTTATTTTTCATTTTAATTTTTTTTATTCGGTTCGATTCAATTAAGTTCAAATAAATAAAATCAAATAAAACATAAAAAAAACCAATCATTTTTAATATTTAGTATTTATTTATATTTATATACACTGTTGAAATATATGTAGCACATATAATATTTGATTTTTGAATATTTGAATTTTGGCATATAATTTCAGTTTTTCAAGTTTAATTTTATTTGAATTTCGGTTTAATTTAATTTTATTACCGAAACCTAATACTCAACACTACCTAACACGTTTTAACGAAAGATATCATAGGCCACAAAATTATCTAACCATGGTTGTATTTGTTTGTATATTAGGGACAAGATTTTTAATTTAATGGGACCTCATTTTAGTTCTACTCCCCACCTTGTTTGGGCTCTAAAGTAATTATTTTATTGTTATAGAGCCTCTCTACCTCCAAGATGAAACAAATTATTTGGTAGTACAAGATTCGTTTCTTATCAGAAATATGCATCACATGCATGTGTAGTAGATTTGCAAAAGCCAATTACTCCTCCATTTGGTACCACTTACACTTGACCCATTTACGGACCACTCTAGTTTGTAGTTTAGCTTATTATAGTGATGCATACCCTTTTGGACCCTATTGTGATGAACTATTGAGATGTGACAGAACTGATCAATAATTACAACACATTGAATCCATGTTTAGTAGAACTACTTACACTTCCATATAATCAAATAAAAATATACTCCTTCCGTCCCAAATAATTCGAGTCACTTTGACCGGCCTGAGTTTTAAGAATTGTAATGAAAAGTGGGTTGAAAAAGTTAGTGGAATGTGAGTCCTACCTTTATATATTAGTTTTATAATAAAATGTGAGTATGAATGAGTTAGTGGAATATGAGGTTTACTACCAAAAATAGTAAAAATGAAGTGAGACAAATTATGTGGGACGGACCAAAATGGAAAAATGAGACAAATTATCTGGGACGGAGATAGTAGCTAGTTAGCTTCAACACTCAATAATTTAGTGTCTTTATGTGACAAATATCACATATTTCGCCCATGGCTCCAATGATCTTATCTTTTTAAGCGCACAAAATATGAGTTATATTACGTAAATGAGACTTTGATTGGGGTTAAATCGGTGGATCTAGGGCATGAATCTTAAGGTACGCACATAATATAATATGAGCTATAGCTATAGTATTTTTTAAAAAAGCTATAGCTATGGTATTTCATAAATGAGACTTTGACTAGGGTTAAATAAGTGGATCTTGGGCATGAGTCGGTCAGATTGGGTCTAAGGCACGGAGGGTTTGATCTATGCAAAAATTGACTTTTCTTAACATTTCTTAAATATTTTGCCGAAAAAAAATTGACTCTTATTTACGGACGGAGGGAGTATAAATATAAGGATTGGTTTAAAATAAAATCATCTTTTAAGTACGAACATGGAAATATAAACCAAATGTACAAAGTTCATGTAATCATGTGCGAGTTGAGAATGACGCATAATTACAAATTACATGTGTAAACATTTTAAATTTGATTCATAAAATTTCACGAATAATTCTCTTTAGGTGGGATGCCAAACAAGGTGCTTATTTGTGAATTTCTTTTGCATTAAATTTACACTTTGGCATGGAGGGTTTTGGTCTATGCAAAATTATATCTTAATACCAAAACGCAGAACAAAATCATACGGAAGACATGTTTAGGTCAATGATAGTGTAATTTTAGGTCATTTAAATAATGAATGACCTAAAATTAACTAAAAATGACATCAAACCCAGATTATATAAAATGATCTAAAACTGATTAATAATAATCTTCCGTGTTATTGGTCAATTATTGACTATAAGATCATACAATCAAAGAGCCAATATATGGGTTGCATTTCTGGATTTAGATACTTTCTTGTTTGTATCATCTCTCTTGATAGAGAATATATATAGATAAGGTAAAACATGATAAGAACACATATTATAGGTCATTTTATGTCAGATACCTATATATATAGAGTTTTGTTAGGTTGAGATTATTTACCTTAATTGAGAAATGAGATGCAATATGGGCCACTAATCCATAAAATTCATGAAATGTCAACAGCTAGCACATTATGTCAACACGGGGGTATAATTATAATTTTATTAATAAAATGGAGGAAAACATAAAATTTTATTTCAAATCATTTTCTAATTTCATAGACCTTCAAATCTGCAAATCTGCAAATCTTCATACAATTCACACAATTGTGCAAAATCGAAAACCTTCAAAATCTCGCTGAAAAATCTGCTGGTCTTCAAATTTCAATTCGTAGACCTTCAAAATCGAAGAGCAAAATCGAACAGTTTTATGCAATGACGATCGAAGAGCAAAATCGGAGACAATCGGCTGAAGCGCCGATTGTAGCTGAATCGGCTGAAGCAACGATCGAAGAGAATCGGCATTCCAAATCGGCGGAGATCGTGAGAGATGAAGGCGGAGAAGTGGATTTGACTAGCGTTGTTTCTACATTTCTGTTCCGGTTCATCGATTGATACTTTCAGTTTTGGCTCGGACTTTCACTTTTTTTCTTCACTCAGGTTAGAGATTCAATTTTTTTTTGTGTTATATGTCTTCTTTTTAATTATTTGTGTAGTCATTTTGATTTTGAACTGTTTGATGAGTCTTGTGCAGTGCACTGATTTTCTGATGTTCAATTGCTGAGAATAAAGTCTGATCGTCTTTTCTCCTTTTTTAATTAGTTTAATTTGTGTTCTGCTTTTTAGGTTTGTTTATGTGATTTTGTTGAAATGTTTTTAGCTAATGGAGTGGTGAGTCTCTACATTTACTTTTTTGACATTTCTTTTAAATTTTGTAGGCGATCTGGTAGTAATTAGGAATCTTTCATTGCGACCAGATTTTTGAGGGCATTGGAAAATTTGAGGTTTATTTTGTCACTTAATTGAAATTTATTTTCACAGATTGTTTCGGGAAAGTGTTTGTTCTTGATATTTTGATTGGTAATAAGTAGTGAAAGCTTGGATTTTTAAATTTTAAGTAATTGATTCAGGTTAAGAAATTGATTCAAATTTTAAGTATATTACTTCGATTTTAGTGAATTAAAACACATCTGCATTTGTTTTCTTATGAATTCGATTTCTGCTGAATTTTTTTGTTGATTAGTGATGGTAGAATCAGAAGTGATGGATTTGTTTAAATTTGTAAGATTATTAGCTATTGACATAGCTATAATAACAAAATGTATGATTGTTGAATAGTTGTTGACATAATTTTATTCACATAGTGTATGCTTGTTTGAATAGCTATTAGGATGGTTGTAGAAAACATATGTATGGTTGTAGTAGTAAGTCAATAGCTATTGACATAGCTATAATAACAGATTGTATGATTGTTGAATAGCTGTTGACATAATTTTATTGACATAGTGTATGCTTGTTTGAATAGCTGTTAGGATGGCTGTAGAAAACATATGTATGGTTGTAGTAGTAAGTCAATAGCTATTACTTTGATTTTAGTGTTTTAAAACATATGTGGATTTGTTTTCTTATGAATTCAATTTCTGATGATTTTTTTGTTGATTAGCAATTGAAGAAGCACAAGCTAATTAGACAGACGTGTTCAAAGCATCAACATGCAGCAAGTCATCTTGATATATTTATGTTCAAGGCATCTTGTGTTCTTAACTCTCTATCAGCTTCAACTGTCACCACATGCAGCAAGCCATGCTACATGTGATTCAGTTCAATTAATGATTAAGTTCATCCTCATCATCATTTTCTATATTTCTACGTTTCAGTAACTACATTTTACAAGGGAGTAGAGAGTGGTTGGATGTTGCTAGCTCGACGTGGCTACTTTGCGCACTTCTCCTTGCAGCGATTATAGTTATTAGCTTCAGTGAA
>NC_062968.1:30635904-30675043 GCF_023119035.1 Salvia hispanica | reverse complement strand
GATGATGAGCGAGAATATATGGCGAAAGTTCCCTATGCTAACGCAGTTGGAAGCTTGATGTATGCAATGGTGTGTACAAGACCCGACATTTCACAGGCCGTTGGTATTGTGAGCAGATACATGCATGATCCAGGCAAGGGTCATTGGCAAGCTGGGAAATGGATTCTGCGGTATATCAAAGATACTGTAGATATTGGTTTGTTGTTTGAGCAGGATAAATCACTTGGTCATTTTGTAGTCGGATATTGTGATTCCGACTATGCTGGTGATTTGGATAAGCGAAGATCTACTACTGGCTTTTTGTTCACTTTAGCGAGTGCGCTAGTTAGTTGGAAGTCTACCTTGCAGTCAACGGTAGCTTTGTCTACGTAGACAGAGGCAGAGTACATGGCCATTACTGAAGCTGTGAAGGAGGCAATTTGGCTTCATGGGTTGCTGAAAGAATTGGGTGTTGGTCAGAAACAACTTGAAGTATATTCTGACAGCCAGAGTGCTATCCATTTAGCAAAGAATCAGGTCTTTCATGCAAGGACGAAGCATATTGATGTTCGTTATCATTTTGTGCGGGAAATTCTCGAAGAAGAGGAAATTGTCATCAGAAAGGTTCCAACTTTGGAGAATCCTGCAGATATGTTGACCAAGGTGGTGACGAGAGCCAAGTTTGAACATTGTTTGGACTTGGTTAATATTCTGCGAATTGGAGTTGGCGCTTGACTGCGCCAATATGAAAGCACCGCGAGTCGGTTTGTTTGGATGGAGAAGATTTGTGTCCAGTGGGATTTGAAATTTTGCCAAGGTGGAGATTTGTTAAATATTGGCCTACAATATTTGACTTTTTGTCAAAAAATTTCATCCCACATCGAAGGGGAGTTAGAAGCTGGGGGGAGTAGCTGCCTATAAAAGGAGCACTCCTCCCTCATTTGTAATACACCTCAAATTTGTATTCTCTTCTCCATTTAAATATAAGTGGGCTCTGCAGAGGGTGCTCGGAGACGTAGGCAATTTGGCCGAACTCCGTTATCAAAGTTTCGGGTGTGTTCTTTCTTTATTATTTATTTTGTTCCGCATTTATTTCTGGGTTTGCTTTTCTGCTGTGATATTGTATTCAATATTATTTGCGGGTATTGTAGTAGTGTTTTGTACACCGACTGATAAATTTTGTTTGGAGTCTGGTAATTAAGAGAGGACAGTGTCCCCACCAGTCTTTCCAGAGAATTTATTTGGGGAAGTAATTTTATTGAGGTAGACCCCATTGGGTTAACTCTAAAATTACTGAATCGGTTCATTTCACTATTTGAGAGAAAATTTGCCCGGTTTTCTCAACAGGAGTAATAATATCTCTCTTCTTCCCCAGCTTGAGAAACGCCTTGGCACCGAGACTGGTGTCGACCCTGCCATTGGAGAGGGGCAGCTTCTTCTTCCAGCAGCTGTTATCTCTGTGTATGGAAGCACCGCAGAAGCAATCATTGAGGCAAGAGGTTTGGCACTCCTCTTCGGTGCGCGGACTGATTAGTTGGTAGTCACTCTTAGGCCAATCGGTGTCGTTTATCATCTCCAAGGAGTACTCATTGTATTGTGGCAGTGACCCATTTTCGCTGGCGCAAATTATTGGATATTTGACACACAAAATATAGGAACACTCAGTAAAGATGAAATATGGAGGATAAGTATTTATAGGCTTCTCACAAAAGGATTACAAAATACACACAAACAAAAGATATTACCTTTTCCTTGCACCGCAACTTTTGAGGAATCTCCAAAGGTCACGTCCCCATAGGATGTCTCCTTTAGCTCCACGAAGAGTTCCTTGTTCCCGCACATGTGGTTACTCGCTCCAGTATCCAAGTACCACGTGCTACACTGATCACCTTCAAGTCCTTTGTGAATAAAAAGAGAGGTTGAAGTTACCTGCTCACTATCATCTCCACCATCGGCATAATTGACTTGTTGATTGGTCCTGGTATTTTCGGCTATTGGACACTCATTACTGTAATGCCCGAATTCGTGAAAAGTATAGCACTCGATATTTGCTTTATCAAACCCTTGTCGACTGTAGGTTTGAGAATAACCGCCTCTGTATTGTCCTCTTCCTCGTCCTCGTTGTCCATAAGAATTTCTACCTGTGCCTCGATAAGTGAAGTTTTGACGTCCTCCCTCGTATTGATAATTCTGGCCTCGTCCTCCTTGATTTAAGTAATTCTGTCCACGTCCTCCTTCATACTGGTAATTCTGTCTGCGTCCTCCTCGGCCACGATAGCCTCGACCTCGGCCTCGGCCTCGGTTGTATCCACCATGCGATGTCCCAGGCTCAGACTTCTTATCTTTTTCGATTGACATCTTTGCTTGTAGCATATGCTCAAGTGACGGAGTGGTCTTTTTCTTCATGCGTTGCTCGTGGACTTCCAAGCTGCTCTGCAACTGGTCGATGGACATGGTGTTGAGATCTTTTGATTCTTCGATAGCAGCAACGACGTGCTCAAATTTCGACATCAAGGAACGAAGAATTTTCTCAATGACACGAACATCTTCAATGTTCTCCCCTTGCCTTTTCATTTGATTTACAATAACTAATGTTCTTGTGAAGTATTCTGAAATGCTCTCCGTTTCAGACATGGCCAAAACTTTCAAACTCACACGTAGGATCTGCAGTCGAACTCGTATCGCCTTATCAACACCGGTGAAAGCATTCTTCAGAATCTCCCAGGCTTGTTTCGACGTGGTGGCTGCACTTACTTTCTCAAACGTGGTTTCATCAATACCTTGATAGATATTGAATAATGCCTTCTTGTCTCGTTTCCTTGCATCTCTGAGGGCGTTCTTCTAGTTGTTCGTCAGTGCATCTTCGGCTTCTTGGGAGGCAGGTTCGGTGTAGCCGTCTTAAACAATATCCCACAACTCTTGTGATTGCAACAAGACTCGCATCTGAATACTCCAATTTCCATAATTGTGTTTCTTCAATTTAGGAATCTGTGGTTGAATCATGTTCAACGTTGCCGCCATAGGTAGGATCGAGTGGCTCTAGATACCATATTTGTTGGATATTTGACACACAAAATATAGGAACACTCAGTAAAGATGAAATATGGAGGATAAGTATTTATAGGCTTCTCACAAAAGGATTACAAAATACACACAAACAAAAATGCTTCAGCACTACAAAGCTTTCTTCTCTCTTTCTCTCTATGAGCTACGGCTCTTTCCTCTCTAATTCTCACTCACAATTCTAACTTGATTGATTTTACAATGAACTACAACTACCTATTTATAGATTTGAAAGATAATAAAGTAGTCAACTATGTATGGCTAACTATTATACACATACATGCTACGTCACCTCCTCATAATCATTCTAAGAGACAATTTACTTAGCCATGAAGAGATTAAAGATTGATCACTCATCCCACCGCCATGTGACGTAGAGAGATTGTGGCCTTCTCTTAAGCCATGAAAAAACAAAATTTCATCCACATATGATAAGTAGGTGATGCACCTACTTCATCACTTCCACCGAGCCTTTTCTTAATATTGAAGTAATTGAGTTTAATAACTCAACATCCTCCCTTAAGCTCAATTCTTCAAGGTCTTCATGCCGAGCATAAATTTCAATCTTCTAAACACATCCTGCTTTAGTGGCTTCGTAAATATGTCTGCAATTTGATCCTGTGACTTGCAGTACACTAACTCCACATCATTTTGGTTCACGTGCTCCCGAATAAAATGATAACGAGTATCAATATGCTTACTTCTTTCGTGGAACACCGGATTTTTCGCAAGTGCTATTGCAGACTTATTATCAACAAATATCTCTGTCGGGCCTTGTTGCGCGAATCCCAGAAAACTTAGTAAATTTCTCAACCAAATGCAATGGCACACCGTTGAACTTGCTGCAACATACTCGGCTTCACATGTTGAGAGTGTCACTATAGCTTGCTTCTTGGACGACCAAGTGAAGACGGCATCTCCAATATAAAAACAGTAGCCGGTAGTGCTCTTTCTTTCATCTAAGTCTCTTCCCCAATCGCTATCCGAATAACCAATGAGCTTAACTTCTTGATTAGAGGGATAAAGTATACCTTCATTCAGCGTACCTTTAATATAGCGCAAAATCCTCTTGGCTGCATTCAAATGAGACTGTGACGGCGTTTCCATGTACCTGCTAATTAGTCCAACTCCATAGAGAATATCGGGCCTAGTGCACGTTAGATATCGTAGACTTCCAACCAGGCTTTTGAAGTAAGTTGGATCTACCTCTGCTTCACCATCATGCTTCCTCAATTCTTGACCAATCTCCACGGGAGTATTAACGGGATTGCAAGACTCCATTTTGAACTTCTCCAAGATTTGTTTTGCAAATGAACTTTGAGAGATAAATATCCCATCTTCCTTTTGCACTACCTCAATTCCCAGAAAATGTGCCATCAAGCCAATGTCCGTCATCTCGAACTCCTTGATCATGCTCTTCTTGAATTTATGAAACATTGCTTCACAATTTCCAGTAAAAATTAGATCATCAACATATAGGCAAACAAACAACATGTTACCTTTAGCATCTTTCTTCAAGTATAGAGCATGTTCATATGGGCACTTCTCAAAACCATTCCTCAGAAAATATTCATTGATTCTGGAATTCCAGGCGCGAGGTGCTTGCTTGAGCCCGTACAAAGCTTTCTTCAATCTGTAGACTTTATTTTCGGCTCCTCGTTTCACATAACCTTCAGGTTGCTCCACGTAAATTTCTTCTTCAAGAAAGCCATTTAGAAATGCAGACTTCACATCAAGCTGATAGATCTTCCAATTGTGTTGAGCGGCTAGTGAGATAAACATTCTGATCGTCTCAAGACGAGCAACGGGAGCAAATACTTCACTATAATCGATTCCAGCCTTCTGCTTGTATCCTTTCGCCACCAACCTCGCCTTGTACCTTTGCACTTCACCGTTGGCATTTTTCTTTGTTTTGAACACCCATTTCACACCAATTGCTTTTCGGCCTTCTGGCAATGTCGTCAACGACCAAGTATCGTTTTTCTCAATCGCATTGATTTCCTCGTCCATTGCAATCTTCCATTTCCTATCTTGCGCAGCATCTGCATAAGCAACTGGATCAGCATCCATAAAAAAACAAATAAGATTCACATTTTCCTCTCCAGCTCCATCAACTTCTTCAGTAGCTTCATATATATCATTCAGATTGCGCATTCTTCTTGGCCTTCCGACTGGACCTTGAGATGATGTTGGTGAATCTGGCTCTTCTACTTCACGTGCTTCTTCTTGCTGATCAGGTACAATATCCGACGAGCTTGCAGCTTTCTTATCCTCCCAGCTCCATGTTTGATCTTCTTCAAACACCACATCGCGACTTATGATCACCTTCTTCGTGAGTGGGTTATACAATTTGTAACCCATTACTCGATCTCCATATCCCACGAAGATACACTTTTCACCTTTGTCATCAAGCTTGATTCTTCGAGCTTCAGGAATTTTGGCATAAGCAATGCAGCCAAAAACTCTCAAGTGTGCAATACTGGGCTTGAACGAACTCCATGCTTCTTCAGGCGTCATGTTGCGAACACTTTTGGTTGGACATCGATTCAAGAGATACACTGCTGTTGCGACAGCTTCAGCCCAGAATTCTCGAGGTAAGTCCTTCCCTTTCATCATACTTCTCGCCATATCAAGAATTGTTCGGTTCTTCCTTTCAGCAACACCATTCAGTTGAGGAGTATATGGAGGAGTAAGCTGGTGAATGATTCCATGCTCCTTGCAAAACTTTTCGAACAGATCGGATGTGAACTCGCCACCTTGGTCGGATCTGAGAACTTTAATATAGTGCCCACTCTGTCTTTCAACAAGAATTTTGAACTCTTTGAAAATATCAAACACCTCAGATTTCCTTTTCAAGAAATATACCCAAGTCTTTCTGGAATAATCATCAATGAAAGTCAAAAAATACTGATTACCTCCATTAGAAACAGGCTTCAGAGGACCGCATACGTCTGTATGAACGATCTCCAACGGGCGTGATGCTCTCCATCTCATTTCTTTAGAGAAGCTTGGCCTATGATGTTTGCCAAGTATGCAACCTTCGCAAACTTCTTCAGGATGATCAATATGCGGCAAACCTTTCACCATATTCTTTGTGGAAAGAAGCTTTAAACCACCAAAATTTAGATGTCCAAGACGCAAATGCCATAACCAAGATTCATCTTTAACAATGGAATTCATGCACTTCAACATATCATGTTTCATATTCAATGCAAATAATCTATTTTTGGACATCTTCACACAGGCAACCAAATTACCACGAGCATCATTGATAGTAAGGCGGGAATTCTTGATACTAACATCAAATCCTTTCTCCAGCAATTGACCAAGACTCAAAATATTGCTTTTCATGGCAGGCACATAATAGACGTCATATATAAAACCATGATTTCCATTCTTCAGCTTAATCAAGATATTACCTTTTCCTTGCACCGCAACTTTTGAGGAATCTCCAAAGGTCACGTCCCCATAGGATGTCTCCTTTAGCTCCACGAAGAGTTCCTTGTTCCCGCACATGTGGTTACTCGCTCCAGTATCCAAGTACCACGTGCTACACTGATCACCTTCAAGTCCTTTGTGAATAAAAAGAGAGGTTGAAGTTACCTGCTCATTATCATCTCCACCATCGGCATAATTGACTTGTTGATTGGTCCTGGTATTTTCGGCTATTGGACACTCATAACTGTAATGCCCGAATTCGTGACAAGTATAGCACTCGACATTTGCTTTATCAAACCCTTGTCGATTGTAGGTTTGAGAATAACCGCCTCTATACTGACCTCTTCCTCGTCCTCGTTGTCCATAAGAATTTCGACCTCTGCCTCGATAGGTGAAATTCTGTCGTCCTCCCTCGTTTTGATAATTCTGGCCTCGTCCTCCTTGGTTATGGTAATTCTGTCCACGTCCTCCTTCATACTGGTAATTCTGGCCGCGTCCTCCTCGGCCACGATAGCCTCGACCTCGGCCTCGGCCTCGGTTGTATCCACCACGTGATGTCCCAGGCTCAGACTTCTTATCTTCTTGGATTGACATCTTCGCTTGTAGCATATGCTCAAGTGACGGAGTGGTCTTTTTCTTCATGCGTTGCTCGTGGACTTCCAAGCTGCTCTGCAACTGGTCGATGGACATGGTGTTGAGATCTTTTGATTCTTCGATAGCAGCAACGACGTGCTCAAATTTCGACGTCAAGGAACGAAGAATTTTCTCAATGACACGAACATCTTCAATGTTCTCCCCTTGCCTTTTCATTTGATTTACAATAACTAATGTTCTTGTGAAGTAGTCTGAAATGCTCTCCGTTTCAGACATGGCCAAACTTTCAAACTCACCACGTAGGATCTGCAGTCGAACTCGTATCGCCTTATCAACACCGGTGAAAGCATTCTTCAGAATCTCCCAGGCTTGTTTCGACGTGGTGGCTGCACTTACTTTCTCAAACGTGGTTTCATCAATACCTTGATAGATATTGAATAATGCCTTCTTGTCTCGTTTCCTTGCATCTCTGAGGGCGTTCTTCTGGTTGTTCGTCAGTGCATCTTCGGCTTCTTGGGAGGCAGGTTCGGTGTAGCCGTCTTGAACAATATCCCACAACTCTTGTGATTGCAACAAGACTCGCATCTGAATACTCCAATTTCCATAATTGTGTTTCTCCAATTTAGGAATCTGTGGTTGAATCATGTTCAACGTTGCCGCCATAGGTAGGATCGAGTGGCTCTAGATACCAGATTTGTTGGATATTTGACACACAAAATATAGGAACACTCAACAAAGATGAAATATGGAGGATAAGTATTTATAGGCTTCTCACAAAAGGATTACAAAATACACACAAACAAAAGTGCTTCAGCACTACAAAGCTTTCTTCTCTCTTTCTCTCTATGAGCTACGGCTCTTTCCTCTCTAATTCTCACTCACAATTCTAACTTGATTGATTTTACAATGAACTACAACTACCTATTTATAGATTTGAAAGATAATAAAGTAGTCAACTATGTATGGCTAACTATTATACACATACATGCTACGTCACCTCCTCATAATCATTCTAAGAGACAATTTACTTAGCCATGAAGAGATTAAAGATTGATCACTCATCCCACCGCCATGTGACGTAGAGAGATTGTGGCCTTCTCTTAAGCCATGAAGAAACAAAATTTCATCCACATATGATAAGTAGGTGATGCACCTACTTCATCACTTCCACCGAGCCTTTTCTTAATATTGAAGTAATTGAGTTTAATAACTCAACACAAATGTGCGGGAAGTTGGGCTTACAGTCGCCATTGCGATCGAGGGGATCGGCCAGCAAAAACCCTGGCGGGCATGTGCAGACGGGCCTTTGGCTCTCATCAATCCTGCACACGCTGTTATAGCCACACGCCCCGCTACCTGTTGAAAACATACATGAACTAATTATATATAATTACTTATGATTAATTCACACAATTGAATGTAAGTTCATGAGTACTAGGTGTAGAGTGCAATTAAAATATTTAGAACGGAAGACATTATTTGAAACTACCACAAGTAGTAGATTTCCTAAGTTTCTCTAGTTCAATCTGGAAACTGTTCATGTATCGGATTGACGTGCATGTATAACTGAATATAGTTAATATATCCACCTACACGATTTGATTCTATATGTTAGTATTTATATGCTCAACACACAATGTTATGATAATGTTGTGTTTATATGCTCAACACACAATGTTATGGAAGTATTTTGAGTATCCCTTGTGAGAAAATTACAATTACAATCAATATAGAGACTCACTTTTTGTTAGGAAAATAAGGAAAGCATGATATACTCCCTTTGTATTATTAAAAATGTAACATTTTTCCTTTTGAGTTGATCATTCTAAATAAAAACAGCATCACCTGTCTTATTTTATTCTCTCCTTATCCATTAACAAAATAACCATGCATGTAAACTAACCCACTAATCCATTAACAATGAAACTAAATAAATAACTCTAATATTATGTCAAGCATGTCACATGTAGTCTTCAAGAGTAACGCACAGTTCGTTAGGAATCTAGATCACATTTATGTGCATAATTTTTGTTGTGTATTACTCTCTCCGGTCCTCAATATCTAAACTGTGCAAGTCTTAAGAATTTATTTGATTAAATTTTATAAAGAAAAATGATTTAAAAATATTACTCCCTCTGTTCCTTGTTAATAGAGACATTTCTTTTTAACACATAGTTTTAGAAAAGTGTGTTAAATGGATGGTGAAAAAAGTAAGAGAGAATAAAGTAAAAGAGATAAACAAAGAATAAGAAAAAGGTAGAATTACTTTTAAGCAAAAATAGAAATGACTCAATTAACTTGGAACTTCTCAAAATAAAAAAAATGACTCTATTAACATGGAATTAAGGAAGTAGTAGATTTTGTATCCTACTTTTATATATTACTATTTTATTTGTCCACTATTTAAAGAATCATTTTATCATTTTGGATAGTCTACTATTTAAAGAATCATTTTATCATTTTGGACAGTCTACTATTTAAAGAATCATTTACTTTTTCCACTTTTAATATACAGACCCCACATTCTATTAACTTTTTACGCTCACAATTTATTATAGAACTCATATAAAATGAATTCCACATTTCACATATTTTTCCATTTACTTTTCTTCATAAAGTCAAATAATTTTTTAAAAAATCGTGATAAGTTAAAATGACTCTTTAAATGATGGACGGAGGGGGTACTAGTTTTATTATATAATGGGTTAGTGAATATGGATCCACTTAATAAATGAAGTATAATACCCCCTCCGTCCCATAAAATATGTCTCATTTTCCTTTCTAGTTTGTCCCATTAAAGATGTCACATTTCTCTTTTTAGAAAAAATTCTATCTCACAATAATATAAATATTAATATTTTTTCTTTCCACATAACACACAAAACAAAACCTTCTAAAATCTTGTTCCGTCCTACAAGTGTGACATTTTTTGTGGGACGGAGGGAGTAAAAGAGAAATGAAACGTTTTTTACGGACCATCCAAACAAAGAAACATTTGATTTCTGAGATTTTATGAAGTGTTGTTTTGTATCTTAATAGAGAAAGAGAAGTAAAAAAAGATGAAAAGGTAGAGTATGCTATTTTCATTTTAGGAAACATTTCATTTTTAATGAGACAATTTAAAAGGAAAACGTTTTATTTTTAATGGGATAAGAGAGAATAGGAAACATTTAAGGAGGAAGTATTAGAAGACAAACACCTGTATCTCCGTCGATGTCCGTGCAGATGTTTTCGAGCCACGACTTTGCAACTTGCCAACCCGAGCTGTTCCCGAAGGTCTTGGGTAGACGTCACCACGGTTCATGAACCGCCGGTTCCCGGTTCGGAACCGCCGGTTCCGGTTCAAAAAAATATGGAACCTGAACCGGCCCGCCTAGGGTCAGGCGGTTCCGGTTCCGGTTCCGGTTCAATCAAGGTTCCAAGCCGGTTCAAAACCGGCGGTTTCCAGACGGTTCCGGGGCGGTTCCGGTTCGGACCGCCGGTTCAATGCCGAATTTTTTATTTTTTATTTTTTAATTTTATTCCGGTATAGTACTAATTGTAGAGTTGTAGGTGTAGTTGTAGTCTTGTATTATCGAATAAATAAATAAAACGAGAATGACAATTGACAAATGGAGTAGAAGTCGACATTGGAGTTGGAACAATTGGAATTTTATTGAAACAATCATACAATCATACAAATTTGAACGATATGTGAATGTCGATATTACAAATACAAATGTTGAAAATTGAAATTACAAAAGAATCAAAAGACTTAAATAAAAAAAGTTAAAGTAAAAAACAATAAATTATAAATGTAAATAGATAGTATATATATATACTCTTAGTCGGCATGCCTACGCCTGCATGCCTATACCCTAAACCCTGAAAAGCTACCGGAACCGCCGGTTTCCGGCGAACCGCCGGTTACGAACCGGCGGTTACGGTTCTTGATTTTTCGTGAACCTGAACCGGCCCGCCTAAACCGCCGACTCCTATCCGGTTCCGAACCGCCACCGCGGTTCCGGTTCACGGTTCCGAACCGCCGGTGACAGTTCCGGGCCGGTTCGGACGGGCCGGTTCGGTTTGGTGACGTCTAGACTCTTGGGATGATAATACTGTGTGAAAACTCCGTCCCAATCGAGAGTCGCCCGGTAGTAATTATCGGAAGATGGTGGAATCGAACTAGGGCTAAGAACTTGTTCCTGCCCGTTCCTCTTGATGACAGAAATCACAGCTTGGCTGCTGAACAGAACACGGATCCCAGCCTCAGAAGCGTTCGGAGAAGAAGTGGAGCTACTGTAGTACTCATCGTCGTAGTCCGTATTCGAGGGCACGCTCTTGGTGTTGAAGGCGAAATCCCCACCACGGTTGACAGCGGCGTAGAATCTCCCCATGGAAAAGTTAGCCTCACTTTTCCGGGAAACGAGCGTGTCGCCGAGCTCAATCGTCTGAGTTGGCAATATTGTATCGCTTGGATGCCTGTGACTCTCCCAAAGGATAGAGGAATCGTTCCGCCGTAGAGCAAAGTTTCCGGAATCGTTGAAGGTGGCGTGATCGACTTGACCGGTGGTGTTACTATTGTAGAGAAGGGAGCCCTGGGGATTATTGAGGACGAGGCCGCCCGCGGCCTCGAGGCTCAGCGTTGAGCCACGCGGCACCGAGTAGCTGCTTCTTTCAAACCAGACTATGGTTTTGTCGGGGATTTTGTCGAACCAGATGGAGAGTATGTATAGACTATCGTTGCCTTGAAGCGGCTGGAAGCCGAGAGCAAAGTCTCCGGCTTGGGAGGAGCGCCATGGATCGGAGTTTGAGTCTGCAGTCGTCAAAGTGGTTCCGACAGGTATGATTTGAGAACAAATTAAATGTGGGAACACAAATAGCAGTAGGAAGATAGATAAAGGGAAAGGCGCCATTGCAGCTCAAGGACGACGATGGTGTATGACACTGTGATTGATTTATAATAAGTACTCCATGTTTTATGTTTCTTAGTATTTTCCAGGAAGTGGGGACCTTTCTATCCGGAATCATTGGAGTATAATAAATCTGTTGATTCTTTTCTTTTAAATTCAAAAAAAGTTTAATTGATTAGTATAAAAGATTTTATAACGAGGCGCACAAAAATTTTTTAGGACTCATAAGAATCTGAACAACCGAAGTACAGAACACATTACCCCAAATATTCAAAATCAATGACATGCTCTCCTTTTCATAAAAATATGCTATCTAGAATGGGCACGAGTTTTAGAAGAACAAAAAATTGTTGAAATCGTATAGTGGAAAGTGGTATGAGACAAACAAAAAGGAAATATGGTTTATTTCTATGAGACGGAGGGAGTATATATAAGTGGGGTTGGGGTTGGGGTTGGGTGACTCAACCGTCAACCCATAGGGGCAAAAAAACTCCATTAAATTTAGCCCCTAGACCACCTTTGCGGCCTTGCCTTTTGATGCTGAGGGTGACCTTTTTTTATGTATCTGGTGTCATAAGTTTCATTTTCTGAATTCGATACTATACGAAATCCTTTATAATTCAAGAAATATCTAAATAGTTGGAAATACACTCTGATGCAAAACGTATAAAGAATTACTGAACTTAGAGGTAATCAAAGAAACCATAGTTTTTTGAAAATAAAATTATTACTATTATAAACACAATTTATAAGAGCCTAAAAAACCTTAGAAACTCAAAAGAAAATAAAACGAAACTAAGAAATTAAAAATAAACCCGAAAAAATAGTAAACTGTCTTTTTCGTCTCTTAAACGATGATAGATGGCCAAAATCCATCGTTCATCGTGACATCACGATGACTTTTTTAGATCATCCCCTACTTTCAGATGGCCAAAATCCAGTGTTTTGATGACTTTGATTTCTAAGCTCAGTTCAAGCACCGTGCGAATTTTAAGTCATTATGATTAAAAACGTTTTTAGCCTGTTTTTGGTACTAGATCACTCTACACCTAATTTGATACAATTACTTTCACTTCACGGCACGACACGGCCAAAGAATGAAATGACCTATATATCTAAGCCGACGCACCAGATGGGTCTTGGTCTTCTGTATTCTGTGATCTACAAGTGTCAGGATTCAGACCTTGAAATTAATCGACCCCAGACCAAGTCACCCTTTTGTAGTTTAGGCGATATTTCAACACCGTAGACTAAAATAAAAGAGAGAATTTTCAATAAAAAGTTAACTAATTTATGCTAAAGTTGAGCTATATATAATAAGAGTCCAAAGAGAAAAGTAACAATAGAAAATAGAAACAATAGTAATAGAGAAGAATTGTCAAGACTTGAATAATCAACAATTCGATTCATATTTGAATTGCCCTTGCCCCTCGGAGATGGAAAGATAGAACTAGACAATAATAAATGTGGAAATCAAAGAAATTGTTGGCCCCCAATGTGACAGGGCATTGTCCGATGTGAATGTGAATTTGATCAGATAATTGCCGCTACAAATTATGCGTTGCGAGTCTTGTGACCAGGCATGCAAAAACCGAATCGGAACCGGCAGCGGTTCGAACAGGCAGGCGGTTCGGCGGTTCTAGCGGGCCGGTTCAGGTTCAACAAAATGTGAAACCAGAACCGCCGGTTCAATGGTTAAACTGGTGATTCAATTAATTTTTTTTTTATAAAAATAATTTTTTATATATAAAAAACAATTTTACAAATAAATGAATATAAGAAATTCATAAATAAATTCTATGAAACCATTCTTGGTTATTTCTCTTTTATAGAGACATCCTTAAATGTTTTATGTTAAACTTTCGATGTGGGACAAAATGTGTTGAAGTATTTTCTTTTATAACAACATGTTTAGAGCTTCATTCATCTTTTTCCGATGTGGGATACACAACTTTCTTTTTTCTTCTACTTTTCTTCATTTTTTTTATAATATATATATAAGAAATTATTATGTAAATATATTCTTGATTGATAAAAAAAATAATTATTGAGAAATATGATTTGTATATAAAAAAATAATTATTTGTATAATAGTTATCATTAGATTTATACAATTTGTATTATAATTATTCTTTTATGTGTATAATAAAATTTATTAGTTAACATTTACATAAATTTAAACATAAGCAAATTGATATTGATAAAAACTAATGAATAATAGTTCATGTAATAATATTTGTTGTTAAATAATAATAATAATAATAATAATAATAATAATAATAATAATAATAATAATAATAATAATAATAAAAGATACAGTATTAATATAGACAAAGAATGATGAGACATCTATCATATTCTATTATATAGTTATAAATAATGACTTTTATCTCACATTGAAAGAAAGAGTAACACATCCAAGAATGTGTAACTATAAAAAAGAATAATCCAATACACTCTCTTTCAAATTAAAGCCTCAAATCCAACTTTAGTATTGACATCTATACTAACTAAAAGTGACAGTTTATTAAAACTAGTTTTACCACCCGTGCTATGCACGGGCCAAATGATTTTCAAAAAATAAGAAAATATATTTAAAACAAATTAAATAAAAATAAGGAATATATAGGAAATATGTAAAAATTATTGAAAAATCAAGAATAGAAACTATTATATTTTGTATTCAAAAGATTATAAAGATTTACAAAACAAATGATCAAGATTACAAATGAACCATTTTATATGTAGCATATAATTTATATAATTATAAATCATAAACTGTTACTTAAAGAAAATATTGCTACTATTAACAATCCTTCAATCATGAAATATATGAAATACAGTGTAATAAAAGGACATGAAGGAGGAGAGCCGGCGGAGAAAGAAAATGCCCTTTTCCAAATACGGCTTCAAATTCATAGTTTAAGACTTGGAAATAGTCGAGATGGTGGAATCGAATTAGATTGCGTTCATATTTTTCTACATTTGGGGATTTTGGTTTGGTTTGGGTCGAATGTTTAATGTCTAGATAATCTTCATAGCGTATAATTTTACCAGAAGTTTGTTAACGTGGAGGAACTATGAAGCTGTGATTAACGTTATAGCTTAAAAAAAAAAATCTTAATTAAAATTACATAAACTTGGGAAGTGCAACATTCTACGGTAGCAAACTACCAATCAGGTGGTAATTTTGACCATGTAGACAAAAAACAGGAGGCGAAAGACCGGTGTTCATACTATTATCAATTTTACCTCCCAACGAAGTAAAACAGAACATAAAATTATATGAACGAATATTTTTCAAGAAGTGAACACTTTTGGCATCATTTGAGAAAAAAGTACAAACGCAACAAAACTTCAGGAGGTGTTATCATAAAAGGAATCTCAATATTCTCACTCATACAACAAAGGGAATATCTCGGACTCTTAGGTTTATTCGGTTTGCCAAGACGTTCTTCATACCAAAATAGCGCACCACAATGCGAACAGGAGAACAAAGCATCACCGATATCCCAATAATCTACATATAAAAAAATTATTTAATTTCATTCAGTCAAGTATAAATATAAAAAATCTAAAACAATTAATAAAAGTTAAAAAAAAATGATAAAATTGATATAATTCAATCTCAATAATGATAGAAAAATACCTCCAGATTGAAACAAAAATGAAGAAACAATAGTGCTCCCTTCCGTATTAGATGTATCAAGATCATCACTAACAACATCGTTAATAATAATAGGATTCTCAACAAATCCACCAAGAAAGCCTTAAAAAAATGAATATTAGTTGAATAAAATTAACAAAAAAATAATTCATAATTTTATTTCTTTTAAATATATGTCCTCATCTTTTTAAAATCCTTTGACCCGTGCATAGCGAAGGTGGTAACAAATAGTTGGGAAAATGAATATAATTAATAGTCTCTACTATATTTCTTTCAAGCAATATAATTAATAGTTTCTACTATATTTGGGAAAATAAAACCAAACTATTGTTATCAAGATTGAACATTTCATACAAGTGCTCAACTAATGCAAATAGAATAGTTCAACTAAAACTAAATACAAATATAATCATGTGATTCCAAAACAAAACAAAAATGTTATAAATAAAATTCATACTTATTAAAAATAAAATTCATCCATAATATTAATAACATTGTACATGATATACCTAATTAGATGCTATTATGAATAAAATAAATACAACAAACTTTATAATTAATATATAAATTATTAAATTAAAAAAATTAACCAAATATAATGAAAAAAATAATTTTCTTTTTTATATATAAATACTAATACACAATTAAATGGCCCAACACATTAAAACACATAGCCAAAAAAGACTCTATAAGCCCAATCCGATTCATTAAATTGGCCCATACATCTAAATAATGCAGGCCCAAATTATAATTCCAAACTTACACAACAGATTAGCTGTAAATTAAGAAACAAAACCATAATTTATAGTACATCATATATAAGCCATTTTCTCCTTATTCCTTGTCGGCGCCGTTCGAGAAACCCTAACTACACACTCATCTCCTCCGCCGGAAAATCAGATGCTCCGTTTAATCGCCGGCGCGGAGGACAACACTACACCTTTACAACTCCGAGCTACGATTCCTCTTCAGATTTGCAACTAAAATCCTAACAAAACAATCTCAAACCCTAGAAATTTGACACTGAAAAACCTCAAATTCATTTTCTTCTTCGACAGCTTACCGATGCCTCCGTCGTACCTTCAACCTAGACGACGGAGACTGGCGTAAAACGGTAAACCACAACAAAAGGCCATAGATATGCTACTAAATCAGACCAAATTCGGTTTCTATTACAGATATATTCCAAGAAAATTTCGACTAATATTCAAAAAGGTCGAAGGTTGGGTGTATTCTGACTTTTTTCATTGTCTTTTTTGCCAGAATCGGAGAAGAAGTGGATTCAACAAATAGATCGAAAATTTAGAAAAAAGACCACAAATATTTGAAAAAACTAACTGATGAGATAAGTGTCCTCACACAAAGTTCATTTATGGAATATTTTTCTCAATCGCATTCGGAAATATAGTTGATAGACTCTATTCAAGCTACCAACTTTGTGACTATTGACAAAAAAATTTTATCACACTATTAGGTTTCCTATTTAGCAAAATCATTGCATAAATGAAGATTTTAGTGAATTTCAGAATGTGTATAAGGCTTCTGTTGATAGTGCTGGGAAATAAAGACTACATAACCATCTACTTCAAATAGAAAGTTAATGGAGATTAAACTATAATGCTTTTTAATTAAAAAAAAATACTTATATTTGTTTAATGACAGGAAAAAAACTGAAAGACAATGAAATATGCAAGAAGAAGAAGAAGGAAAAAACGAAGTAGCAGTCGTTCATCAAGCCAATCAGAGGTATAATACTCACCTGAAGCATCAGTTGATACACCTTCATAGGAGATAGAAAAAATATGAAGAGATAGCAACTAAAATCAGTTTTAAAAGATTACTAAAATAATTGCTTGACTTGTAAAAAAGAAACATAGTTTGTGATCTGATCTAATCTGAGTTTGAAAAAGCCAGTAAAAAAGTCTATAAGAAAATAGTACAGAAAAGTCTAGCAAAAAAAAAAAGGTGTTCTTAAAAAGGTATTTACTTAAAAAGGTGTTCCAACATGATCTTTCAATTGCCAAAATATTAGGGTTAATAAGAAAATTGCAGAATTTGAATATTGGGACAAATAGACAATGATCTGTTCCTGAGAATGATAGGAAAATTTAGGTACTTCTATGGAAATGTGCATTGACTGTTAGTTTCAGATCTAAAATGTAGTATAATTACAGCAACAACACATTTAAAAATATTTATATCTGCTGAAAGGGAAATTCTTAGCTTTATCTCATAGTTACTCAAGAGGCTTAGATACATATATAATGGAAGAGAATATCTGTTGGCATATATGTAGAAGATGACTATGGAAAAGACTCATATATTTGATTTAAGGAACCAAGGAGTGTATTCTTGCCTTCCAAAGAAATACTTAAATTTGTAAATGAATACTACGCAAGCTGCATGTAAAGTGAGAGTATTGGATCATGATTAAGAATTGAGGATCCATATAAGTAGATTTGCCTCAAATAACTTCTGATTTTCAAACTATGGCAGTTTAAGTTAATATCATGATATGCTTTACATAATTTCTCTGAAGTATTTGGTTGAAATGGATGTTTATTTGTAATGTTGTATAACTTTATATCTATATATCATCAAGTAGAGTTAATGAATACAGATGTCTATTAAAATAACTATAAGAAGAGATAGCAGCTAATTCAGTTTTAAGAAATGACTAAAATACTTGCTTGAGTTGTAAAACAGAAACATAGATAGTGAGCTGATCTAATTTGAGTTAGAAAAAGCCAGTAGAAAAGATTAAAAAGAAACAATGCAGAAGAGTAGCAAAAAAATAGAATCAGTAAACCTTATACTATACTTACTAATTGGAAGGCATCAATTTTTATCTTACTTAGGATTTAAGTATGTCCGAACACAATTCTGCTAAACGATAGAAAACCAAAGCAAAGATACATAAAACAGATAAAACTAAACCCAAATAAATACTTCAATAAAAAAAAAGCCATCAACCATTATTACAAATAAAATTCAGCTTAGAAGTGTTTACCAATACCAAAATAGTTAATGACAAAAATCAAAATCCAGAACTGCTAACTGATGTAACATAGTCCATCTATTAAACCTCCAAAAAACTAAGATGAAAGTTCAGAAAAGTTCAAAAACTTAAGCAACAAATGAAAAACAGATAAACTCTTAAGATTTTCCAAATCTAATCACCTCCAGACAAATCCTTAGTGTAGCTGACAGAAGCCTCATCATCATCTTCAATCACATTCACTTTCTTCATCTTCTTCTTGATCTTCTCAAAAGATTTAAAAATAAGGTCTGCAACACAAAATATATCAAAAGACTTGTACCATAAAAGGATCATTGTTCTTCATTCTCATTGCTTGCTATATCACCAAATGGTTAAATGAAAACACCATGGCTGGAAAATCATTGTCTCTAACTTCATACATCTTAGTCCTGTAATTCATAATGAGTCTATATGGATGATTAGTAGCTTTGTTTCTAAGGGTGTTGTCCCTAGCAAAGATGATTCAATGAATTGGAAAAAGGTGAGGACCAAGAAAAAAAGAATGTAGATCAAAAGGAAAAAGATCACATGTTAGATATACTTAACTACACTACAGATCTTTCAGAAAAGCACAAATTATTTGAATACTTCTCTTTATTCTTTTCAGGTGCACAAAATCAGAATCTATCAATAATAACAGTGATAATGTTGTCATTTTGGTGTCAATATGGCTATTTGTAGAAAGCATAAGCAAATTCTGAAAACAAATAATTTACTTTGCCTGATTCATGTGCTTTTGAATACAATGATGCATGCTTGGAATATCTATTACCCTCTATTTGTGAACCAATTTCTTGCATGCATTCTTTGAAAGAGAAGTTTGAATTCTGGTGCCCTATAAACAAAAAATTAGTAAATAGAAACATATATATTATATAAAACTTTCTATATTTCATGTATTCTGATTTGGTAAACATACCAGCTATCATGGAATACTACTTCCAAAGTGCTATCATTGTTGTCTCCACAATTGTATTCATAAACACAGATGCAACGGACCTTGATGGTAGAGTTGTAACTTTAGGTATAAGATTGTCCTGCAACTAATGAATGGTGTCATTGTTTGAGATACAGTGCTTTCTGCTATTGAAAAGAAATATTCATAAATCAGTGACTAATTTAAAGAATGTATGCAGTATTTAAACTAACAGCCTATTTTGTGTAGGAAATGATCCCATTAGATTGCAAATAGAAGTGATAAAGCACAAATAGCAGAAACTGAAAGAAATACATTAATTATAAAGACTGCAGATTCATAGAACAATAGATAAACAATAAATGAGTAGTGATTTAAGTGAGAATAGATGAATTAAAAAGAAGAAAGATTCTGAACTATTTCTGATGATGACTCTGCTGAATGATTTTGGTTGAGAGAGTTTAGTGAGGGTGACTGAAGGAGTGAGTGGTAGGGTATTTATAGTGTGAGTCCTCTTCAGCATGCTTGTTGGAAAATTGTGCATGTTCCCCAAAAAAACATAATCATGAGAGACCTTCCACATAACAACTATTTTGTATTTATAAAAAATATCTGATAATAATATTTAGACTTAAAATACTTTAACAACTTGCATGCCAAATATTAATAGAAAGTCTTTTACACTTATATTCATATTCATATTAATATTAATATTAATTAATATTAATACAAATATAAAATTAATATTAATATGAACATAAGTTAAATATACAGATTCATGTCTCATAAATTTGGCCTATTTAATTTCATAAGTTTGCAACCATAAAAGGTCATTTAAGGTCCAATTCATTTCAGCAATTATTAACTTCACTTGTGTTATATATATGTGACTTATTGAGTTTAAAAAAATAAAACTAACCCTAAAAATATAATAGCCGCCTCTCACTCTCAACTCTTCAGAAAAAGGAAAGAGAAGGAAAAGAAAAGCGGCCTCTCTCTCTTCACTCTACAATCATTATGGAGAGAAGATAACATTGCAAGCATGGGCGGCTACAATACCTACTCTACTGCACTCTACTGCATCAAGACATCACCATATTAAAAAAAGGTACTCCATGTAATTCTTTCTTTTCAAGCTATGTCCTATACCTATATTTGACAACAGTCATATCTAACTTACATGAACTTAATGTTGATGAGGTATTAGAGATTATTATTGTTAGATTTCAAATACAATTACTACTCTTTACAATATTAATTCTAGAATGCTTTGCAAATCCTATCATCTATTTATTTAATAGGATGTATTATGTCTCCAGTTTTCTTCACAAACGAATTCAATGCTTAGTTTTTAATATATATATACTACTTGATAGGTTTTTCATTCAGTATGGTATCTGTATACAACAAATTTATAAATTTATATTCTGTCCCACTCTCTATCTCTATTATTTTTCATTTTCTAAAATTTTAGTTTCATTCTCTCTTTCTTTCTCTTTTTTTTTCATGTTCTAAAATTATGACTATATTATCTCTCTGGATTTCTCTGACGCTGCTTTTTTGATAATTCTAAATATAGGTTTTAAATATGAATACTAACATATTATTTAACTTTGTTCAAGGATAAATTGCATTGGAAATAGATAATTGCTATTGCTTTGCAGGAAATTTTTTTGTACATTTAATATCTCTCGGCCTCTCTCTCTCTATGTCTCGTGTTCTAAAATTATGATTTTATTCTCATTTTTCATTTTCTAAAATTCTGATTTTATTCCCTGCCTCTCTGATATCATAGGTACAATTTCGTTCATAATTTCAAATGTATAAAGTATAGGTTTTAAGTATGAGTACTAACATACTATTAATATTTTTTCAGGGATTAATTACATTGGGAAGAGCTGAGAAGATATTCTAGAATAATAAAAAAAAAAAATATATATATATATATATATATATATATTGTGTAATATAGTACTAGTATTTTCTTACAAAAGCCTATGCCAGTATAAAACACATAGGCTGCACCCTACCCCCACACAATTCTCGATACATACAAAGAAAACTGATATAAGTTCAACTGGACTTTATAATAAGATCACAAATTTTAAGCCAAGATGCTGCCAAAATTTTATGATGTTTCCCGCCAAAAACAGTGCCACGTGGCATACCAAAAAACTGTCACTTTATATATTGATAGATTACTAGAACATCCTTTTTTGGAGGGAAAATGGAAAGTGATGGTAATAGATGATGTGTCATTTATTTATTTACTTTATTTACATAAATAATGGGCAGAGAGAGTTCTTGAAAGTTGTGTTGCTGCAATGAAGCTTTCATTTTTAATCTACACTAATAGAAAAATGGAAAAAAAGCAGTGACCAAATTAATGGTCCAATCAAATAAGACTTCCCAAACAAGTTTTGAAATAATGATAAATAGATGTAGAATTGAAAGAGAATTCATTTATTCATTCATGTGAACTAATGTGAACTACTTTTCTGATTGCAGTGCTAATCTCCTGGGGATATTCTGCCCGAAACCGGCGACCTCTCCGGCGACAAACAAAGGGCAACGCCGGCATGAACGGCGGCCACCTAATGCAGTGGCTGTCGGGGCCGGGGCGGCAACAACTGGGTGGGGCGTGAAACCGAGAGAGAAATGACAGAATGGCGGAAGAACCGGCGATGAAGGGCGGTGGAGCGGCGAGTTGGGCGGAAGGTGCGGCGACGAGACGGGGCGGAAGGAGCGGTGGGCAGGCGGAGAGTCTGGCGGAAGGAGAGGCGGCGAGTCGGGGCAGAAGGAGCGGCGGCGAGTAGCAGCTCCGATTGGGAAGATAAAGAGAGAATAGAGATAGGGAGAAGGAAATGGGGCCGGCGCTGCCTCCTGTGTGTGAAGAAGTATTAGGGTTTGATAATTTATGTAGTAGTAGTATAATATTTGGGCTTTGTTTCAGACATTTTTATGTATTTTCTATAATAAATGCAAAACAACCGTATAACAGTTTTATACAAATTGATACTCTTTTTAACTAAGTGGGGATTTAATTGGATTGGGATGATTAATTTAATTTATAGTATCTGTCAAAATTTAAATAAATTAAATAATATCCATGGCCAAAAATAATTATTATTAATAAAATTTACTCCCTCCGTCCCACATTTGGAGTCACTTATTGTTATGGCTCGGATTTTAAAAAAGAGTTGAAGTGTGTAATAAATGAAGTGAGATGGTAGAGTGTGTAATAAATGAAGCGAAATGGTGCAGTTGGTTGAAGGTGGGTCCCTTTTGACTTTTGATTTTGTTTTGATTTATTTTAATGTAGATAATGACATTTTTATGTAATTTTGATGAAGAATGAGGTAAAATTATATGACCAAATATGGAAAATTCTAAAAGTGACTCTTAAACTGGGACGGACTTTTATGGCAAAAAGTGGCTCTTAATCTGGGACGGAGGGAGTACTATGGAACAATAATTTGTATTGAACAATAAAATATACTACTAAATAATACTTCCTCCGTCTCTCAAGTTTATCTCACTTTCGTCGGGCATGGGTTTTAAAAAATCTAATAAAAAGTAAGTTGAAAAAGTTAGTGGAACGTGGTCCTACTTTTATATCTTAATTTTATAATAAAATATGAGTAAAAATGAGCAGAGATGATAAACATAGTCAATTTCTCAATTAATATCACACACTAATATTGTTTTTGTGAAAATAGATGTCATATTAAAATAAAGCACATAATTTAATTATGAAAAGTTTCGAATCGTAACAAAAAACTTAACAATTATACAATAATAATTTTTTTAGAATAAGATTTAAAGATTGTTGATATTTAAGAATTTATTCTAATTAATTACTACTACGTTTTTGTAAGACTTTAAGTAAAAATAAAACTTAATTATTCTAATTAAAAAATATAGAAATCGTATGTCGAATATGAAATGTTTCATTTAGATTGGGTTCACAGGAGTATATTTTTGTTTTTTTTTTATTATTTATGATGTTATTAATTGTTTATAATGTTATGAATACTTATTGTAATTAACACATATTTTTAATCATAAATCTTATTATATTTTTATTATTCTTTTTCTTTAGTTTATTTACTTTATAATTTTTTTTCATTATTTGAAAATCATTTGTCCCGTGCATAGCACGGGAGTTGACACTAGTTTTATAAATCAAAAGGTCTAACTTAAAGTATTTTTTATTGTTTATTAATTTTTATATGTAATTATAATCATTATAAGTTGTAATTTTTAGTCTTGTTCAAATTTATTATCAATAAAATTGCAATTTTCACCTTATTGTTTGAATTTTATTTATGCACATTTTATTTTATACATAATAATGACTAAAAAAGGCAAAAATAAAATAAAATCAATTGCTCATACTTAAAGTTAAACCTTTTTATTGTTTATTAATTTTTATATGTAATTATAATCATTATAAGTTGTAACTTTTAGTCTTGTTCAAATTTATTATCAATAAAATTGCAATTTTCACCTTATTGTTTGAATTTTATTTATGCATATTTTATTTTATACATAATAAAGACTAAAAAAGACAAAAATAAAATAAAATCAATTGCTCATACTTAAAGTTAAACCTTTTGATTTTTAAAATATCAATACTTCAATTGGAAGAGAGTGTATTGGATTATTTTTTTTATAGTTACACATTCTTGGATGTGTTACTCTTTTTTCAATGTGGGATAAAAGTAATTATTTATAACTATATGATAGATCTCACATCATTCTTTGTCTATATTACTCCTACTACTCTACCTTCTATTATTATAATTTAACAACAAATATTATTACATGAACTAATATTCATTAGTTGTTTATCATTATCGATTGTTTATGTTTATAAATTTATGTATATGTTAACTAATAAATACTATTATACACATGAAAAGAATAATTATTATACAAATTGTATAAACCTAACGATAACTATTATACAAATAAATATTTTTTTATATGTAAATCATATTTCTCAATAATTATTTATATTAATTTTTATCTATCAAGAATATATTAAAATAATAATTTCTTATATATATATTATAAAAAAAATGAAGAAAAGTAGAAGACAAAAGAAAGTTCCGTATCCCACATTGAAAAAAGATGAATGAATGCTCTAAACATGTAGTTATAAAAGAAAATACTTCAACATATTTTGTCTCACATCGAAAGTTTAACATAAAACATTCAAGGATGTCTCTATAAATGAGAAAATCAAGAATGGTTTCATAGAATTCATAAGGAAAAAAAAAAATTTGAACCGTCGAACCGACCCGGAACCGGTGGTTTTGAACCTGCAACGAAACCGGCGGTTTTTGAACCGTGTGCACCTACTTGTGACTATTCTAGTGCACGCGGCCGTTGTGCGATTTTTTCATTTCATATTCAAATTAACGTGTATGTATTTTTTTTAATTAATCTATTGGATAATTGCAGCTAGAATCACAAAGTTTTATAAAATATCTGAATTATAAATTAAATATTTCAGTTTTTGCAATTGTCCCATAAAGTCAATATTGAAAACTGACGTAGCAGAGTCAACAAGATAATATGACATCAATGTTGTTATTTAGATTTTGAAAGATGTGAGGCAGACTAAAATTCGACGAAATTTCGTGATTTTAGACGCAACCACTTCTATTAAACTTGCAAAATCAAGACGGCGTGACAAACAAAACAACATCGTTTTATCTTCAGCATCAGCTTGATTTTGCCGCATCAATTTTCGATTTTCATTTTAAGTGATAGTAGCGAAATATTGAAACTACGTTATTTGCCGTTCATATTTCAAAAGGTGCGGAATGGACCAAATTGCCCCTTTGATTAAACTAGCTAAATCATGATCACATGCAAACCCTGTCACTTAATAATTCAGTTTCACATACATACAAACGACTAAATGGAGGTGCTATTTGGCACACCCTTCCCCGTAACACCAGGCCCAGAAAATGGCTTCAAAAGCTCATACGGCACCACACCCGCTCCGGACCTATTCTTCAGACTCCAATCCGCATTTCTAGCGTCAATGATCCCTTCAATCTCCATCAACCTCCCTTGAAATCGCTCAAACGCCGCTTTTATCACTTTATTATCTGCCCAATAAAGCCGGAGTTGACCCCCGATGTACTCTTCATCAGGCGAATGGTTCGAAAGAATATCTAAAACGATCATAACTTTTATTGCTTGAAGCTGTGTGGGGAAAGACTCCAGAAGAAACACCTCCGGCCTTTCTAGAAACTTCTTTTTTTCTTCCAAGCTCAGTTCCTCAGTTGGCATTGGCACACGGGCAATGCTTGGCCTGTTCGGAAAGTATGCTCCGTAATCGAACTGCCCAAAGTTCACGGCTGCATGGTGGGCCGAAGCCGTCCATATAATGGTTGTCAGGATACCGATAAGATCGTCTGGTGTTTTGAGGTCCGGCCACCAGGGCTCGTCCTTCTTGTCGCCATGCCCTACCGTTCTTATCTCCGTCCACCATGCTTGTAGCTCGGTGTCGGATTGTATGAGGATTGGCTCAAGATAGTAGTGTCGGACGTAGTCTGTGACCCACTGTTTGATGGCATCCCATATAAGCAAACCGTCATTCGCGTAAGGGTAATCCTCGATCATCAGCTTCAGGCCGTGAGGCGCACTTGGATCCTCCACTGCCATTCCTCTGTCCAACAAGTCAGACAAGACGATTGAGAAAAATTCAAACTTTATTATTTAATTATATTAAAGTGTTTTCAAATTTTTATAACATTGACCAGAATTTGACCGTATAACTAACTAACTACCTGCTAATCAACTCTGCGGGCAGTGCTTGTAGGTCAAATTGCCATAGAAGATCGTAAGCAACTGAGCTAAGCTCCATGGAGTACTTTCCGGGGGAGAAAGAAGTCTCGATGATCCCATCAGCGTTTATGAGTGCTTGACGAGCCAATGCATTGATCTCCATTGTGTATCGTAGATGGGGATGCAACAATCGATAAATCGGGTGCATTGCGCTTAGTTGCCTGTGTGTCGCAATGATGTATGGCTCGACGCAACAATGAGTCCTTAGCCTGGAAAATATAGTTTGTAACTGTCATGTATGCCGACAAATGAAGCAAACAAATATCTTATATCTTAAAAGGCGAACTTGGATCACTATATGACTCATGGGTTGGCAAATGAAGTAAACAAATACGCCATCCGTCCCTGAAAATTTGTCACTTATTTCCATTTTCGTCTGTCCCTAAAAATTTGTCACATTTCACTTTTAGAGCATCTTCAACCATTCCACTAAACTCAAACTCATTTTAATGTAAATCTCAAACTAAATATTGATTTTACTCCAACCATTTACACTAAACTCAAACTTAAAAGAATATTCTCTATATTATGCCCTTTTTACTCACAAAATTTGAAATTTTTTTAGGTTTTGGTTTAGTGTAAACCTAAAATAGGTATTTTTTCTCAAAAACCAAAAATAGGATTGGTTTCTGAGTACTATTGGAGCTAAATACCTATCTTATTTTAGGTTTTAGTGTACCCTTGGAGACGGTCTTACATTTTTTGTTGTAGACCCCATATCCCAATAACTTATTCTCACTCACATTTTATTATTTATATAAAGGTAGGACTCACATTCCACTAACTTTTTCAATCCACTTTCAATTATATTTCTTAAAATCCGTGCCTGGTCAAATGGTGACAAATTCTTAGGGACAGGGGGAGTATTCCATATTCATGTAAAGAGAGACTGATACCACTATATAAGTCTCACGGATTACTTCATTTATGACGAATTTAGAGAGTTTGAGGGTGATATACCAATGACTGATCAACTCATGATAACCAGAGTCGTGAGCGAGGACGTGGGATTTAGCCAGTCTCCACAACCAGACGCCTGTAGGCTCCCAACTTGGAACAAATACTTTATTCCAATAGGGCTTGTCGCCTATCTTTGGTCGGGTTAGCTCGATCGCGATGGGCCTTAACGTACCCGATGGCATCAAGAAAAACAATGTCCTCGATCCATAAAGGGTGGTCTGCTCGAGCTCTCTCACCCTTCCAACATAAGGCAAAAGTAAATCATGGTAATCTAGGACAAAAAGCTTCTTCTGTTCCATTGCCTCCTCAAGTGTACAGAATCCTCGAATATCTTGTTCCACGAGTTCCCTGCTGATTTCTGACTCCGCCGGTCCATACACATCAGGATCAAGCTTACTCTTCAAGGGCCATTCGGTGACCAACTGTATGGCACATGGATTGATTCCTGCTAGAGTCTGTCGAGCGAATTCTGTATCCCTAAACCACGCAAGTTTGTCTCCTGCAACAACAGTACAAATGTTAGGATTGTCGACTGCATATTAGCGTATCAATCATATTCATGGATGGTCAAGAAATGTACATACTGTCAATGAACTGAGGAGTCTCAAAGCGCAAGATGGTGTTGCCAGTGCTAGTGATTGCTCTGAGAAGCCTAGGTATAATGTTGCCGAGGAATCCAGTGGTCGGAATATCCGGAAGTAGGACCCCTTCGTTGAACAAACCGTCTATAGCTGAAATATATGGAAATCCTTGGTCAGCATCCACTGCAACTGACTTGAGCAATGGCACCAGCCCATTCACCACTGAGTAGATAGCTTTTGCTTGAAAGGTCTCTTGCTTCACTTTGGAGAATGCTTCGTCTCGTGGAACATACATCTCAGAGGGCTTAGATTCCGATAATGGATCTGTGTATGTCCAGGATAAGGGAGAGACCAAGCAACCCCTAGTGAGATTATATCTTAAAATCAATTAGTGAGATGAGTATTGACTCACTAGGTATTTACGTTGATCACTTTTTATTTCATACTCCCTCCGTCCCAAAAAAATATGGGCACATAATATGTAACGTGAATTAAGATAAAATTGATCAAGTAAGAGAGAATGAGAAATGATAGTGACCAGTGGCGGACGCAGAAATGAACGTGAGTAGGGGCTAAATTTTCAAAATTTACCTTAAAAATAAATTTGTATGTAGTTTGGATTATGGGCTTTTATATAATAATATGTATAAAATATGAATAAATTTTAGAACTTTATAGTAGAAAAAAGTCTAAAAATAGAATTCATTAGGGCTAAAGCCCCTCCCCCATTGTATTTAGGTCCGCCAGTGATCGTGAGACCCACATTATTATATGTGTTTTAATGGTGGTATGAATTGTAAATACCTTGACATATAAGGATAATAAATTGGGATAACTTACCATAAATGAAAATGCCTATATTTTTATGGGACGGACGAAAATGGAAAGTACGCATATTTTTATGGAACGATGGGAGTATTATTTTCGATACTGTACAATTCACATGTGAATATCTTAACATTTTAATGGAGCTTATTTACCTTTCTCAGTTCTTGGGCGGCCAGTCCTGCAGCGACGAGGATAGGGATGGTCAGGCCCACCAAGAACAGGGCGGGCCAAATTCTCGTCGTTGTCTGGGTCGCCGAGGTCGTTGTAGACGTCATAATCGTAGATCCTATCCGAGGTCTTGCGCTCTCCTTGGCCATCTCCTCGAAGAGCTACGAGCTCTTTCTCCCTCAATCTTGTTAGCCCACCTGGAGTTTGGGATGGCAAGTATGACTATATATATGTAAATTAGTGTCATTTCATGTTAATTTAACAAACATAATTACTTATATTTAAATTGAAGTAAAATTTACCGTGTTGGAAAAAAAGACTCTCTTCTCAGGATCATCATATTTGGAGTGGATCCAAGAATTACAATGTATATTGATGGAGCCAGAGGGGAATCCATCCAATGAGATGTTTTTAACGAACATTTCTTGACGATGTTCATTCTCAAGTATAATGGCACCGATCTCTCCAAAATCATATGGAATTTCGAAACTGGACTCGTAGTAGATCTCATTCTCATTATCCCCACTTTTACGTGCATATGATTGCAGTGTCAGCTTCTCCTCACCAGTTTCTTCAATTTTTACAAGAAACCAAGGTAAAATAAAAGGAATTATAAGTGAATTAATGGTGATGGGACATTAATAAAATTGAACTTTACTATGCAATTATCGTCTTCATAATTTAGCAGTCATTATCGTTATATATTATTCTTATTATTATTATTATTATTATTATTATTATTATTATTATTATTATTATTATTATTATTATTATTATTATTATTATTATTATTATCCGTTTGCAATCTGCAAGAGAAAAAATGCAACCACGCATTTAGATTTAGTGGTACTGTATTTTTATCTGATTGGTCGTTGGGGTGGTCCTTTTGGATTAAAAGAATTCAAACAATTGATAGTAAATACAAAAAGAAGTTATTGATTACTGTTTGGGGTGTCCAAATTTCCTAATGACTAAGTTTGAGTAATATACGTTGACTACTACACCACAAACCAAACCCAATACAATAAACATACAAAATTTATACATTTACTTAAATTCTAACACTTGAAGATTTTATTCATGTTATTAAATTTATAAATAACATAAAAAACCAATGATCGATCAATCTTTTTTTATTAATTTAAAAAATACATAAACCAATCTTTGATTTGCATATTATTTAGTAAATAATAATAGTGTCAATATATAGCAAGTTTTGAAACATTAAAAACTAACTAAATACAGTATATAAAATAAAATAAATAACGCTAACATAAACTATCAAGACAAGGTACACAAAAATATATTTTGTGAGCATTTGCAGTAAAATTCATTGTACTAAATAGCGAAATATTGTACATGCGATTTTACCCTAGACTAGATACTTATTAATTCAGTAAAGTGACATATTTACCATAGATCATTATAATTGAAAGATTGATATTACCACATTAATTATATAAGACTTCATATTCGACCCATTCCATATATGTATAACACATAATCTTTTATTTCTGGTAAATTAAACATAATCTGAACTATGGTTCTCATTAAGTTGTAGCTTGAGTTTTGATAAATGATAATATGGCAAAAAATAAGTAAAAAAAAATAGATAAAAGAAAATTACAGTATGTCTATAATTTATTTTAGGATACCGACAATAGTAGTACTACTACTCTATATAATTCATTTACATAAAATCATTATCAAGAGTACAAATATATTTAACAAAACTTTCACACACAATAATCAAGCCGCTAATATTTAGAAAGTTATTTAATATCAAAATGATACCATTTTATTACAAAAGTAGGAGTACTTAAAAAAAATTAAATAGATTATGTACTCCATAAATTAGAGCACCTGGCGCCAGTGTTTCCTTATGTATTCAAATTTTTCCTTAAATGGGAGAGAACTGGTGAATATTTTATTTCATTTTGAATCCACGAGGGCAAATGCAACTACACAATTTAGTGGAACCATTTTACGTACAACAACGTTGGAAATACATTGATTTGATTGGTCGGTGTGCGTGGTCCTATTGAAGAACATATGCATGGCATTACAAAATTTACAAAAATACAAATCTTCATTGTTTCATCTAACCATCACAAATTAATGATACAATAAAGTTAATCTAGGCATATTAAATTTTGAAAGACCGTGCTTCAATTTTTAATTTAATGTAACATAGTAAAAAATCTAATTTGAATTTGGACTTACTAGCATCGAGTTGTGCTGCGACGAGCTCGACGAGCAGGGTTCGGCCGAGCAAGTCGGTTAATCCGTCGAGCCCCTGGTTGATGCCGATGTTGCTGAGGAGGCCGCCCCCGTCCTCATCAAGCACGGTGATGACCACTTTAACGGAAGTTGACTTCTCAACGGGGGTCAACAAGCTAGGTTTCACTTCGGTGGAAGCGCCGCGGCATAGCCGGAGATTCCTTTGTTTGGATCGGCGGGGAATCGGAATTGAAGATGAAACATTTCCTTCGCCGTAGCGAAAATGGTTGTGTAAATTTGGAGGTAGGGTTTGAGTTGTTAAAGCGTGAGATTTGAGGAAGTTGTTGCTTTTGCTTAGCATCATTTTTGCAAGAATTGAAATTATTGGTGGTGTTTCTGCAGAGCTCTTTATATACAAGTTGAGCACAAATAAATTACCGTTGATAGGAAGAAAAAATATGCAATAACACGTGGCATAAAACTGAACTATGATGTTAATTATGCTGAATTTATATGTTAATTGAAGTATTAAATTGGAAATGAAAGTAGATCATACTATCACCAATTGATTTTGAGGTAATCTACTTCTAAAAAAACACGACCAAGGATAAGTTGTCTTATCCAAGGATAATCTTAATTTTTATGGTGAATTGTCTAAAACTAGTCTTAATTCAAAGCATCAACTTCCAAACTCAATTCACATATGAATATCGTTAATATTTTCATTATTCTAAACACACATTCACAATTATCCATCTCATAGGATTTCAATTATGTGAAATATTTGAAAAATGGACAGGTTTAAGGTTTTATCCTTGCCTAAGATGGCTAAAGGCGACTATTCTAAGGCGCTGGCTTAAAACATGTGAAAATCAACTTGGGTCATCTGCTTGCAAGATATTTGCTTGGATAATTTGTCTTCTTTGAAGAAGAAGAAGAGTAAAAGTTGTTTTCTTGGATTTATAATTTCTTTTAAACATTTCATATTGAAAATTACGTGACCCAAACTTAGCCGCCCCGGGCCCCATTTTCTAGTTAAATAACAAACGTAAAACTATAAAAGAATACCATATTTTAGGTCAAATTTTATCATTTTCTCAAAATTTGAACTATATTTTCTAGAATTTGATATTTCTAAATCTAGTTAATTACAACCTTTCAGCTATCGTAGTTGGAACTATTTTCACCTACTAATAATGAAAGGATCAAATAACGGTAATTGGTAGTGGTTTGATTCTTCTCATGTCAAAACATAAATGATATTATCGTAATTTATTAGATTAAGAGATTTAGTGGTTGAAATAATGTCACATAAAATTATATTTTAAATTAAACAAATTTAAAAGGCATTAATATCAATTCTCTCTGATCAAAATCATCTCATAACTTTAAATTTACGTAACTTTCTCGATTTAAATTATTTTTTGCCAAAAAATATATCAAATTAAAGATAATTTTATAAGAATTCCAACGAGACCTCAATTACAAATGTTCCGACGATGTCCGGGTGGTGAAATTTGATAAATTATATTTCAATTTTCGTACATGTTGATAAGCAGATTTTATCAATAAATACAAAAATAAAATCTCAATATAGTATAGATAAAATATCAATAAAATTGTGTTGATATTTTCTTGTACTTATGTTGATATTCTCATATCATATTGTTGATATTTGTAATACACTATGTCGATATAAAAAACACCCACGAAAATTATCATATGATAACATAACGATGATATTACCCTTTTGTTGATATTTTGTCTGCTATTTATTGAAATTTGTGAGTTTTAATCTCATCCACATATTTCAAAATCCAAGGATGTAGATTTAGTCTTAGTTTTGGATTGTGGTGTTATAAGCATTAGAAGAGGACCCATGGTTTCAATATTTATTCATTTTTAATACATAATTTTTTTATAAAAAGTATAGCAAAAATTATAATTTTTCATTCTCCATAAATAGAGACGAAATTTTGCTATAACTTTACATATTTTTTTTCTCCAATTATGATCCATGAATGAAATCAAATGCAAACTCTAAATATTGTACAAACTCTAAACTATGATCTGGACCATTAGAAAATGTCAACATATGACAAAATAGTAGTAACAACAGAAAATGTCAACACAGTGTCAACGGTTGATGTTGAGTTGTTATTGTGTTGACACTGTGTTTGCATTTTCTGTTGATACGATTTTGTCATATGTTGATATTTTTTTAATGGTCGATCATAGTTTGTAGTTCGTACAATATATGAGTTTGCATTAACAGTCCAGATCATAGTTTGTATTTACTACACTTTCTTATTTTTTTTAGGACTATAAAATTTTTATCCTAAATTTCATGTCACAATTGCCGTAGTTATACTTTTGGTTTGTTTATTTATATATTTTAGTTTGTTAAGGTTTTTTGTTTTTATAATTTTAAATAACAAATAATAATAATTATACTACTTAAAAAGTAATAGGTATATAAAGATATACTCCCTCCGTCCTATAATAAAGAGTCATGTTTTGTCATTTCAGTTCGTCCCATAATAAGAGTCATATTTTACTTTTACCATAATGGTAAGTATAAGCTCCACATTCCACCAACTTATTTCACTCACATTTTTATAAAACTAATATATATAAGTGGGATCCATATTCCACTAACTTATTCAATTTACTTTACTTTACATTTCTTAAAATCCGTGTTAGTAACTAAATATGGCTCCTATTATCATACGGAAGGAGTATATAATTGAGTTGAATATTGATGATAAAAAAAAAAAAAAAAATTAATCAAATATTAGAAAATGGTTAATTGGGTTGAGTTGGATTGACAATAATCATCTTTGACTTTTATAATTAATTAAACTTGGTTGAACATTATTGCATTATTGAATAGCATGAGATATGCAGATTATCATGAGTTCTAAATACAGATGCTATTTGAACAATCTTGCATTATTGCATTATTGAATGATCAAGAAGGCACATTATCATGAGTCCTAAATAGAGATGCTATTTGGCACACCCTTCCCTGTAACCCCAGGCCCAGAATACGGCTTCAAGAGCTCATACGGCACCACACCCGCTCCGGACCTATTCTTCAGACTCAAATCCGCATTTCTAGCATCAATGATCCCTTCAATCTCCATCAACTTCCCATGAAATCGCTCAAACGCTGCCTTTATCACTTTATTATCTTCCCAATAAGGCTCAATTTTCCCCCCAATGTACTCTTCATCGGGAGAATGATTCGAAAGCACATCCAAAATCGTCAAAATCACCGTCGCCTGAAGCTGCGATGGGAAACACTCCAGCAGAAACGCCTCCGGCCTTTCTAGAAACTTCTTCTTTTCTTCCGGGCTCGGGTCTTCCACCGGCATCTGCACGCGGGCGGTGGTGGGCCGGTTCGGGAAGTATGCTCCGTAGTCGAACTGCCCGAAGTTCACGGCCGCATGGTGGCCGGAAGCCGTCCATATGATGGTCGTCAGGATCCCGATTAGGTCGTCCGGGGTTTTGAGCTCCGGCCACCACGGCTCGTCCTTTTTGTCGCCGTGCCCTACCGTTTTTATCTCCGTCCACCATGCTTGTAACTCGGTGTCGGACTGTATGAGGCTAGCGTCGGTATAGTATTGTGGAACGTAGTCGGAAACCCACTCCTTGATGGCGTCCCATATAAGCAAACCGTCGTTCGCGTAAGGGTAATCCTCGATCACCAGCTTCACGCCGTGGGGCGCGCTTGGATCCTCCACGGCCAGGCCTCTGGTAAAAAAAAAACATCATTTTGTACACAGATGATGAGACAGTTGACAAAAATTGACTGTTTGTGATTTAAATTACTATTGTCCCTGGTTATAACTAATTACCGGTTAATCAAATCTGCCGGCAGTGCTTGTAAGTCAAATTGCCAGAGAAGGTCGTAAGCAACTGAGCTCAGCTCGATGGAGTACTTTCCGGGGGAGAAAGCGGACTCGATGATCCCATTGCCGTTTATGAGTGCTTGACGAGCCAATGCATTGATCTCCATCGTGTATCGTAGATGGGGATGCAACAATCGATAAATCGGGTGCATCGCGCTTAGTTGCCTGTGTGTCGCAATGATGTATGGTTCGACGCAACAATGAGTTCTTAGCCTGGAACAAAAAAATATCTTTATGTTAATGTAAAGTAAAGAGATAACTATAACTATACTAAATCCTAAATCCTATTTATGTATGGTTTGAATTACTAATCTATCTTGGAATTATATAACCAAAAATGACTTAAATTTTGTATTCTAATGATGTTTTGTTTATTTATCTTTTCTATTAAAGTGCTGCTTAGAGTTTAGAGTAAGTGCGAAGTGATATACCAATGACTGATCAACTGATGATAACCAGAGTCGTGAGCGAGGACGTGGGATTTAGCCAGTCTCCACAACCAGATGCCTGTAGGCTCCCAACTTGGAAGGAATACTCTATTCCAATGGGGCTTGTCGCCTATCTTTGGTCGGGTCAGCTCGATCGCTAAGGGCCTTAACGTGCCTGATGGCATCAAAAAGAACAACGTCCTCGACCCATAAAGGGTAGTCCCCTTTTGCTCTCTCACTCTTTCCACATACGGCAAAAGCAAATCATGGTAATCTAGGACGAAAAGCTTCTTCTCTTTGATTGCATCCTCAAGAGTAGAAAATCCTCGAATTTCATTTTCCACCATTTCCTTGTCAATTTCTGACACTGCCGGTCCATACACTTCTGGATCAAGATTACTCTTCAATGGCCATTCCGTGACTAACTGTATGGCGCATGGATTGATCCCTGCTAGAGTTTGTCGAGCAAATTCTGCATCCCTAAACCACGCAAGCCTGTCTCCTGCATCAACAATATAATATTAGGATGGCCGACTGCACATTAGTTTATCAATCATATTCATGCATAATCGAGAAATGTACATACTGTCAACGAACTCAGGAGTCTCAAAGCGCAAGACGCTATTGCCAGCTTCAGAGATTGATCTGACAAGCCTAGGTATGATGTTTCCCAGGAATCCGGTGGTCGGAATATCAGGGAGGTGGACCCCTTCGTTAAACAAACCGTCTATGGCTGAAAAAAACGGAAACCCTTGGTCAGGGTCGGTGGCATATGTCCTGAGCGATGGGATCAGCGCGTGAACCACTGAGTAGACCGTCTTTGCTTGGAATGTTGCTTGCTTTACTTGCGAAAATGCTTCGTCTCGTGGAACATACACGTCGTCCGACCTAGTCTCCGATAATGGATCTATCATGTATAAAATAATTGAGTATGTTAGTATTTTTTAGTTATTGAAGCAGACTAACCAAACCCTGGCCACGTTCAGTTTCATTCCAAAACCAATTGGTGATAGGAAGAATGACACACTAAGCTAGGCAATGTACCTGCTTTAGTTCTTGGGCGGCCAGTTCTGCAGCGGCGAGGATAGGGATGTTTGGGCCCGCCGAGAACAGGGCGGGCCAACTCAGGGTCAGCGTCTGGGTCGCCAAGGTCATTGTAGACGTCGTAATCGTAGATCCTGTCAGAGGCCTTGCGCTCTCCTTCGCCATCTCCTCGCTGAGCAACCAGATCTTTCTCCCTCAATCTTACTAGCCCACTCGGAGTTTCGGATGGCAAGTATGACTGCATGTATACATGCAAATTAGTTAGTGTGCATGATTTAGTAAAATTTATCTGATTCCAACCAAAAGTTACCGTGTTAGAAAAAAAGACTCTCTTCTCCTGACTCTCGAATTGGGAATGAATCCAAGAATCACAGTGGATGTTGATAATGCCAGAGGGGAATCCATCTAATGCAATGTTCTTAACGAACATTTCTTGACGATGTTCATTCTCAAGTTTAACGGCACCAATCTCTCCAAAATCATCTGGGATTTCGAAATTGGACTCGTAGTAGATCTCATTCTCATGTTCCCCACTTTTACGTGCAAAAGATTGCAGTGTGGCCTTCTCCTCTCCAGTTTCTTGGATTTTCCATAAAATCAAAGTAAAATAAATTTAGGAATTATTTGATAAAATTGACAAGGCATGTGGGCTAAGAACTATGTAAAATTTATGAGTAGATCATAAAGGTGTATTTATAAAATACATGATTTTTTTTGCTACTATATATAGAATACTGTTTTACATGATTTTGTCCACATATTGTATTCATTACACCTTTATCACACAAAATAATGAAGACGCCAATTTCAAAAATTATTAGTATCATAATTCATAAGTAATTTTCAATAGATTTTGTATACTGTATGCATTACAAAACCCAATATTTATAGTCGATTATAAGTATTGTTTTAATATCTGCATATTATTTTCCACAGTTTTCCTTTTTTCTTTTAAATTTTCCTTGACCAGGCTGGGTAATAGACTAATAGTGAATACTACTACTATGTTGTAATACTAGTAATTTATTTAATGTTATTTTGATTATCCTTTTGCGATCTCCCAAAAGAAAAAAAATGCAACCTGCACTTAAATGGTACTAGTAGCTTTCCTCATTTACGTCCAAATTTTGGAATTTTAGGTTGATTTGATTGGTCGCTGTGCATGGTCCCTACTCCTATAAATATATTCTACTGTATAATGCCCCCACCAAATTTTAAAAATTGAAATAAAAAAATAAAATAAAATTGGAACCATGGGAAATAAGAGTCTCCAAATTTTCATAGCGCTATGATCGAGTAGTATACGCTGCTGCCTAAAGTATAAATCGAAATATCGAATACACTCTATTTCTATCATTTAAACATAATCGGGTTCGAACCTGAAATTTTTTTATCATAGACATTAAACACTCTACTATTAGAACAACTCACAACCATAATAAGTTTTCCCATTTTAATAAATATTTCCTCAGTTTCCTATTAATTAACACCAATTTTCTTTATAGTCGGTTCACAATTAATTGACATCCTTATCCTTTTTTTTTACTATTTTTAGTAATGGACTCTATATTTTCACTAACGCATCTCACTTACATTTTATTTAAAATTAATATATATATATATAAGTAAGACTCATATTCTACTAATTCCTTTTACCCACTTTTCATTATATTTTTTAAAACGCGTGTGACAATTTATAAGGGACGAAGGGAATATACAGCGGTGTCAATGGGTAAATGATTGTATGTGGTAAACTTGTGGAGTATATAAGTGAACAACTATGGATTAAGATAGATTTGTATTCAAAGATAAAATTCATCTTTATATCACGTACTATCTTTTTAATACACCATAAAATTATTACCAAGAAAAATGCATTACTGTACTTCCTCCGTTCTATTAAATAGTATGAAACATTTGATTTTTGGCACGAGATTTTATATAATGTTGTTTTGTGAATTAATAAATAGATAGTAAAGTAACAGATGAACATATAGAGAAAGTGTTAGTTTCTATTTTTTTGAAATATTTCATTGTTAATAGGACAATCCAAAAAAAAAAATATTTTATTTTTAATAAAAGAGATAGTATATATATATGTACTCCACTTGTTAATAAGCACTTTATGATTCTGTACTCTATTACCACACAATAAAATCATCCTATACTGACACAAAACTGGAAACATCATGTTGGAAACTTTTGTCAAAATTTAAGTAGCAAAGTTGAGGATATATTTGTCAATTACTTCCTTCGTCTCATAAGAATATGTTTTTTTTTAAAAGTTTGTCCCATAAGAAGATGATTTTTTTTATTTTAAATTTTCTTCTCAATAATGAGGTGAGACATATTTTAAATTGCAAATTAACGTTTCTAATTGTATACACAAAGATTGTTCATGCATTACTTTATCCATATATATGTATTTAATTATTACATATAATAATCAAGGCTCTAAATTAGAGCACCTAATATTCGACTGATAGATCCGTTATTTCACTGTGTATCCTCAAAATTTTCTCTAACTGGGGAAAACTAGG
>NC_062968.1:30616717-30635804 GCF_023119035.1 Salvia hispanica | reverse complement strand
TCTTCTGAATGCTGCAAAGCTTACTGAATTCATTGAGGAACTCATAGGGGCACTCATTCCTCCGACCCGAGAAAGTGGGGAGAATGCCCAACACATTAGTTTTGATGTCGATCGCCCTCTGGCGCTGGGTAGAGACGATGGCCTGGGCAGGCTCGCCATCTAAATGGGCAGTGAGCCAGCCGATCTCTGGGTCGTCGTCGCCTGCGTTGGCCATGCTCTCAACGCTTTCCTCCTCTGTTTCTGAGGTTGACTTTGGTTCCTTCTTAACTGACGAAGTTGACTCCTCGTCGCTCTCCGAACTCAGGTGAACTGGATCCCCTGTTGTAAGCCCCGATCTGGTGGTAACTGGGAATATAGTTTCCTTGACCCGCCAACTAGTCTGGGCGCTTCTCCAACCAGGTGAGTTGTTCCAGTGTCCGAACCGGTAGCTCCTGTTCATAAACTGAAAAAAGAAACAAAAGAAAACATGTTAAATAAATTATTTACACCAAAACATTCGCAAGCACACTAATAACACCATGCAGTTCCCCGGCAACGGCGCCATTTTGACGGGTCGGGTTTTTGCACGTGTGTCGTGTGCACGTGTCCCTCCTTTCAACAAGATTTATAATTTTTCCACTAATGCAACAAATATTACTAAGTATAAGCGGCAAGAGCGGGGTCGAACCACAGAGACTATGGACCTACTCGAGATCGATTCCATGACACAAGCGGAAAAGGGGTCGGCTGCTGCCACGCATTCATTGAGTGGGTTAAAACTCTAATCTACTTGACCTGGCGGAATTAAACTGGACTCTATTTACCTGACCTAGGAGACGGGAGAAGTACGGAAGGAAAATAAAACACGAAAATATTTTTCATCATTTTAATAAATCATGAAAGCAACTAAAGAAAACAATTGAAACTTACTAACCAAGCTAAAGGCTTTCCTAAAATAGGCAGACAAAGTGTAAAAGTAAAGTGGGGACCATTTTTCTCAAACTAGTTGGGCTGACAGAAAAGCTGGAAAACCAAAAAGCAAAAGCAAAAAGCAGATCTGATTCTCTAACTAACTCCTACTTCATCTTCTCCAAACAACCAAGTAAAAACAGAGCATAGAACAGAGCTTCAACACCATTGACGAAATAAAACAGAGCATGCTTCAAAACGAGACGTAAACACGAAATTCAAGCTAGAACTACCAGATCTACGCTACTGGGTCAAGCAGAAAACGAAATGAACACAGATTACCTTGCATGCATCACCTAAACTATCGGATCTCAGAAATCGAGCACGTGAACAACTAAATCTCAACCTCTAAACTACTGGAAATCATGTAAACAACATGGATCTAAACATCTAAGCTACCAATTGCGAAAAGCATCCAAGAAACATAAGTAAAAACATCATCAACATGAAAATAAACACCAAAGCTTCATAAAACTGGAAATGAGTCGAGATCCAACGGTGAAGTCGTCAATTCCTCCGATGAAACCATTGAACTAAGCTAAGAAAGCAACAAACTATCTAACTAAACTAAGAGAGCGGTGGCGTTAAGCGCCTATGAGAGCTTCCTACCTAAACTACGATAGCGTTAAGCGCTCCCTCTTCATTGTGGAAAGCTTCTATTTATAGAGTGGCTTTAACTTCAACCCTAAGGCAACTTCTTGTCGGTATTTGACCATTTTACCCTTGCAATAATTGAGGATCTTCATGTCAGCACGCCATTCTGTCTCCTTGACCAGGTAGATGACTTTTTCTGCGCTTCACCTCCATTACGCCATTATGTCTCCTTGACCAGGTAGATGACTTTTTCTGCGCTTCAGCTCCATTCTGCCATTCTGTCTCCTTGACCAGGTAGATGACTTTTTCTGCGCTTTTGCTCCATTTCTACTCCTGTCGTCAACTTCCTGATTCTCCTAGGTCCGAGCGACGACTTCTGGTATTTTACTTCAAAATCAGCTATTTTGCATCTGCCAGGTCAATTTACACAAACTCCTGGATCCAGCAGATTTCTGCACACTTAAGCTCAAAATTTGTGCATTATCTCCCCCAAAAGCATATAATTTTAACCCAAAACCAATGCATGAAACGAGCCTTATCAAACTGCTCACACTTAAACCATACTTGTCCTCAAGTATGAAAGATAAGATAAAAGAAATAAGGCAAGTTTCAATGCATGGTTTTCACTTGACCGACTCTAAAGAAAAGAAACAAACACAAACTCCTAGACCTAGACGCAAAAAGACTTAGACATAGAAAACAGATAAAAACACATATTAACACATAAACACATAAACTGGTTTACTTTCTAGCAGCCATCCCCACAAGATTAAGGTCAATTCAAGAACCTACAGTCTCCGAATCTTCCCCTTCCCTTCTTCTATCTGATCGGCTTGTCAGTTTGTCAAGATAGCCCCTAACTTCACTAATTGTTGGATTCGCTCGATCACTCATTCCTCACCAGGGATGTTAGGATCGTTCGCTCTTTATATGCCATACCACTGATGCCTCGGGTCAGATAGTTCCCCTGTCTTAGCTCTTATTATAATTTTCTCCTTCCACCCTGGACTTCGTCCAGCTTATAACTCCAAATTATATATATAATTTTTTTATTTTTTTTATTTTTTTATTTTTTTTCTTGGACTTCGTCCAGCTTATACCTCCAGTACCCTTCCCCTAGGCCCGAGAGGTTACTTCTATCACCAAAAATTTTCTTCTTCTAAGTTCTTTCCCTAAGCATCAAGTGGTAGCCCTCTCATTTTGTGTTAGTATGAAGTGTTTGAGGCTTATAACTCACTTTTATGAAGGGCTTCACAGCTAGATTAGTCGAGGCATATTCTATCGTCCTTACTTCATCCAAACCGACTTTGATTTATTAAGGAAAAAGGCATCAAAGTTGACATGCATTCTCTCTTCAATCACTCTCACTAAGGGGCTTTGCTTTCTATTCACCAGTTATGTATGAACACATTATTTCCTACTAACTGACTTACTACTAACTCCTAGACCTAGTAGACAGACACACATACTTGACACTAACTTGCACTAACTCCCTCCCCCCTCCCACTTCACCATGCTTGTCCCCAAGCATTTTTTGTGAAGTGGAAAACAGGGCTAAGTTAGTGCGACAATCACAGACTCACAAACATATATTTACAAAAACAAACTTCTCACACTTAGACCGAGCATCGGGCTAAGTGGGAGAAGATAAACAAACTAACAGATACCAAAGCATGCCGTATTAACATAAACTTCTCACACTTAGACCAATGATTGGGCTAAGTGGGAGAAGCACACAAAACACATATACACAGACGCGACAAGCATGCTTAAAACAGAGAAAACATGCAAACATAGATACTTGACAAAAGAAAAGAAAACCAAAAACTGAAATGTAAAATTACTTGGTCACTGGGGGGTGGGGTCACTTCTTCTCATGGCTCCTTTTGGAGTCAGCCTTCCTGTGCGTGCTGGTGGTGCTTGCCTAACTACTGGGCAGAATCCTCTGTTTCCCATGTTTCTGCCTTGCCATTCTGCTGGGTCAGGTAATCGCCTTCCTTATTTCTTAAATTGGGAGCTTCATCATTGGAATTCCTTGTCGGTCCCTTGTACTCTTTGCCTGACCTACGAAACTAAAACTTGAAATTCTTAAGCAAACTGGTCAAGTGGATGTAAGATCCAAAAGAATTTTTTTCATTTATAAACTTCTTCCCCAGATTTACCTAGAATTTCGAAAATCTTTTTGGGATTAAATTTTTTTCTTTGTTTGGATATTAATAAGGAAATTTCAGAAAAACATATTCACACTGTGTACAACTTTTGCTCAAGTATTCTTGGGAGTATACTGGTTCAGTCCAAAAAATTTCAAATTCCTTCCTATCTACCTGACCCAGTAGATTCCCGAAGAGTACTTAGCAAACTGACCAGTTAGGCAATAATAGGGTGCATGCGTAGTGGAATCGTAGTGGATTCCACTACGCATAGTTCCGAATTATCCCTAAAAACTCTTTTTTTTTATATTTAATTTTTTATTTTATTTTATTTAAGAACATAAAATATTTTTGAAATTTTCTGATGTTTAAAATGTTTTTGGATTTTCTTAGAAAAGTATTCACAAGAATCAAAACTCGGCTAAAAGTATTTACAAAATGAGCTTCTAAAGTATCCAAGGACTATATAAATGCAACCAATAAACATAAAATGGAAAGAATGAGGAAACTCCCTGGCCCATAGGCATTCTTTCAGCCACATGTAACGGGAGAGCTTTCCTTCTTCACTTCAGCCTTGGTTTTTTTCAACCTTGGAAACACCTTGGATAAGAAGTCATGCCTAGACAAAAGAAAACGATCAAAAACAGAAAATTGAAGAAAGTCGAAAGCTATTTACAGTGTCATAGAAACAAAATCAAGTAGATAACACCATAGTCCCCGGCAACGGCGCCATTTTGACAGGTCCAAAGAGTCCAGTGCAGGTTTGTACTGTGATATGTGTCACTCGATCTAATAGGTCCAGAGGATTGTTCTAGACTTCAGAGGCTAGAAGATCATGAGACTTATCGAAAGGGTCGTTGGGTGCACTCTGTCCCTTCAAAAACCTCAACCCACTATACTACAACTAGCACAGGGAAGTAAAGGATCGATCCCACGAGGAAGCAGGTGTTACGAAACTGCATTTGAGGATGTTTTGGAAAATAAAGGGTTGGCTGCTGCCACGCAATTTTTGTGGGTCGAGAACTTAAAACTACTGGGTCTGAGAGATAAGCGAAACTTTACTCTACCTATTGGGTCTAATAGATCAGAAGAAATTTTACTCTACCTACTGGGTCTAAGAAACGAAAGCGTACGGAACATACATGACTTAGAGAAAGTGAGATATTTTAAAGTTCTAAGACAACTGGAGTAAACTTAACTAGACAGACTTTCCTAATTTGGACAGACAAGCATAAAGCGAAAAGCAAGACAAATTTCCGTAAATTGCCAGGGTCTGGAAAAGCATGCGAGAAAAGTAAAAGAGACAAAGTAGATCGTACTGACAGGTCTAGCAGATATGCAGAAAAAGTAAAGTACATGCAGAAAAGTACTGACATAAAGCAGATCTGGTTCCAACTACCAACAACTTCATCTTCTTCGGGAATCAAACGAGAATAGCAGATAAAACAGGGTAGCAAACACCATGAAAACAGAGCAACCTTAAAACGAGACTTAAAACGAGAAATTAAAGCCTAAACTAACAGATCTACGCTACTGGACCTAAAGGATGCAGAAACAGAAAGTAAATACCCATAATCATGCATAACGTAAACATCAAGCACCAAATATGTGAAACTCCAACTCCGAAACACCAAGATTCAACAAATCCAAACATTTTCATATGCAAATTCCCAATCTCCAACAACAAACAAAGATCTCAGCTCCAAACATCCAACAACAAACAAGAACGAAAGCTAAAAACAAGAGATGAACATAAACGCAGAGATATTCAACCAAAAGCAAACATAAACTTCCATAATAACTAGAAATAGGCCTGAATCCAGTAGATCAAAGCAAGAAACTAGAGTTGCAAAATTTAAAAACCAACAAGGTACTAAACGAAAGCAAATAAAATTGTTTCTTCGCCTCCACAAGGCGGTGTTACACAGCAAAATAACAACGATGACGATGAGAACCACGGTGGCCAGAATCCTCCATGTCCAAGTGCGCAGCAGTCGAAGATGAAATTTTGAAGTAGAGAGCTAGAACTAGAGCTAAGAGAGCTTAGAAGTGGCTGTTCACGGATCCCCTTTTCTTCTTCAAGGTTGAGCTCTTTATATATGTAAGGCTCTGATCCCTAGGGTATCCCCTCTAGTGATTTTACGCTCCTGCCCTTGAGTAAGACTCTTTAAAATAATTTGCTCTCGCTCCATTCTGCTCCTGTCGCCAACTTTTGATTCTCCCAGGTCCGAACGACGACTTCTGATTTTTGCTTCAATTTCATCTCTTTTGCATATGCCAGGTCAGGTAACAACAACTCCTGGGTCCGACAGATTTACTACGCACCTGAACTCAATAACACACATTAGCGCCCCAAATGCACAGAATTTTAAGCCTAAACCGATGCATGAAACGAGCCTTATCACTCGTATACATGCACAAGCTGACTGTACAAAGGCATGTACGCTCGAAGCATCTTTTAGTATACAAACCCCAACAGCTTCCCCCCTGACATCACTTGGGGTTTCCCCCTCCTCCATTGGTTCAGGGGTCGCACCCCTAAAATCCTTTGGGGTTTCATCCCCAGCCTCCATAGGGGTTTCCCCCTCATTCATCAACTCTCGAACAGGGGTTTCCCCCTCAACAACTTTCTCGTGAACAGGGGTTTCCCCCTCAGCAATCCTCTCCACAATAGGGGTTTCCCCCTCCACATTGTCTTCCATAACAGGGGTTCCCCCCTCAGCAATCTTTTCGTGAACAGGGGTTTCCCCCTCAACAACTTTCTCACCCTCAGAGTTAGGGTTTCCATTACCTTGTCTTTCGGTCTCCACCTCCGTTTCGCCGTCGTTCTGCCCACCATCAGCCGACAGTTCGTTCGTCGCCTCTTCTTTCTCCGCCTCCAGTGAAGCGGTTTCTGCTTGTTGAGAACCAGAGTCCGGTACCCTGGTCGAATCTTGAGGCTTTTCTTCCTAGGGAACTGCGGGTTGTGCCGTCGAATCCGCTGGAATTGTCGGTGGTGGTATGGCCGCCGCGGACGCCATCAGACTGGTGGAGAACAGAGCGTAAACTTCTTTTGCTTTCTTGACGCTACCTAATTTTTGCGTCAGTTCTGCCAACAGTACTGCGTCATACACCGTCGGCTGCGAACTTCCGGTGGCCTGAGTTGGATCCATTACTGTAAATCTGAAATCAAAAAGTGACTTGGTCGAAATTGGTTAGGGTTTGTGTTTTTGAGAGACAAACAAAGTAGAGAGAAGGAAGAGGAAATGCAATTTTCGTCGATTGGGATTATTGGAGAGAGAAATGCCGGTTAGCCTTTTCTGGTGAAAAGATGGTGCGGTTGCAGGCGTGATGTAAGCAACCGTACACCTCCTATAAATATCGGCTAATTTTGAAATTCAAATTATCTCCATCCCTCCTTGACTTCTTCCTCCAGGCTCTCCCCCCCTAGCTGATTTCCCTGACCATGACCCTATACTTAAAAAAATTGAAGACGCCAGACTCCTAGGTCAAGGTTAGAATATAAGGCATCGGTTTTCCTACGGAGTCTGGTGCTTCGAAAATATTTTTGGAAGATTTAAAATTGTATATACATTTTTTTTGGATTTTCCTTTATTTGAAAAAAAATTAAACTATTTACATACTCCTTTTGAGTATTCTCGAGATTCCCTGGTTCAATGTATATATTCAAAATATCAACCAATTTACCTGACCCAGGAATTCATCAAGAATACCTCCTCGTCTGTCTAGGTGATAATAGAGAGTGCGTGTAGTGACACTTCCTCCACTACACACAACTCAGAATTATCACTATAGACTTTCACTCTATGACCGTCAACAAGAAAATGGACAGAGTTAGGGGCACTTCCCTGGATCTCTACTGCTTCATTTGCACGGAGGCCGACAATGGTATATGGACCGATCCACTTAGACTTTAACTTCCCTTGCATCAGCTTGAGCCGGGATTGGAAAAGGAGCACCCTCTGTCCCACATGTAGTTCCTTGACCCGAAGATTCTTGTCATGCCAGAATTTTGTCCTTTCCTTATACCACATGGCAGACTCGTAAGACTCCAGCCTCAGTTCCTCCAGTTCTTGTTGATGCACTATTTATTAGCACTAAAAATACCTGCAAGCATACAAGGTAGATCTAGTATAGCTAAAGGTCAGTACCGGGATATCGAACACAGGGAATAAGATTGCAACTGACTACCATATACTAAGCATCATATACTATCTAGAGACACTGAGGTTTTGGGTTGATTTATTAAACTAGACAGAAATAAATAAACAAATAAAAAGAAGCATAAAAACATATTATACAAATCAGGCTAATGACGTAGAATTTTAGGATCCAAAACATAATCGACCTCCTTGAATTACGGTCTCTACAGTTATTAAGTCGGTCACTTGACTAGATTAAACCCCCTCCCGAGGTGAGAAATCTGTAGATTAGGTGTAATAATTGAAGTCCCCTTCTAATTCTTAGACCTAACTCCTAAAAGATCGTTAAGACCAATGACCTCACGTGAAACCTCAACTCTCCCGAGTTCTATTGAATTAAAGTGTGAATTATCCCTTTTCCAAGTCAACTATTTCGTCTCCCGAGTACTCTAATCAACTCTAACATATATTCAAGAGGTAGCTAATCAATTGAATATAGAAGGCACAAGGATAAATCAAATAACTGCAAGAGCTAACAAGGAAAATCAATTTAATATCTTCACCAAAAAAATCCACAAAAGTTGTTCTACTCATAGACAAGTAAAAACTACAAATAAAGTACGAGACATGAAAGAAATAGATAAAACCCAAGGTTGAATCTTCAATCTTTAGTCTTCTCTTGCCTGGATCTGCAGAGCTCCGCTCCAATGGAAGATGGATGATTATGTGTGGTATATGGGATGGATGAATGTGTAGAGAGGGGGAAGGATTGGAGGCTCTGAGATCAAGATTAAAATTAGGTTTAGAGGTATTTATAGGCTGGAAAAAGGTTAATTTTCGTGGCCTTCAAGATATGGGAGAGATTTGGCTTCACAATATAATAATTTATTTTCTTCCGTGAATTTCCGCCTAAATTCCCGTCAGCTTTGACTGCACTGCGCAATGTTCGTAGAATAGCCATAACTTTCTCCACAGAACTCCGATTGAGACGTGCGAGATATCCACGCGAAGCTCTTTCAAAGACGAAGAGAATGGTATGAACTAAGTACTGATTGGACTTCAAAATCGCTGGCAGAATGGGCTCGAACAGAGGCTGCTGCACCTTGGCCTTTTTGCACCTTTTTTTCTATCATTTATCAACAAACACATCAAAAATACCAAATGTATAACATATGCAATTTAATAACATAATTTGCATGATTGACATTTAAAACGAGTCAAATCTAGCCCTTAAAACATGCAAAATCCGTGTTTGTCACTTGTAACTGTAACTTTCTTTCTTCCTCACAAGCCGAAGGCTTCATATTCATCTCCTTTACTGCCCATTACGCCTTGTGCTCGATACCCACGGGAAAGTGGCACATTTTGCCAAACACCAGCCTATAAGGCGACATTCCGATAGACGTCTTGAAAGCAGTTCTGTAGGCCCATAATGCATCGCCGAGCCTCTTACTCCAGTCTTTCCTTGACGGATTAACTGTCTTCTCCAATATTGCCTTGATCTCGCGATTAGAAATTTCTGCTTGGCCGTTAGACTGAGGGTGGTACGGGGTAGATATCCTATGGTGAACACCATATTTCTTCATCAGAGCCTCGATGATGCGATTACAGAAATGTTTTCCTTGATCTGAGACAATGGCTCGAGGAACTCCGTATCTGTTGAAGATATTGGCCTTCAGAAATTTTGCCACCTCCTTCGATTCACATGTCGTGGTGGCTTTAGCTTCTATCCATTTAGACACATAGTCTACTGCAACCAATATATATGTGTTCCCACAGGATGATGAAAATGGTCCCATGAAGTCCATTCCCCACACTTCAAAAATTTCGCAAACAATCACCGGGACCTGAGGCATCTCGTCCCTCCTTGAAATTCCCCCTGTCTGTTGGCATCTCTAGCAACATTGACAAAACTCAAAGACATCTTTGTTAAGCGTTGGCCAGTAGAAACCGCTGTCCAATACCTTCCTTGCTGTCTTCCTTGGTCCAAAGTGACCTCCACACGCCAAGGTGTGGCAATGAATCAGCACATCTCTTTGTTCCCATTCGGGAATGCAGCGTCTAATCACTTGATCCGAACACATCTTCCATAAGTAAGGGTCGTCCCAAAAGTAATATTTGGCTTCGCTTTTAATTTTCATCTTTTGGGCCCGGGAAACTTCGTCTGAACTTGGTACCTCTCCCGTGACCAAGTAGTTTGCTAAGTCGGCAAACCATGGTTCCACGTTCAGTGTTCGCTTTCCCTTGTCGGATTCTCCTAGATCGGTTAATGCCAAAACTGCTTCCCAACTAATCCGTCCAGGAAAATCCCCAAGATAATACAAATGCTCTTCAGGAAAAGCATCGGGTATGGCCTCTTCCGTTTCCCCTTGATGAATTCTGCTCAAGTGATCGGCTACTCGATTCTCCGTTCCTCTTTTGTCTCTCACTTCCCAATCAAACTCCTGCAAAAGCAACACCCAACGGATTAACCTTGGCTTAGACTCTTTCTTAGCCAGTAAGTACTTTATTGCTGCGTGATCTGTGAAGACTATAACCCTCGACCCAAGAAGATAAGGTCGGAATTTTTCGAACGAGTAAACGACAAACAACATTTCCTTCTACGTGGTATCATAGTTCTTCTGAGCTTGATTTAGAGTCTTGGATGCATAGAAGATAACATAACTTTTTCCGTCTATCTTCTGTCCTAAAACAGCTCCCACAGCGAAATCACTCGCGTCACACATTATCTCAAATGGGTGATTCCAGTCTGGCGCCCTGATTATTGGTGCTGACACGAGTCTGTCCTTGAGCAACTGAAAAGCCTTCTTGCATCCTTCGTCAAAGACAAATTCCACATCGTTGTGCAACAAATGAGTGAGTGGTTGCGTGATTTTCGCGAAATCCTTGATAAACCTCCTATAAAATCCTGCGTGACCCAGGAAGTCTCTGACTTCTTTTTGGTTCGTGGGGTAAGGTAACTTTGATAACACCTCGACCGTTGCCTTGTCCACCTGTATTCCTCTTTCAGAAACCACGTGACCCAGGACAATACCTTCAGTCACCATGAAGTGGCATTTTTCAAAGTTCAAAACTAGGTGCTTCTCCTGGCATCTTTTTAACACTAGGTCAAGGATGACCAAACAAGTGTCAAATGAATTCCCATATACAGTAAAATCATCCATGAGTATCTTAATGCATACTTCAAGCAAGTCCGAAAAGATACTCATCATACACCGCTGGAACGTTCCTGGTGCGTTACACAACCCAAACGGCATTCTTCGGTATGCATACGTACCAAAAGGGCACGTGAACGTGGTTTTCCCTTGGTCCTCTGGGTTAACGTAGATCTGGAAATAGCCACTGTATCCATCAAGGAAACAAAAATACTATTTGTCAGCCAATCTTTCTAACATCTGATCAATGAAAGGTAGGGGGAAGTGATCCTTCTTTGTGGCCTCATTCAGCTTCCTGTATTCGATGCACATCCTCCACCCCGTCACCAGCCTAGTGGGCACCAATTCGTTCTTATCATTCTTGACAACCTGTATTCCAGACTTTTTGGGCACCATATGGACAGGACTGACCCACTCACTGTCCGGAATAGAGTAGATGATCCCTAGAGAGAGCAATTTCAACACCTCTTTCAGAACTTCCTCTCGCATGTTTGGATTCAGTTTCCGTTGTGCGTCTAGGTGAGCCTTCACACCTTCCTCTAAACGGATGTGGTGCATGCAGAGATCAGGGCTGATTCCTACTAAATCAGAGAGGGTCCACCCTATTGCTTTCTTGTTCCTCCGGATCACTTCCAACAGTTCCTTCTCCTGCTCCCCAGTCAAGTTACTGTTGACTATTACTGGGAATGCCTCATCCTCCTCCAAATAAGCATACTTGAGGCCTGGTGGAAGTGTCTTCAGTTCCTTCCTTTTGTTATTCGTTTCCTGGGGCAAGGGATTTTTTTCTGCAATATCAGGTAATGTTTCCTTCCCAGACCCAGGAGAATTCTCCAGACTAGCCACGTGAGCTGATCCCCCAAATCTAGATGACTCGGGATTTCTGCAAAACTCCATCATGGCCTCTGTGAGTTCCTCGTCTGTCAATTCCGTTGTGTTCATTGCTGCACACCACTCTACAACTTCTCTGTCGATTAAATGGCTCAACTCCGAGTTGTCAATCTGTTCCTGTATCAATTCCGTCTCAAGATATTCTTGGACCAAGGGGTTAATAACATCTATAGCATACAAATTCTCAACATCCAATGGTCTTTTCATTCCCTCATCTATGCTAAAAGTATATTTTTCCCCATTATAATCCAAGCAAATTGTTCCATCGAAGACATCGATAATGGTCTTAGCAGTGCGCAAAAATGGTCTCCCTAAAAGCACGCCACTAGACTCAGCAGACTCATTATCATTCATTTTGATAACATAGAAATCAGCAGGATATAGAAAATCATGCACCTTGACTATGACATTTTCTAACACACCTTCAGGACAGATGCAAGTTCTATCTGCTAACTGGATTACCACCTTAGTGGCGACCATCCTAACCCCTGTCAGTTTCTTGTAGATTGAAAGCGGTAAAACATTTATAGACGCCCCTAGATCACACATAACATGCTCAACTTTGATATCTCCTAGAGAAATGGGTAATGTGAACATACCTGGGTCTGTGCATTTCGAAGACATCCTTCTCTTTTGTATCACAGCAGACACGTTCTCCCCGATCACAATCTTCCCGTCCGGCTTGGTCTTCCCTGCTATGAATTCCTTGATGAACTTGCTAAAGGCGGGCATCTTCAGGGCTTGCAAGAAGGGCAAGTTGATTTCCAGCTTGCTAAAAATCTCCATGAGGTCCTCTGTATCATCCTTCTTTTTCTTTGCTTCCCCTCGGTATGGAAACGGCTTCGCCCGCTTAATCGCATTTGTGGAACTCCCAGCTGGGGGTTCGCCAGCTTCCCTACTTCCTTCTTTACTTACTAACTCAGGCTCTGGATCTTCTTTACTTCCCCCTAAATCTCCTTTCTGGAGGTCATCCTGAACAGGAACTTCTCTGGGTCTAGGGCTATCTCCTTGAAACACCTGACTCTCCTTCCCCTTACTTGCTTGTGCGGGTACTTCCTCGTCGATCTCCAATGTCGGCCCTTCATAACCCCTTCCGGATCTCAAGGTGATGTGACTAATGTTTGCCCGGTCAGGTGGCTTGACCGTGGCAGGAAGTTTTCCTTCATTTCCCCGCATCTCGTTCAAAGAAACCGCGATCTGGGACAGCTGTTTTGCCATCATGTCCATGGCAGCTTTGTGTTCCGACTGAGCATCTTGCAATTTGTGCACCACGTTGTTATTGGAATGCTAGTTATTCTGTATGAACTGCTATGAACTCACTAGGTTGTGGACCATGTCATCCAGACTCCTTTGTGGCCTGGAGTTGAATTGACTAAAATTTGATCCTTGACCTTGGTGTTGTCCTTGGGGTTGTTGATAGTTCCCCTGATTTCCTTGGTGGGTATTGTACTGGTTGCTAGACCCTTGATTCCCTTGGGTATGTGGTTGGGAATTCTGATAGTTCCCTTGGTTATTCATCTGGTGAGGTGGCACATAGGAGTTCCCTGGATTGTTCTGATTCCTGTTTCCCCAATTAGTATGATCTTGATTCCTGTACCCCAGTTGCAGTTGTCCCTCTTGATTTTTCCCTGACCAGTTGGACTGCCTCTCTGGAGGGTGTGCATAATTTGTGAGCTGCAGTGGGGGTGGCTGACTTTGATCATTGTCAGTCCATCTAAAATTGGGGTGAGTCCTCCATGGGGCCTCCTTTTGTCTCCCTTGGTTCCAACTTCCAGCTTGAAGTCCTTCCATGTGTTGATCGAGTCTGGTGGGAGCCTCAACAGCCAAGTATTAGCCTCCCCCTTGAGGGCAAACGGGACTGCACGCAAGCGGTAGTCCTCCTCAGTCGCCTCGTTGGGCCTCTTTTGAATGCTGCAAAGCTTACTAAACTCGTTTAAGAATTCGTAAGAACATTCGTTCCTTCGTCCAGAGAATGTGGGCAAAACCCCGAGCACATTTGTCTTAATATCGATAGACCTCCGGATCGGGATCCACTAAATGTGCCATATTCACGTCTTCCTCTTCCTCAGTCTCGGAATGCTCTGTTTCTGTGGACGACTTCGGGTCCTCTTCTCCTGACGAGTTCCACTCCTTCTCACTTTTTGATTCGAACGGAAACGAGTCTACTGTCCTTAACCCTGATCTGGTAGTGACGGTGGACGTACACTCCTTGACTTGCCACTTGTATCGTGCGTTTCCTGATCCAGATGAACTAGCCCAACTTCCAGAATAGAAGCCCGTGTTCATAAACTGTCAAGAAAACAAAATAACAGAAATTAAACTATTTACACCAAATCCTCAAACGCATAAACAATTAACGCCATCCATCCCCGGCAACGGCGCCATTTGAAGCTTTCGCATATTTATTTTGCTAAGTACTGTGTGCACAGAAGGGAATAACAAGTCTCTTAGGTCCAGCGAATCCACTAGATCACAAGGTCTAAGAACTCACGGATCGTTGGAAAATCTCGGTCGTCGGACACACAGAATATTGCTTCAAAAACCCTCAACCACTTATACTAAAATTAGCACAGGGAAGTAGGGATCGATCCCATAGAGATGAATGCGTAATAAAGAATGCTCAAGGATTCAGGACTATTTTTGGGTAGGCTGCTGCCACGCATTTTTGGATTGAGGAAATTAAACTAACTTGAGTGAAATCTGCTACGCTAACAGCTAGATTTAGGCAAAACAGAAATCATGCATGTAAATTGGAAACGAGACATTCATTAGATCTAAGAAACTATTTCTAAATTACCTAGACCTGGGAAATAAACTGACGGTGGGGACCATTTGCTGAAAAGGTAAAGTACGGACGAAAAGCTGGAAAACAACTAACTAAAGTTCTAACTAACAGCGACATAATCTTCTCCAATCGATTTGCATAAAACAACAGTAAAAACAGAGATGGAACGTGAATCCGAAACGAAGCAGACTGGATTTAAAGCAATTTAACGAAGAACAACTAAAAACTAAGCAGATCTACGGCTACTAGACGGAGTAAATTGAAAAGAGAGCAAAAGAGTTCGAAATCCATGCACAACTTGATCCCCATGTTCAGATCCAACCTCGGATGCTAAATCCACTCCGGATCTAAGCATCTCTCACAAACTCCGACCAAAAGTATATCCATCGCTTTAGATTCAACAAACAACCACCGATCAACAACAACAATTCAGATCCACAACCTCTTCCCCAGATCAAACACATAATTATCCAAAACAGAGATTAATATTCAACTGCCGAAATAAAACTTCAAACGAAAACCAAGAATCATAAATCAACACAAGATAACACCAACATGACAAAAACTAAATGCAGAGATTACCGATAAGTAGCAACAACCAAATCGACTTCCAAAACAATGAAGTTCGACGGAACAAAAGTGCGAAAAACTGAATTAAAAGCAGATTGTTTCTTCGCCCTCCGAGAGGACGGTGTTACCACTGACTTTCACCGAAGATGAACCCCTTAGAAACCCTAAACTATCCCAGAATTCCCATTTACCAAGTGTGTGTATGAGTGTGTGAGCTAAGAGCAAAAATCATATATCTGGCGTGTGCTGCATGCTCCTTTATTTATAGGCGTTGAAGTGGGTCCAGCGAGGTATGAATAGTCTTTGTTGCCCTCAGCTATTGACTTCCTTCTTCTAGCCATTCTTTTCCCATCAGTTCTGCTCACTTTCCTTCATTTTCCTTTGCTAGTCCATTGTCTCCAGCTCTTCTTGGATTTAGCGTCTCCTTCACACACACTGGCTTAAAAACTGCGTTAGACCCAGCGAAATAAAGTGTTTTCTCACCACATAACTGATGCATGAAATTAGCCTTATCACCTACGCTACCTGCTGCCTGACGGAAGGTCATCGCGCATAGCCGGAACGTATATCTGATCTGTAGCAGTTGCCCGACGGGTTGGAACCCGCGCACAGCCGCCCAGATCCTTATCTCCGCCGACCCTCACGGGCGCCGGATTATCTTTATCTTGTTATTTTCCATTTTATCGGATCGTTAGGGATTTAGGTCCTTAATAACTGGTGCTTTCATCAGTTTACTCATATCCCGCTTTCATAATAACGGGAATGGAACTTGGGGGAGCCACCGCCCGGACACTTTTCCGAATGGCTCCGCCCGCCGCAACAACGACGACTCCATTAGCAGAAAACTGGATCAATTGTTGGATAGATTAGATAAATTTGATTCTTGGAGGGATGAAACGGATCGCCGGTTCGATAATCTTGAACCAAACCCCAACCACAAGCATGATCAGTGAACAGGGTATGACGACGACGACGATTCTGATGGTGACGAGGCACGATGGAGATGTAATTGGGAGAGGGGGTCTCGCCTCAGAAACCCTAATTTTAGCCCGCAAAGAGATCGATATCGTCGCGAGGGGAGAAATCGTTGGGGTTCATGTTGGGACCCACCAGGATATCAACTACATCGTCACCAAATAGGCGGGTATGATCAGCAGTTTAATCGGCAAGCCACTTGTTACGACCCACCACAGTCGCGGCAACCCTCTTGTTGGGAACCACCGCCTCGCCGTGCATCGCGAGGATATTCGGATTATGATCAGCCACCACTGGTTCCGCCTAGTCGTTGGGATCCGCCCGATTATCGCTGCCCGCACACCTTGCAGCCTACGCAGTCTGACCCACCGCTGAGTCACTGCACAGCTCCGTTGCCTGTCGTTGCCCCGCCACGGTCTGGTTTCACGCACCCGCCTCAACAGTCCAACAAGTTTATTGATTCGGAGAAGCAGCGTGGTCTTCCCAATAGTCTCAATCTCAAGGTTCGTTCGCCTTGCCCGACCCAACTAGCTGCCGTAAGTGATTACAATGAGAAATTGCGTATTTATAGGTTGGAACAAGCTGCCCTCCTCGCCCGATTGAATTGCATAATTGAAGAGAATATTGATGACGAAAATCTAGTTGAGGATGTTCCCAACAATGCCGCTCACAATGGGGGTGCTAATCTTGATGTTGTTGTACCAAATGTCGAGTCCCTGGAAGAGATCGTCAAGACCGACAATACGCCGCTGCAAGTGCTCGTCGGGACATATGATGAGAAGATTGATGATCATAATGTTCCTACACATAAGGAGTTGGAGATGAAAGATGATATAGCGACTTTGCTGGAGAATGAAAATAAAGCCAAAGACTTTCGATCTAGTTTAGAGCCGAAAGAAAAAGATTTCAGTGTGTTGACTGAGATGCCGAGCAAGAGAGAGGGCATGGAGAATCAGAGTCTTGTAAATGACATCCAGGCTGGATTTGATATGAAAAAAAAAGGACAATCAAGAGGAAATGGAGGAGAAGCGAAGGTTGTTTGAGGATGAGCTTAAATTAAAAGCGGAAGAATTGGGTAAGACAGAGGATGCTCACTCCGGTTCGCATGCACTTGCTTGTGTCTATGTGGATTTGAATGTCAGTGATGTTACAATTATGAATCATCGAAAGACATCGCTCGACACCGATGCTAGGTTGATCCCTCCGTGCAATGAAACTTTATGTTTGGGCATTCTTCGAGGTGTGGAAAAGCTTTTCGTTTTAGTATGGAATTTCACCGACCACATTGGGTGTGTGTTTGATCCGGGAGGAGATGCCTCGCCAAGTCTTTTGCTTTCGACTCTCTACGTTGCTTCGTGGTTTACACCTTGAGGACAAGGTGGATTTTAACTGTGGGGGAGTTGATACGATCCTATATCATATAGGATATCCAATATTTTGATTTACCATATCTTTTCCATATTTGTTTAGATATTTATTTCTTGTTCAATAAGTTAGGGTAGTATTCTAGTATTATAAATAGGAGAGCTTGTTATCATATTTAATCATCCAATCAATGAATCAATGAATATATTATTTTGGCCAAATGCCTTGCGAAATGCTTTGAATCCATAATTTCCTATGCTACCTGCTGCCCGACGGAAGGTCACCGCTCACAGCCGGAATGTATATCTGATCTGTAGCAGTTGCCCGACGGGTTGGACCCGCGCACAGCCACCTAGATCCTTATCTCCGCCGACCCTCACGGCCGCCGGATTATCTTTATCTTGTTATTTTCCGTTTTATCGGATCGTTAGGGATTTAGGTCCTTAACACATTTCCTCTCTAGATTGTCTCTATTCCTCTCTCAATTTTCCTGTCCAGATTGTGCTCCCCATTCTCTCTCTCTTTTCTCCTTTTTGTTCCACAAAAGCAACCGCCCAAATCCTCTCTCTCAATTCTCCTCAGAAACTGTTTTTTCTCCTTTTTTTTCCAATTAAATGCAGATTGTGCTTATCTATATACATATGCCCTCATGTTCATGCTAGGTGCTTATCCGGATTGATGAGTTTTTGATATCTTCCTCAAGAAGAAGACAAAGACGTGATTCATGTTGATTATTTGCTCGACTAGAAACCGGATAAAAGGAAAGGAATCTCATCTAATTTTTAAAACTCTTAATCCGGTCAAAATTGATATAAAATGTGACCCATTTTTATTTGTGACAGACCAAATAATTCAAAAGATAATGTTCTGGACCAAAATAAAAAAAAAATCGTCATATGTTATGGACCAAAAAGGGACTTTAGTCTATAAATAAAAACAAACATCAATGTGCGTGTTTAAGGATAGCTGGATATGGTGAATACAGAATATATATACTTCAGTTTGGAATCCAACTAGGTGCAACTCTAAGAAAGAAAGTAGTGGAGTAAGAAACTAATGAATAGTGCACTTTTAGTACTTGTGGTTATTGATGTCAAGCAACCGTGACCGAGGTGAAAGCGAATGGATTCATTGGGTCAGGAACTTCAACTTCTCCTTCGAGCATTAGACAGGCTTTCTTCATGGTTGGCCTAAGAGATACATCTTCTTGAATGCACCAAAGTCCAACCATGACGAATCTTTCCAACACTTCCACATTGCTTAAGGCCTCCTCATCGTTCTTCACCAATGCATCCAATCTTCTATCTGCAAAGCAGTCCCAAGCCCAATCTGTTAGGATTGGATTCTCGCCGTCTCCAAACTCTAGGTCGTCCCGGATGGCTCTCCTGCATGATATGATCTCTAGTAGCACCACTCCAAAGCTGTAAACATCAACCTTCACAGATACCTACAATAATGGACCGAATTAGCTTAAGGAAGAAGGGTTTAAGCCTCCACCAAAACAAAAAATTCTTA
>NC_062968.1:30577707-30616617 GCF_023119035.1 Salvia hispanica | reverse complement strand
TTAGTGAAGTTAGGGGCTATCTTGACAAACTGACAAACCGATTAGATAGAAGAAGGGAAGGGGAAGATTCGGAGACTGTAGGTTCTTGAATTGACCTTAATCTTGTGGGGATGGCTGCTAGAAAGTAAACCAGTTTATGTGTTTATGTGTTAATATGTGTTTTTATCTGTTTTCTATGTCTAAGTCCTTAGCGTCTAGGTCTAGTAGTTTGAGTCTTTTTCTTTTTTTAGTAGAGTCGGTTAAGGGAAAACCATGCATTGAAACGTGCCTTATTCCTTTTTCTTGTCTTCATACTTGAGGGCAAGTATGGTTTAAGTGTGAGCAGTTTGATAAGGCTCGTTTCATGCATCGGTTTAGGGTTAAAATTCTGTGCATTTGGGGCGCTAATGTGTGTTATTGAGTTCAGGTGCGTAGTAAATCTGTCGGACCCAGGAGTTGTTGTTACCTGACCTGGCAGATGCAAAAGAGATGAAATTGAAGCAAAAATCAGAAGTCGTCGTTCGGACCTGGGAGAATCAAAAGTTGGCGACAGGAGCAGAATGGAGCGAGAGCAAATTATTTTAAAGAGTCTTACTCAAGGGCAGGAGCGTAAAATCACCAGAGGGGATACCCTAGGGATCAGAGCCTCACATATATAAAGAGCTCAACCTTGAAGAAGAAAAAGGAATCCGTGAACAGCCACTTCTAAGCTCTCCTAGCTCTAGTTCTAGCTCTCTACTTCAAAATTTCATCTTCGACTGCTGCGCACTTGGACATGGAGGATTCTGGCCACCGTGGTTCTCATCGTCATCGTTGTTATTTTGCTGTGTAACACCGCCTTGTGGAGGCGAAGAAACAATTTTATTTGCTTTCGTTTAGTACCTTGTTGGTTTTTAAGTTTTGCAACTCTAGTTTCTTGCTTTGATCTACTGGATTCAGACCTATTTCTAGTTATTATGGAAGTTTATGTTTGCTTTTGGTTGAATATCTCTGAGTTTATGTTCATCTCTTGTTTTTAGCTTTCGTTCTTGTTTGTTGTTGGATGTTTGGAGCTGAGATCTGTGTTTGTTGTTGGAGGTTGGGAATTTGCATATGAAGATGTTTGGATTTGTTGAATCTTGGTGTTTCGGAGTTGGAGTTTCACATATTTGGTGCTTGATGTTTACGTTATGCATGATTATGGGTATTTACTTTCTGTTTCTGCATCCTTTAGGTCCAGTAGCGTAGATCTGTTAGTTTAGGCTTTAATTTCTCGTTTTAAGTCTCGTTTTAAGTTTAGATTTAAGGTTGCTCTGTTTTCATGGTGTTTAATACCCTGTTTTATCTGCTATTCTCGTTTGATTCCCGAAGAAGATGAAGTTGTTGGTAGTTAGAACCAGATCTGCTTTATGTCAGTACTTTTCTGCATGTACTTTACTTTTTCTGCATATCTGCTAGACCTGTCAGTACGATCTACTTTGTCTCTTTTACTTTTCTGCATGCTTTTCCAGACCCTGGTAGTTTACGGAAATTTGTCTTGCTTTTCGCTTTATGCTTGTCTGTCCAAATTAGGAAAGTCTGTCTAGTTAAGTTTACTCCAGTTGTCTTAGAACTTTAAAATATCTCACTTTCTCTGAGTCATGTATGTTCCGTACGCTTTCGTTTCTTAGACCCAGTAGGTAGAGTAAAATTTCTTCTGATCTATTAGACCCAATAGGTAGAGTAAAGTTTCGCTTATCTCTCAGACCCAGTAGTTTTAAGTTCTCGACCCACAAAAATTGCGTGGCAGCAGCCAACCCTTTATTTTCCAAAACATCCTCAAATGCAGTTCCGTAACACCTGCTTCCTCGTGGGATCGATCCTTTACTTCCCTGTGCTAGTTGTAGTATAGTGGGTTGAGGTTTTTGAAGGGACAGAGTGCACCCAACGACCCTTTCTGATAAGTCTCATGATCTTCTAGCCTCTGAAGTCTAGAACAATCCTCTGGACCTATTAGATCGAGTGACACATATCACAGTACAAACCTGCACTGCACTCTTTGGACCTGTCAACGAGAAACGCCACGTCCACTTGTTTACCTAATTATGAGAATAAATAATATAATATAATGGTTTATTATTGAAATATGATAAACAAGTCTAAGGCTTTTTACTAAGAAGGTCAAGTAGGGAAATTCGATGAATCTCCTCATGAGTTTTCCAGTAGGGGACTTGGCCAGATCTAGTAAGAAGAAAAACGTATTCACAACCTAGATAGGCTTTGGCTACCTATTGGTACGGTTGCGGTGTTTGTGATAATTCTCTCTTACCTAAGAAGAGATTAGTAACACCGGTGTGGTAAAGCACTGAAAGGATCTAATCCGAAATGTATTCTTTATTGCTATCTACTGAAAGAATATATTTCAGAAAGTTTAGTATTTTCTAGTCTATGATATTAATATCAATATTGTTTATTCAATCAAACGCCACTTTGACTTATCAATATGTGAGAGTTTGTATGTAACTCAAGTTCATGATATCTTGGGTGGTAGTAATTGAATAACATGAAGGTATTGGAATATTATTTCATAGAATTCGCGTGCCCAGTGTGGTATGATTAAATCCCTAAAAGGGTGATCCCCAATGAGGTGTTTGAAAGAGGAATTTATTATTCAGAAATCTGCGCAGTTGGAATTTATTCCACGAATAATAAATAAAGTTTCAAACTAGAAAAACTCTTTGGAGAATTAATTTAATTCTAGTCACATAGCAGACAAAAGAATTAAATTGATGGATCAAGATAATCTTAAACGCGGGAAATATTATAAAATAAAATGGACCCAAGTTATTTGTAATTTGGTGATTTAAGTGGGAGTGCAATATTATTCTTTAGTGGAACAAAATAATATTCCATTGATAATATATTAAATCATGGGTCATTTGATTTAATTAGTAATTTATCTAATGGGTGAGCCCAACACTTAAATCATTCCATGGATCCCCATCCTAGCCCAACAAGTCCATGCTTATAAATAGTGTAGAGATGGGAAACCCTAGTAAGCACTCCACACATCACAAACCCTAACCCTAGCCGCCATAACCGGCGCTCTCTCTCTCCCCTCTTGCCTCGGTTTTCGTGCCTTTGCACGAGGGAGATTAGGGTTTTGGTTTTTGTTCTTGTTCTATCCTAATTCATAGGATTAGATCAAGACAATTTCGTGTTTGTGTTGGTTTTCCCTAGATCTCATATCACTTTTATTTGGTTCTTCGAGATCCGCCCACACGGATGGAGAATCAAGGACAAGGGAATAGGTTGGAAGATTCGTGGTCGATAAACCAAGGATCTCCGGGTGGTGCAGCTAGCAACGTCAATCCAATGATGGATTATGAGGTAACAATCGAATCTACATCGAATATGCATGATTATGTGTTTATTTGATGTTATATCTATAGATCTATGTTTATTGCATGAAATTGGAGTCGAATGCATAATCACCTAAATAGATCCGTTCTAGGACCTATTTGGTTTCCGTGTCTTCCGCTGCGGTAGTCCCAACGAAACCCCTGTTTATATTGAGGGGGCGACCCCGATGGTGGATGATGTGGGGGAAACCCCGGGAAAACTTGTGGAAGAGACAGATCTATACACTACTGGAGTACCGGAGCCCGTTGAGGAAGGGCTAAATCTGATTGTGGACCTGGTGGACAACCAGGAAGAAGGACACCCCGGGTGGACGAAAGAGCAGAGAGGAGAAGGGCCAGGCGGAGTCTGCTTGACGAAGTAGATGACTTGGTCTATTCCGAGAATGAGGAGTTCCCTGCCCGAGGGACGGAAGCGGAAGTGGCAGAGGAGAGTCGCCTGGTCAAGGAAAGGGCGAGAAAAGGAAAAGCAGCTGCGACCGGGTCAACACGGTCGAGGAAAGCTCCCTCCGTCAAGGAGGTTGAGGAGACCCTTTCCCCAGTGACCGAAGCTCCCTCTACCGAGGAACAAGACAAGCCTACTCATGGGTACGACTCTGAACTTGGAGAATCTGAAGAGGAGTTTGTGCAAGGACGTCCGGAGGTATGGCTGACTAAGGAACTGCTGGAGTCGATGAGGCATTTCGACGATCAGAAACGGGCCACAGTGTACAAAGAGAGATGCAGTGCCGGAAAGATGGCTAAGTCTAGAAAGCAGTACAGCTCCAGGGAACTCATGACGATTGCATGTGATGAGGACTTCCGCGCATGTATCTATTCAATCGGTTTCGAGTGGTTGCTAAAGCACAGCCAGGAGAAGGTGCCGGTGGACCTAGCACGGGAGTTTTTCTCAACATTCCGATTAAAGAACACCTCTGACCTCGACGCGGACTCCATAACATTCAGGCTTTTCAATGAAGAACACGAGATGAGCATCCGGGAATGGTCCTTGAAGATGGGGTTGTTTACCCAGGCTGAGGATGATGAAGGAATATGGAACGAGAGGATGATCGGCGTGCCGAAGAATACGCCAGGTTTCAAAGTACAAGCAGCATGGGAACTAATCACTCACTCCAAGGCAGGGGCGTTCAAGTCAAGCTACTCCAAGGCTTCTCACATCGAGGACAGAATCCTCCGTTTTGCTCAGACGTTTATCAGCTACAACTTAATGGGAACTGCAAATTCAGCTCTGACGACAACCGACCTTTATTTCACTTGGTGCATGGCAAAAGGCGTTAAGGTGCATCTAGGCTATTGGCTGGCTCAAGCATGTCATCAAATGACCAGCAACCCTGCTCGACATATGTATACCTGCCATCTCCTAGGCGCCTAGCGGAACATTGAAATGAAGATAGCCAAAACCATCTCCCTTGGTCGTGATGTGCGAACCCCCGGAAGTTTTCAGCGTTGAGTACTTTTTCAACAAGGGGTTACTCCAAGCTCACGGCAAACAAACCTTCTTCTACACGGTAGGAGATAAGGTGAAAGCGGAGGCTGAGGAGGCTGCGGAGGCTATGCCAAGTGAAGAGGTCGAGGAGCTGAGAAAGGATGTCCAGGATGTGAGGAGAGAAATGCAGGTGATGAGGAAAGAAATAGTGAAAGAACTTGGAGGGATAAGGAAAGAATTGAACGGGAACCGTGAAGAGGTGAAGACCCTGCGGGGAAATATTGCGGACCTGGCAGTGAAGTCCGCCAAACAGAACGAGCGGATGACGGAGGCTGTGGAGCTTGTAATGAAAATGTTGAAATGGTTGGAGAAGACACTCCCCTTGACCCAGTCGAAGGCAACTCCTGGGTCCAGCAGCGAGGTCAAGCAACCAGGCCAGAGCAGTCCCTCCGTCCAGCGACCACCGCACCCGCTCAAGCAAATGGTTACCCCGTCCGCGTCTAAGCCAGTGTCAATTCTATCCAGGTCAAAGTCCATGATGTTAAAGAAGCCAGTGTCTGATGAACCAGAGGAAGAAGAGAAAGAGCCGGAGCTGCCGGCGAAAAAGAAAGTGAAGATGACCCGACCCGGAATCCCACCCCAATCTGGCTCTCGAGGGAGCCAGACCCAGAAGTGAATCACCCCCATGACCAAGTAACTTTTAATTTCTGCTTTCAGTTATTTTGTTTGTCTTTGTTTTTGTCTATGTTTTGTTTGTTATTTACTATATGTATTTGTCTTCTCCCACTTAGCCCAATGCTTGGTCTAAGTGTGAGAAGTTTATATTTTCTGTTTTTATTGTGTCTTCTCCCACTTAGCCCGTTGCTCGGTCTAAGTGTGAGAAGTTTATCTGTTTTGTTTTATTTGTGTCTTCTCCCACTTAGCCCGTGCTCGGTCTAAGTGTGAGAAGTTTTTATTTGTATAAATTGTTTATTGTGTGTTGAACTGACTACCCTTTTCCCCCCTTCACGACGATGGCTTGGGGACAAGCTTGAGTGAAGTGGGAGGGGGAGGGGAGTCAATGCGTGTAGTTGTCAGCATGTTATGAGTCGTTAAGTCTAGGTTTTGTTTGCGTCGCATGAGCTGGTGAATATAATATGGCATGATCTCCTTAGTGAAAGTAATTGAAGATAGGATGTATTTCAACTTAGAAGCATTTTCCTTTAATAAGCCAAATCAATCTGGACGAAGTAAGAACGATAGGGGATGCCTTAGCTTACTTAGTTGTGAAGCCCCACTATAAGAGTGAGTTATAAGCCTTAAATAACTTTGAGCTAACACATGTAAACGGGCCGCCACTGAATGCTTAGGGAGAAGAGTCATGATGGAGAAAAAAAAGGGGAATTGGGTTATGAAGGTATAAGCTGGATGAAGTCCAGGTAAAGGAGTTATAAGCTGGACGAAGTCTAGAGGAGAGAAGAGGGAAATGGAGGAATAAGCTGGACAAAGTCCAGAGAGAAAAAAAAATGATGAAAAAAGAGAAAAAAAAAAAAAAAAAAAAGGAGGTATAAGCTGGATGAAGTCAGAGAGGAATATGTCTAAGGGCAGGAAACAATAGTAACCTGACCCAGTAAAAAAGGGGAGAAAGAAGTATAAAAGGAGAAAACTCTCATAACCCGACGATTCAGTGGTATGGCAATAACTTATGAGAGAATCGATCCTAACATCCCTGGTGAGGAATGAGCGATCGAGTGAATCCAATAATTGGAGAAGTAAAAGGCTATCTTGACGAACTGACAGATTGATTAGGTAGAAGAAGGGAAGGAGCAAATTTGGAGAAGTGCAGCCTGTTGAATTGACCTTGATCTTGTGGGGACGGTTGCCTAAAAATTGAAGCTAGTTCATGCATATGTGTCTATGTGTTTTTATTTTTAAGTGTTTGTTATTTGTGCATTAGTTGTGTCTAGGTCTAGGAGTCTGTTTAGAGTCTAAGGAGTCGGTCAGGGGATAACCATGCTTTGAAATTTGCCTTATTCTTTTTCTTGTCTTTATACTTGAGGACAAGTATGGTTTAAGTGTGAGCAGTTTGATAAGGCTAATTTCATGCATCGGTTATGTGGTGAGAAAACACTTTATTTTGCTGGGTCTAACGCAGTTTTTAAGCCAGGTGTGTGAAGGAGACGCTAAATCCAGGATGAGCTGGAGACAATGGACTAGCAAAGGAAAATGAAGGAAAGTGAGCAGAACTGAAGGGAAAAGAATGGCTAGAAGAAGGAAGTCAATAGCTGAGGGCAACAAAGACTATTCATACCTCGCTGGACCCACTTCAACGCCTATAAATAAAGGAGCATGCAACACAAGCCAGATATATGTTTTTTTCTCTTAACTCACACACTCACACACACACTTGGTAGGGAATTCTGGGATAGTTTAGGGTTTCTAAGGGGTTCATCTTCGGTGAAAGTCAGTGGTGACACCGTCCTCTCGGAGGGCGAAGAAACAATCTGCTTTTAAATCAGTTTTTCGCACTTTTGTTCCGTCGAACTTCTTTGTTTTGGAAGTCGATTTGGTTGTTGCAACTTATCGGTTATCTCTGCATTTAGTTTTTGTCATGTTGGTGTTATCTTGTGTTGATTTATGATTCTTGGTTTTTGTTTGAAGTTTTATTTCGGTGGTTGAATGTTAATCTTTGTTTTGGATAATTCTGTGCTTGATCTGGGGAAGAGGTTGTGGATCTGAATTGTTGTTGTTGATCGGTGGTTTTTTGTTGAATCTGAAGCGATGGATATACTTTTGGTCGGAGTTTGTGTCGGATGCTTGGATCCGGAGTGGATTTAGCATCCGAGGTTGGATCTGAACAGGGGATCAAGTTGTGCATGGATTTCAAACTCTTTTGCTCTCTTTTCAATTTACTCCGTCTAGTAGCCGTAGATCTGCTTAGTTTTTAATTGTTCTTCGTTAAATTGCTTTAAATCCAGTCTGATTTTACTGTTGTTTTATGCAAATCGATTGGAGAAGATGAAGTCGTTGTTAGTTAGTACTTTAGTTAGTTGTTTTCCAGCTTTTCGTCCGTACTCTACCTTTTCAGCAAATGGTCCCCACCGTCAGTTTATTTCCCAGGTCTAGGTAATTTAGAAATAGTTTCTTAGATCTAGTGAATGTCTCGTTTCCAGTTTACATGCATGATTTCTGTTTTGCCTAGATCTAGCTGTTAGCGTAGCAGATTTCACTCAAGTTAGTTTAATTTCCTCAACCCAAAAATGCGTGGCAGCAGCCAACCCAAAAATAGTCCCGAATCCTTGAGCATGCTTTATTACGCATTCATCTCTGTGGATCGATCCCTACTTCCCTGTGCTAATTTTAGTATAAGTGGTTGAGGGTTTTTGAAGCAATATTATGTGTGTCCGACGACCGAGATCTTCCAACGATCCGTGAGTTCCTAGACCTTGTGATCTACTGGATTCGCTGGACCTATAAGACTTGTTATTCCCTTATGTGCACACACTACTTAGCAAAATAAATATGTGTGAGCTTCAGTACGAAATTATGGATTCAAAGCATTTCGCAAGACATTTGGCCAAAATAATATATTCATTGATTGGATGATTAAATATGATAACAAGCTCTTCTATTTATAATACTAGAATACTACCCTAACTTATTGAACAAGAAATAAATATCTAAACAAATATGAAAAAGATATGGTAAATCAAAATATAACTAAAGAATATGGATATGCTATAATATAGGATCGTATCAAAATGTCTAATGGCAGACGGTTGCCGGAAATGTCTAATGGCGGATATGTGCCGCTGCCTTCAGAATTCGGGGTATAACAGTGCAATTTGCAAATCCAAATAGAAGAGCTCACCCGATATTCCTTCAGGTAGTTCAATTTTTAATTAATTGCTATAAATTGAGAAAAGAAGTAGTGAGGACATTTGGGGGTTTGTTTGGTTGATGCAGTGGAGCATACGTTTTTGGATGTAATTGAGGGGTCGAATTCGAAGAAAGAAGTGAGGATGAGAATCGAGTTGAATTTCAGAGGGCAATTCGAGATGGCACGAGCAAACGAGGATATTCGTGGGGAAGATGGAGAGGCTATGGCGGTGCTTAAGATCGTGTGCGGGGCAGCGATTTTTAACTTAATTAAACATAATTATTACTTTAATCCGGTCAAATTGATATAAAAATTGTTGACCGTTAAATTTTAACAGTTCCGTCAGTTTCGGACTAAATGTGACCCATTTTTATTTGTGACGGACCAAATAATTCAAAAGATAATGTTATGTACCAAAATCAAAAATGTTATTGACTAAAAAGGGACTTTAGTTTATTTATATGGAGTATAATCTAATGGATTGATTTTATATACTACGTATAATTTTAGAAAATGAACGTAAATCTAAAACCTGGCAAAGTTGGATATATATAATTTAAGTCTAGTTTGGTTTCTTATTTTAATAGTTGCGTACGTATGATTCCATTTTATTTTTAAATTATGAAATAACTTTTTATACAATTGCAAAATTAGGATTTACTACATGTTTTTGTTGGAAGAAGATCCCAAATATCCTGCACAATCAAGGAGAAGATTGCACAATCAAGGAAGAAATTAAGAGGAGATCAATGCCAAGAAATTAAGAAGATATGATTGATTCGTTTTACCTTCCTTGTGTATTAGTACCATGAATAGCTTTGTGTAATCTATATAACATGTACAATGTAGTGTGAATAAAATCATCAGAAATTATCCCAATTATTAGTTTTTACATGGCATCCGAACAGGTTACGCTCAGAAAAAAATTCATCAGGGCCGATCAATCCAATCCAAACACAAACTGACCGACCATAAAAACGAAACAGACAATAAACCAGAAACAATTTCTAGTGAAGAATAAAATTCACTTAAAATGGAAAAATACAACAATTTCTGATGAAAAAACTAATAAGACGAAATAAAAGTTAGTCAACCGATTACGAAGTCTTTGGAAAATCTTCCTAATAGTAGCCACAATGCCGGCTAGCCGATTCGCGTCGCTAGCCGGTCGGCTAGCCGAACCATTGCGATCGGCCAGCCCGAAATCGGCGAGAAAATCGGCGTGGGCTAGCCGATTGGCTGGCGCTGGTCGATGCGTTGGCCGCCATTGCGGCGTGCCGATCGGCCAGCGCCCTTTTCGTTTTTTTTTATTTTTATTTTTGAAAACCTATATAAACGTGATTTTAATTTCATTTTCATTTGCACCACTTTTTTTAACGAGTTTTCTCTCTATCTAAATTTCTGTACAAGAGCATCATCGAGCGATGGATCACAACAACGAGTCCAGTCCAGCGACGAGTGGATCTCAGACTCCCACGGTACCCGTGGGATCTGGATGGGGCCGAGATAGGCGGGCGAGATGGGCCCGTGGTTTAACGTCCCCTTGGAATCAGGTGATGGGGATGATGGCTGGAGCGCGGGGCTGGGGGGGGAACAGGGGGATGTCGTGGGGGATGTCGGGCGGCGGACGAGGCCAGCGGCGGGCAAGGGTGGGGAGGTATGCCCCAGATGCTGCATCAAATGATGGGGATGATGCATGTCTGGCAGGGAGGGAGGGATGCAGCCCGGTATGCATACCGGGATGCAGGGGTCACCGGGGGACACGGTCCTATCGTCCCTCTCTGGATTTTTTGACGGCTTCGTCTCACACGTCGACCCAAGTGGAGACGCAGTTCACTGGCGATGACCTTTTGTTATTGCATGACATGGGGATCGATCTCGGGGATCCGGACACTCCCGTTCCAGCGAGGCGGGCCGCGCCGAAGAAGAAGAAGACGAAGGGGAAGGCCAAGGCGGTCGGCGAGTCGTCGCAACCCGATGTTGACAACACCCTCGCCCGAAGGAAGTGGACGGAGGATGAGTACGCCGGGGTGGCCAAGGCGTGGTTGACGGTGTGCGACGATCCGCTGGCGAAGCGGGTCGTCAACATGTGGGCGAAGATTAGAGCGGCCTACGGGAGGAACCGCCCGCATGGGAAGGACTTCAGCGGGGAGGAGTGCCGGAAGGGGTGGGAGCGCATCGGGACCGCGGTCGGCCGTTTTTCGGGGTTGTACACCAACGCCCTCTCGTCAGCTCACTAGTGGGCAGAATGAGGAGGACGCCCGGAGGATAGGCGGAGAGTCGGTTCCCCTTGCCGGGGAAGTATAAGGAGTTCCACTACTAGGAATGCTATGTGTTGTTGTCGAGCGGAATAGTTCAGCCTATCGTCCCTCTCTGGATTTTTTGACGGCTTCGTCTCACACGTCGACCCAAGTGGAGACGCAGTTCACTGGCAATGACCTTTTGTCATTGCATGACATGGGGATCGATCTCGGGGATCCGGACACTCCCGTTCCAGCGGGGCGGGCCGCGCCGAAGAAGAAGAAGACGAAGGGGAAGGCCAAGGCGGTCGGCGAGTCGTCGCAGCCCGATGTTGACAAAACCCCCGCCCGGAGGAAGTGGACGGAGGATGAGTACGCCGGGGCGGCCAAGGCGTGGTTGACGGTGTGCGACGATCCGCTGGTTTCGAACAACCAGCGGGTCGTCAACATGTGAGCGAAGATTAGAGCAGCCTACGGGAGGAACTGCCGCATGGGAAGGACTTCAGCGGGGAGGAGTGCCGGAAGGGGTGGGAGCGCATCGGGGCCGCGGTCGGCCGTTTTTCGGGGTTGTACACCAACGCCCTCTGTCAGCCTCACTAGTGGGCGGAATGAGGAGGACGCCCGGAGGATAGCCGAGAGTCGGTTCCCCTTGCCGGGGAAGTATAAGGAGTTCCACTACCGGGAATGCTATGTGTTGTTGTCGAGCGGAATAGTTCAGCCTATCGTCCCTCTCTGGATTTTTTGACGGCTTCGCCTCACACGTCGACCCAAGTGGAGACGCAGTTCACCGGCAATGACCTTTTGTCATTGCATGACATGGGGATCGATCTCGGGGATCCGGACACTCCCGTTCAAGCGGGGCGGGCCGCGCCGAAGAAGAAGAAGACGAAGGGGAAGGCCAAGGCGGTCGGCGAGTCGTCGCAGCCCGATGTTGACAAAACCCCCGCCCCGAGGAAGTGGACGGAGGATGAGTACGCCGGGGTGGCCAAGGCGTGGTTGACGGTGTGCGACGATCCGCTGGTTGCGAACAACCAGCGGGTCGTCAACATGTGAGCGAAGATTAGAGCAGCCTACAGGAGGAACTGCCCGCATGGGAAGGACTTCAGCGGGGAGGAGTGCCAAGGGGTGGCCGTTTAGCTGGGTTGTACACCAACGCCTCCGGAATCCCGGCTCACTAGTGGGCGTAATGAGGAGATCTTCACGATAGGCGAGGGATACTCAGAGTCGCTCCTTGCCGGAAGAGCTTACAAGGAGTTCCACTACCGGGAATGCTATGTGTTGTTGAAGGACTCCGAGAAATTCCGGGCGGGAGGCTGCGACGCCAAGGGTGGCCGAAGAAGCAGAGGCTGAACTATTCCGTCGACACCCCCTCCCCTCCCCCCACGCGAGTACAACTTCTTCTCGCGTCAAAAAACGCGGGAGCAGATGTATTGGAGGGCCGCCACTGACCCCACGGAGAAGATGTTTCTTCACTCGATGCTCGAGAGCATGTGGGTTGATTTGGATGCCGCGAGGGCACAGATGGGGGGTTCCGACGTGGGCTCGAGATACCCCGGGTGGCGGCGGCGGCGGCGGCGGACGGCGGTAACGGCGGACGAGTAGAGAGTGGCGGGGCTCGTGTGTGGAAGCCCTTTTTTAAAAAAAAATCATGTATTTTTTTTAATCTTTGTACTTTTTTTTTTAATGAAATGAATTAATTTTCCCGTATATGTGTCGTAAATTTAATTCCGTAATTTAATCGTAATTTTAATTCCGTAAATTAGTATTTTTGAATTATTTTTATTGCGGCTAGCCTAAATCTGTTGTGGCAGGTGGATTTTTAGTGCTGCAGACGTGGCGGGGAGAGAGAGTGGCTGGCCTAAAGCCACTGTGGATGCTCTTATTTTGTTTACTCTTACTAGTCTTTAATTGACTGGATTTTTTCCCTCTGAAAATTGAAGCACTCCCCCACCTTTTCTCTTTCATATTGGTTCTGCTTTTCTGCGATTTTATTGTAATTCATGTAAATTTACCGCTCCCTTTGTCCTCATTAATTGTCCACTTTTGTCATTTTCGTCCGTCCTCGATTAATTGTCAATTTTCACTTTTTCTATAAATGACAAGTAGGTCTCACATTTCATTAACTTAAAATCTGTATCGGAATCAAAGTGGACAATTATTAGGGGATGGAGGGAGTATAAAGATTATAGATCTTATCAAAATAGAAAACCTGGGCGATTGTCTCGGGGATATATGGAGAAAAAATTCAGTGATCTCGGAATACCACGGTGGAAAGCATATGTGGTATACCCTACCAATAGTATGTTGACAAATAGACATGTATATTGGTCTCACCTCCAACTAGATTGCCACATAGATACACACAATTATGGAAATTTCTCATGTACATATATAGATAATATAGCTCTATATACACACATATATGCACATTAATTACCACCGACATTAATTACCACCCAATTAGTTAACTGCAAAAATTTGATTTGATATGAAAATTTCGCTATCTCATATAATTCATAGAACTATATACACACATATAATATCTATGTCTATATATATATGCATTGAAGGCTCCATCTTTCTTTACACTTAAATCCCCAATCATCTTTCCCATAAAAAGGCTTTCATTCTGCCATTGATTTAATGGGTACGTAGCTTTTCTTTCTGCTACATATAAATACATACATATAGAAATGTATATATTTGTCTTTTTATTATTTGACTGCATATTTATTCATTTATATGTTCGGTAATTGAATCAATATTTATTCTTTCGTCAAGTATGTTCTTGTTACTGCATATTTATTCATCTATATGTTCTTTTATACTCTATCAGAGTGGAATTGAATGAATTAAAATATATTCTTTTTGGTGAAGTATATTATTGTTACGGACATAGGCTGCTATTAAGTGTGTTTAGGTTTTATTTTCTTTGTTTTATAATTGTTGTTTATTAGTTGATATATTTTAACTAATATAATCCATAAAAATAAATTATTCTATTTTTAATTTGAATGCAATAAAAATAGTATTCAACAGTATTTTGATTGTATAAGTTGATATTGAATTTAAACATAACAGTATTCTTTTTATATTGTAGAAAATTCAACAAGCTCATATGTGAATTTTGCGGAGAGTGAATTTCAATTCAAAGATGGAATGACTTTTGCAAATGAAGAAGAAGCTTATAAGGCATACAATGCATATGCATTTACCAAAGGATTTGGAATCCGCAGAGGTAAAAAGTCTTACACTCGGAAAAATGAGATGCGTACATGTACGTTTCTGTGTTGTTGCGAGGGATACTCGGAATTTGCCCCGTCCGAGGAGAGAAAAACTGAAAGGTCATTAAAAAGATGTGGGTGTACAGCTCGTATCAGGTTTCATATCAAAGAATGTTTTTGGGAAGTGGTTGAATTCAATGACGTCCACAACCATCCTTTTATTGAGGATAATCAGAAGCATTTGATTAGATCGTGTCGCAAGATCACAGAAACACATGGGAGCATTCTTAGCACTATGGTAGATTCTGGGATAAAAGCCACAAAAGCTTATTCTTACTTGACAAATGAAGCGGGCGGAGCGCAAAATGTCAGTTTTACTCTTCAAGATTGTAAAAATTTTCTACAGTAAAAAAGAATGAACCTAATAAGTGCAGGAGATTGTCAAAGTCTTCTAAAGCACTTACAATCCTAACAAGCTAGTGGAAGTAATTTGTTCTACTCGTTCCAAGTTGATGAACAGAATAGAATGACTAATTTTTTCTGGTGTGATGGTGCTTCAAGAATAGATTATGATTGTTTTGGTGATGTTTTGGTATTTGATACCACGTATCGTACAAACAAGTACAACATGGTATGTGCGCCTTTCGTGGGAGTCAATAATCATTGGAGGAATGTCTTATTTGGTTGTGCTTTCATGTTAGATGAGACAATAGCCTCATTTATTTGGGTGTTCGAAACGTTCTTGGAGGCAATGGGGAACAAGGCACCTAAAACAATATTCACGGATCAAGATAGTGCAATGGCTAATGCGGCAAAGTTTTTCCGAACAGCGTCCATAGGTTATGTGTCTGGCATATATCTAAAAATGCCACTCAACATATTTCGCATCTTCTTTCAGATTCAAAATTTAAGGGGAAGTTCAATAAAATTTTGTATGAAGTTGAGATGGAGAATGAAATGGAGCAGCTTTTGAGTGATCTATGTGAAGAATGGAATGTTGTTGAGAATAAGTGGTTAAGTAATTTGTACTTGCTACGTCATAAATGGTGCCCCGCATTCAACCGTGATAGTTTTTCAGCTGGTATAAGATCTACGCAGAGAAGTGAAAGCACGAACAATGTTTTCAAACATTTGTCTTGTAAGACAATGACATTAACAGAGTTTGTTAGTCATTATGAGAAGCAAGCAGAAAAGATGCGTGACAATCAAGCTGCCGATGATTTTGAATGTGTTCGAGGGGTGCCAAGAATTGGTGTAGATTGTGGTATTTTGAGGCAAGCGGCACAAGTGTACACTCATAAGATATTCAAGAAATTTCAAGCTGAGTATTTTGAAGGCTTTTCATGGCATGTGATAAGTTCGAAGCATGAAGATGGAGTATACACTTACACCTTGAAGAAGGAATTTGGTCATTCCGAGCATTCTGTGAGTTTTTATTCCAGTAATACTTCGATCTCGTGCACATGCAAGTTATTTGATTTATTGGGATGGTTATGTTGTCATGCATTAACTATAATGAATAATCATCTCAACGTGACTACTATTCCTGCGCAATACATATTGAAGAGGTGGACGAATAGTGCAAGACAAGAAGTTCATAATAATGACGGTGGTTGCTCCTTAGATTTGACAATGTCAAGAACTTATCATTTGAAAGAGTTGATGCGCCAATCTTTTGACATCATGAGCTTAAGTGTCCATGATGTTGAAACTGTCAAAATTGCAAAAAAGAGACTCCAAGAGCTTGACGCCGAGATCAGAAATTATGCATCCCCCTTGTGTGCGAGTGATAGGCATACCTTGAGAATTGAGGATAATGATGTTCCTCAACACGGTTCAACTCAGATTCTTGATCCTCTCAAGAAAAAGTCAAAGGGAGTGACAAATTCTCGAATGAAGAGTGCCATAGAGAAGCGAAAGAAGGGCAAATCTTTGAAAGGAAAAAAACCCTTTCAACAATTTCATGGCATAAATCCCATGAACCAAACACCGATGTGGAGTACGAATGTTCATATGAATCCAGGCCACCAAAATATGGTATGTGTATGTCTAATTATGCTCATCAATATACATGGTGTATGCGTATATCATATTTGGTTTCTTTGATGGTATATAATTTTATAGGATACATCATCATATATGATGCCTGTTCAATCTGGTTATGCCCAACCGATGTCTTTTACCTCATTATTGACTCAGGTATATTTTTTATATGCAAAATGATATATTATCATATGGTTATAATATGCTTTAGTTTATCTCTTTACATACTCTTATTTTTTTTGGCTTTGTAGGACTATCAAAGTGTGGCAAGTGTACCTCAAATCATGTTCCCCGGTGATTGTCCCCCTTGAATTTATCTCAAGTTGAGAAAGATAATTTGAATTGGAGAAACTTGATTTGGCTCCCACTTTTGGATCACGAAGAAAGCATTTTGAAAAAGAGTTCATGATGATTTTAAGTATTGAACAATTATTTGTATCTTTTATTTATGAAAACAATTTATGTATTAACTATTGAGTATTTTTGATAGGATTAAACTTTATTATTGGTGATCAATTTGAATATAGTGGTTTTATTTATTTTTATATTTTAATTGCTATTTACTAACAAGCTTATAATCTATTTAGTTTCTAGAGTTTTTGTAACATCCCGGATTTTAGAACCCTAATTTTTGAGCCCTAGAATTTATTGTTGATGACGTGGCATCGAGAATGCAGTTATTTCATGAGGTGATATGGTCGAATTAAGTTTAGGGTTTGTGAGAAAGTTTGAAAAGTCAAACTATTTGACTTAATGATGTGGCATGTGATTTATTTATTTGTGTGACTTATGTGGTGATTTAATTGTTTATGGGTGAGTGAGAATATTAGAGAAAATTGCCATAAATACTTATCACCCTAATTCTTGTGATTTTCGAACCCTAGACCCCTTGGAGAGAAAATTTCTATTTTTTCGGAATTTATTTAATCCTTGGGATATTTATCCAAATTAAATTCCAAGAGCCAATTATTTCCTTGTTTAGAGATGTAAAAATCGAGCCCCCTTGTTACCTTAGTGATTTTCGAAAATCACTTAATTTTGGGAAGGAAGGAATTGTTTTATTTTAGTTAATCCCTTGTTTGATTCCTTCCATACCTAGAATTTAATTATTCTACCAAATCTTTCCATACTACAAGAGATCTTGCCTTACTTTATTTTAGTCAATATTCAAAAATCCATGCCTTATTTAAAAGGCTAGAAATCGGCCCCTTGCCTTACTCATGGAGGATTTTCCTTATTTTTATTTTGCTCCATGATATTTTATTCTATATGGAAAAATACCAAAAACAAAACCATGAATAATCCCCTAGCCATATTTTCGAAAATTAGGAGATATTGCCATCTTCTTTTTTGTTAATTCTTCTTCCCTACTCCACAATATTATTTTATTCTATTTATTTATAAGGCAAAAGATATTACCAAATATTCTATTCTTATTACCTAAAGATCTCATTGGACTCTATAAATAAGAACCAAAACCCCAACCCTAGCCCCCATAGTTTTCGAAAACTCCCTCCCCATATGCTCTCTCAATTTTCTTCCACTTTACTCCATTAATCCTTCATCTTTTGAGAAGAAATCGAAGTTTAATCCGAGGATATTGAAGAACCAAGTCTCTACTTTGTTTCTACCGATTTATTTTCTCTAAAAAGGTATTTTTGCTTAAGAGTTATGTTGTTCTTCTTCTACCCTTCTTTTCTTTTTCTTCCAACCGATTTAATCGGTGTTCTTGAACCTTCATGCATATTAATTGAGTGAAAAAGGGATAAGAAGGGATATGGGAACATGTGTGTGTGTGTGTGTGTGCCGAGAGTGTGTGAGGTGTGTGTGCCGTGTGTGTGTTATGCGTGTGAGTGTGTGTTGTGTAGTGTGTGCTTGATGGATAAATACTTTTGTATGACATATGATGATAGATCTAGGGTTGAGATGCTAAGAAATATATGTATGTTAAGCGTGACTTGAAATTAGTAATTTATGATGAGTGTGACTTGAAATTTATAAGTTATGAAGATTTAGGTAAATCGATGGGAAAGAGGGAAGTAACGAGACATGCATAAGTTAAGAGTTATAATTGAACCTAATTTGTGAATATGTGCCTATGTGGATTTAAAGGTGAAACCTCGGTTGCGAAGCCAGATAACGGAAAAGTGAAACTACTTGAAATCTAAGCAGTCGAGGTGGGCTTTACTCTCAAAAACTCTCTTTTATTTTGTCAAAGATAATTATCGGAGCTATAAGGGTGGTTTAACTGTTATGCCATGCCTATGTTTGTTTTATTGTGAGATTGTGTGCCTGATGCCTAGTTTGTGAGTTCGCTCCATTGGGCTATAGGGCTATGGATATGATATACGAATTCGGGTCTGAGTATGGGCCGCAAACCCTACCAGGCTGTGTACACGAGGGGATCGGGAGCCGTCCTAGCTAGTCGGCCGGTCTCGTGGGCGAAAAGCGTGGCCACGCTTTCGTCGCACCATGGAAAGATTGTGATATGTGATTGTGGAATTTGATGAGAAAATGGGGAGTTATTTTGACTGGCCAGTCTATGAAAATATTTTGTGATACTCGTGATATTTCTCTTAACTGCTTAAAACTCGAGTTCACTTGGTAAGGGTGGCATAACTTTTGAATAAAATGTTTTGGCAACGAGCTCACTGAGTATTTCAAAATACTCAGCCCTGCATGTGTTTTTCCTATGTGCAGGTTGAATGATGACGAGCGGTGGCGGGTGTTGAGCAGCTCAATTAATTAATGGATATGTTGAACTCTAAGTGTAGTTGTGTCTCCATACATAGCTATGCTTTTTCTCTTGGTCGTTTTCCGCTAAGTTCAAATACTCTGATATTGATTTGGTTGATTGGCACTCTTCTTCGTTTTGAGGCCTTATACTTTTCTCGTGACGTTATCTTGAAACCTATGCCATTCTCTTAAGTTTTGATCGTCATTTATAAAACTCCATTTTGTTTACCTATTTAAGTGTCTAGGTTAAGTTGTTGCATTAAATGCTCTGATATTCCTTCATTTCTTTAGTCAGTACTCTTTGAATGAAACCCTAGCCTATGTATTGATTGTTTGGAGTCGGTTTTTGGGTAGCAGCCGCCGCATTTATTGTACCCTAGGAGGGTGGGCTGTTACAGTTTTTATGGTGTATTGACAAATTTTTAATATAATAAAAATATTATTTGGATCATGTCATTATTATTAAGTACTCCTTGCTTTATATTTTAACATAAAATACAACCATTATTAAGTTAACGTGCTATAGAAAAATAAAATAAGAATTATACTATATTACCATTCATATTTAACGTGCTACAGAAAAATAAAATAAGAAGTATACAATATTATTATTCATATAGATAATTAATTATTTGTGCAATACTTGTTAAAAGAATTAACAAAAAATTATTCTATTAAATATTGTGTACAATGTATTTAATCAAGTTACGTGTTATTGGTGCTTATATGATTTGGAGTGTAATTTTGTTCTCCACAATGGTAGAAATGGCGGCTATTTTAAATGACGCAAAAGATTTTCTCGTAGTTACGAGTATATATTGGCTTCTCGAAATTTTCATATCAAATCAAATTTTTGCCGTTAACTAATTGGGTGGTAATTAATGTGCATATATGTATGTATATAGAGCTATATTATCTATATATGTACATGAGAAATTTCCATAATTGTGTGTATCTATGTGTCAATCTAGTTGGAGGTGAGACCAATATACATGTCTATTTGTCAACATATTATTGGTAGGGTATACCACATATGCTTTCCACCGTGGTATTCCGAGACCACTGAATTTTTTCTCGGATATATGCGGATTTTGTTAACATTGATTTTTCTATACTGGCTATCACGAGGAAGGTCTTATGTTGATATAATGTGTAATTTTAGCAATGTGGGGAAATGAGTTGTAATTTTTGCAACAGGGTGGCTTGAGAATTACTGTGTGAAGTTAGCCAGTGAGCTTAATTGACATGATGTGTCCAAGTCTTTGCCTGTGCTCTCTACATCAACTTCATATTCATGCATTCCTCTCTTGTTTGAAAGTTGTTTTTCGTTTAGAGTAAACTGGATAAATAGTATTTGATCTTTCATTTCCGCACATAAATGGTACATAATTTTTATTTTATAAGTATCACTTTTGGTACCTCATGCCTAAAATAACCATAGATACCAAACATGTGATTTTTTTGTTATTGATAATATTTTTGGAAATTTCAACTAAATAGAACCAAATATGTAATTTTTTTTCTTCATTTCTTATTTCTTTTTTCTTCTTTAGTTTATTCTTCTTTCTTTTTTCTTTATTTTTTTCTTTATTTTAATATTTAATCTTCTTTTATTCTTTCTTTTTTCTCGTTTATTCTTCTTTCTTTTTTCTTTAATTTTTTCTTTATTTTAATATTTAATCTTCTTTTATTCTTTCTTTTTTCTCCTTAGTTTATGTTTCCTCTTTTTTCTTTTCTCTTCTTTATTTTCAGTGTTTTATACATACATCTAATTGCATTCATAATATAAATCAATAACAAAACATCTAACTAAATTAATTATTTAAAGTAATTAAATCAATTGAATATTTTTAACTAAATAATTTATACTCATTATTGGGTTGAAAACGCCTAACTAAAAACATTCAACTATTTATCATTATGAATACAATTCACAATTTTAAATTTTATTTAAGACTATATTGATTAGTTATTAATTTAATATAAAATAATAATAATAATTTATTAATTACTACTAATTTTTACTATTATAGCAATAATATTATTATAATAATTAAATATAATTATAACTATAATTATGATTAAGTATATTTAAATGATATTAAAAAATAAATTAATTATTACTACCTCAGTCCACCAAAATTTGTCTCATTTTTCCATTTCCGTCCGTCCTCCAAAATTTGTCTCATTTCACTTTTATCATTTTTTATAGTGGACCACATCTTCCACTAACTCATTATTACTCACATTTTATTACAAAACTAATATATAAAAGTAGGACCCACAATCCACTAACTTTTTCAACTAACTTTCCATTACATTTCTTAAAATCCGTGTCGGATAAAAGTGGACAAATTTTGATGGACGGAGGTAGTAATTTATAACATCAAAATAATATTATTAATATTAATTAATAATAATTGTATAAAGAGTGAGGAAAATGAGAGAAGATATTATAATATCACTTTTGGTGCTAGTTTTGTGAATGCCCAAAATATTCTTTAGGACAAATGGAAAGATGAATTTGTTTAGAGGGTATTTTGGGTGAAAATTGCATGAGGTACTAAAAATGTGATTTATATGTACCAAAAACGATATAAAATAAAGATCATGTATCATTTATGTGCGAAAGTGAAAGATCAGATACCATTTATGTGGTTCACTCTTTACTTTACGCAAGTTTGATTTATGGTCTATATATGCTGTTGGTTTGTTACTATTATTTTTTAGCATTGCGGATTGATTTCCTAGACTGCCCCTGAACCTTGCTTGATCTTGGCGGGATGGGATCTTCTACTGTGCTATTTAGCACAGCAGCTCTTGTTGTACCTAATACATCATTAAAATAATATATAAATATTTAATTTATTTTATATTGTTTATTTGAATTTTTTATTATCATATGTGTAATAGCAGAGGTTGTTGTGCTAAATAGCACAGCAGATTATTTTATAGTATTGTTTATTTGAATTTTTCAAGTTTACCTATATATGTACGCAACATTAACATATCAATATATGTGACTCCGGAACCATTGATCACAAGTTTGAATCCCCTTCTCGCCTTCTCACTTTAATACGAGTATTTTTTTTTTTTTTTTTTTCTTTCATTTACTTTTGAATTCCTTCATGTTCCAATATTTTATTATACTATTTCCTTTGTTTATTTTTTCCTGTAATTTTATACTAGTACTCTATGCCTCCTATTTTCTCTAATATTCATTCATGTTCCAATATTTTTCTATATCTCCTCTGTTTATTTTTTCTAGTAAATTTGTAAATATTCCATATAATATTATTTAAAATCAATTTTAATGATATATGATCTTTACTATTAAAAATCTAAAGTTGAAAACATTTCTTAATCTCATAAAAAAGTACTAGTATAAAATATTAACAAAATCAAATAAAATGATATACTCTTTGTTATAAAAAAAATATATTCTTTAATTCGATGTCGTAATTGTCATTGTATCACTAGTTTCTAATCATCCTCTAATTATTTATCTCATTATTCATCTCCGGTGAGCATCTCTCTATTAATCATGCTCGAGTTGTTTTTGTGTCGTAGACATTGACTCAAAAGAATTTAACATTATTTTGGGCCCCAAAATTAAAATCATGCTTCCCACTTTTTTCATCTAAGTATTTTTTTTATTTTATTTTTCTAATGGGACTGTGAAAATGGCTTAGGTTTGTCTTATGTTATTGCTTTAACAGCATTTTTAATTACGATCGACTAAAATGGACATATGTGGCATGGTTTCGTACCCCCACAAAATCTAAATAACAAATTCGGAGCTTTTCGCAAGTAGCCAATAAAATCAAAATTGAAATATAGTGTGGAATTAGAATTGGGATGATGTGGCGATATCATTCTGATTTTGCACTCCAATAATTGATTCTTTAGATCATTTTTATCACCATCCATCCAACCAAATTCAACCATCCACTTTTTAAATAATTAATTAATTTTTATCTCATTCACATCATCTTCCATATTATCAATATTTATCCAACTCAACCATACATTTTTTTAATGATTATCAATGACCATCTAACCATAACATTATATATTTATTTTTATACTATTATTTTTTAATAATATTATTATTACATGAAATATTTATTATTGCATAGTAAAATTTATAAAAAAAAAACACAACTAATGAGAAACTAAAAATTATAAAAATAAACAAATAGAAAATATAAATTACAATAATTAAAATATGAAACTAAAAATTATGAAAGATATGAAATTGTTTCTAAAAAGAAGGATTATAAGAGGAAAAAAGATGATATTTTGTTATATGCCAAACTATAGCAAATGTGGTCTCTTTTTATAGGGGGTGAAAAATTATGAATTTTGGTATAATTTTTATATAATATATAAAAGATACATAGTGTTTTTAGAAAAAATATATTAACCAATAAGATTATATCATTTGGCACAATCTCATTAAATGATGAAACTAAAATGAGAAAAAACCATGACGTTGGAGGTTGGCCTCCACTTTCAATTTTTCTTTTTTTTTTTGAATTGAGGAGATGTGGCGGTCAGCCACACCACACCGATAAACATAGTCTTATAAGGTTTTTTTGTAAATATTAAAAGTTATAATTCAAAAATTAATTTAAAAATTCAGAAATGAGCTCGAATTTGATAAAACTTTATAATTTTAACGGCAGTTATTTGCTAGAATAATTATAAAACCATTTCCACATCAACCTGCATCTTCCATACCTATTTGAATTTGATAAAACTTTATGATTCTAGCAGCGATTATACTCTAGAATAATGGAGTAAATGAAAACCGAACGTGTTAATTTGAAAATAACATGTAAAATGGAAAAGAAATAAAGAAATAAAGAAATACAAGGAAAAATGAAAAGAAAGTGGAAATTTACGTATGCAATACTGTTTACTTAGACACTTTAGTTTAACTTTAGTTTAACTTATTATTGAGAATTCTTTCTTTTATTTCAATCTATGATTTTGAAGTTTCACCAAAACTACAAAGGGTGACTTGGTCAACGGTCGAGGTCTTGACACTTTTTAGATATAGAAAGACCAAGACCCATAGGTCAACCGTGTGACGTTCATTCCATCCTTTGGCCTTCCCGTTAAGTGAAATTATTTGTATTCCCTCTAGCACCAAGTGAACCTAATACTCCCTCACTTTCATTTTATAAACTTTCTAATTTTGAAAAATTACCAACATATTATTCTTACACGTCATTTTATTTATAATTTATACCATTACCTTTTAACAACTTATACCATTATAGACTTCACTTTTCACTAACATTATTTTCATTTTTCACTACCCTTTCTCTCATTTTCTTATTTTTTCCTCTATTTATTAAAACCCGTGTTAAACCCATTGTTCATACTCTTTGGAGATGAAAGGAATACATTTTTTATGCACGAGATTTAATAAATTGATATTTAAAAAATAATTGGAGAAGAAATAAAGTAACAAAAAGAAAGAAAGGGTAAAATATGGAAGAGAATAAAGTTTTTGTAAAATGAAAATGGTGCAAGTAGCTTAGAAGGAACCGAAATGGAATACAGATCAAATAGCTTGAGATGGATGGAACATCAAATTCGATGTAGAATGTGTTTCCAACTCTTTCGATAATTCTTCAATTACAAAGGATTCTGAACAGTAACTAGATAGCGGAACTCATTACGTCGGATATACCGAAAATGATCATCCTCGGCGTCAGAAGACAAGGCAATGCGGCAGCCTTCACTGGAAACGAATAGTGGAAGAACATACGTGAACTCCAACTATAATGGAGTTTTTCACCCATTATGAGTTCAGTGGAGTCGGTCGTCCCATGACTCCGCTTAGATTTGCAATTGATTTCAAATATTTGGGGTTATCTTGTTATGTCATTCGGATATTGAGTCCTGACATTTATTTTTGCACCTCATTATTATAATATTTGTTATACTAATCATATATACTTAGGGGTGTTCGGTTGTATCCCAGGTTTAAATATATAGTGTGTTTGGTTCATATAATTCAATACCACAACTCAATCCTAGATTGATAATCATGAGATAATATCTTGGTATTACTTTATCTAGGAAATCGAACACCACCTTAAAGAAAAGTATTACTCCTTTTGTCTCACTATAGTTAATTTTGTTTTTTTTTTGTCATCTCATTTTAGTTGAGTCAGAAAATAATACTCCTCCTACCCTAAATTTTTGTTTTAAGAAATGTAATGGAAAGTGGGCTGAAAAAGTTGGTAGGTTGTGTGTCTTACTTTTAAAATAATAATTTTATAATAAAATGTGAGTGAAAATAAGTTAGTGTAATGTGGGGTCCACTACCAAAAATTGTAAAAAGTGAAATGTGACAAATTTAGTAGGACAGACGGAAATGAAAAAATGTGACAAAATTTCATGGACGGAGGGAGTAATATCAACAAATTTAACTTTTTTTTTCACTTTAATCGTTTAGCTCTCTGTTCAATTATACTCCCTCCGTCCGTGAATAGGAGTCTCATTTTCATTCGACACAGATTTTAAAAAATGTTAAGAAAAGTGGATGGAAGAAAGTTATTGAAATATGGACCCCACTCGAAAAGGTGTACCATTTTAATTTTTACCTAAGAAAAGGTGTCGTACTCCCTACTAGTGTATATTAGTACTGCATTTATTTTCTTTATTGTATATCTTACTTATACTAGCCATCGTATCCGGATAACTCAGTATGAAGCAATCATACACCATCGTCCTATAGCTGCAATGGCGCCTTTCTCTTCTTCTATCTTTCTACTGCTACTTGTGTTCCCACATTTAATTTGTTCTCAAAACATACCTGTGGGAACCAGTTTGACTGCAGCCTCAAACTCCGATCCATGGCGCTCCTCCCCTGCCGGAGACTTCGCTCTCGGCTTCCAACAGCTTCAGGGCAACGATAGTCTATACATACTCTCCATCTGGTTCGACAAAATCCCCGACAAAACCATATTCTGGTTTGAAAGAAGCAGCTACCCGGTGCCGCGTGGCTCAACGCTGCGCCTCGACGCCGCGGGCGGCCTCGTCCTCAATGATCCCCAGGGCCGCCTTCTCTACAATAGTAACGCCACCGGTCAAGTTGATCATGCCACCTTCAACGACACCGGAAACTTGGCTCTGCGCCGGAACGATTCGTCTATCCTTTGGGAGAGTTTCAAGCATCCAACCGATACAATATTACCAACTCAGACGATTGAGCTCGGCGACACGCTCGTTTCCCGGAAAAGTGAGGCTAACTTTTCCATGGGGAGATTCTACGCCGCTGTCAACGGTGGTGGGAATTTCGTCTTCAACACCAAGAGCGTGCCCTCGAACTCGGGCTACGATGATGAGTACTACAGTAGCTCCACTTCTTCTCTTAATGCTTCTGAGGCTGGGATCCGTGTTGTGTTCAGCAGTGAAGCTTTGATTTCTGTCGTGAAGAGGAATGGGCGGGAACAGGTTATTAGTCCTAGGTCGATTCCATCTTCTTCCGGTAATTACTACCGGGCGACTCTCGATTGGGACGGAGTTTTCGCTCAGTACTATCATCCCAAGAGCTTCGGGAACAGCCCGGGTTGGCAAGTTGTGGGGTCGTGGCCCAATAACATCTGCTTTAACATCGACGGAGATAGAGGTGTTTGTCTTCTAATCTAAAATATAAATAGACATGAATGTGATCTATATTAGGAACCACTTGTTGGTTGATTCGTTTTTAGTGGCATGTTAGTGTAAATAGCTCATTTAGTTTATATAAACCCACACCAATTGCTCTAACAACCAATGTGGGACGTTGAATTTGTAACATAGACTCACATATTATCCGAATTAATGAACTAAACTTTTAATCATAAGTAATTATACAAAGCTCAATATCTTAATCTAATTCGTACTATATATTTTCAACAGGAAGCGGGGCTTGTGGCTATAACAGCGTGTGCAGGATCGAAAACCGAAGGCCCGTCTGCACATGCCCGCCAGGGTATTCACTAGCCGATGCCCTCGATCGCAATGGCGACTGTAAGCCCGACTTCCCGCACATTTGCAGCAGTGGTGTAAATGGCACGTTGCCACGAGACAATGAGTACACCTTAGAGATCATAAGTGACGCAGGTTGGCCTAAGAATGACTACCAACTAATCCAACCGTGCAGTGAAGAGCAGTGCCGAAACTCTTGCCTGAATGATTGCTTCTGTGGTGTTGCCGTATACAGAAGTAACAGCAGCTGCTGGAAGAAGAGGCTGCCGCTCTCCAACGGCAGAGTCGACAGCGATCGCAGCTCCAAGGTGTTTCTCAAGCTGGGGAAGAATAAGGATAATACTCCTTCACTCAATCCGAGACTAAGAAGAGATCGGCAAACGCTGAACGTTGTGATATCAGTGCTTTTAGGCAGCTCAGCCTTCATCAATTTCTTATTTATTACAGCAACGTGTCTCCTCCTCTTCCTCCTCAAAAACAAAAAACCCCTCAATCCTGTCCGAGACCCTTCGTCTTCTTCTAACTTACGCTGCTTCACTTACAAAGAGCTCGAGCGGGCCACAGATGGGTTCAAAGAAGAGCTAGGAAGGGGCTCTTTCGGAATCGTCTACAGAGGGGAGATTCCAATCGGTTCCCAAAACATAGTTGCAGTGAAGAAGCTGGACAGAATGTTTCAAGATTCCGAGAAAGAGTTCAAGACGGAAGTGAACGTCATCGGCCGGACTCACCACAAGAATCTGGTGAGCCTGGTCGGGTTCTGCGAGGAGGGGCCTCACCGTTTGCTCGTTTACGAGTACATGAGCAATGGGACATTAGCAGGCTTTCTATTTGGCCATCTGCGGCCGAGCTGGATTTTGAGGACTAAGATCGCAGTGGGGATCGCAAAGGGGCTGGCGTACTTGCACGAGGAGTGCAGCACCCAAATCATCCACTGCGATATAAAGCCTCACAACATACTTCTTGACGAATGCAACATTGCTAGGATTTCAGATTTCGGGTTGGCTAAGCTTTTGACGATGGATCAGAGCAAGACGTTGACGGGTATTCGGGGCACCAAGGGCTACGTTGCTCCTGAATGGTTCAGGAACACACAAGTAAGAACAATTTTTCTAGTATGATTTGTTTTTAATAATAGTGACTTTTGGGAATAATGTGATATTGGTAATGTAGGAGTATTAAGTATGAAAGGGAAAGATTGAAGTAATTTAAACAGCATTAGTGGATAGTGTGACTCGTTTTATATATAGTACTAATATGTGATGAAACAATGTCGAAAAGTAGAAAGTGGACTAATTTTGTGAGGCATACTAAAATGGCAAAATGAGACTGTTTTTCGAGGACAGTGGAATACTATAATAGTAAGAATTTTTTGGTGGAGACTTAAACCCTTCTTCCTTAAGCTAATTAATTAGGTCCATTGTTGTAGATATCGGTGAAGGTTGATGTCTACAGCTTCGGAGTGGTTCTACTAGAGATCATATCGTGCAGGAGAGTCATCCGGGACGACCTAGAGTTTGGAGACGGCGAAAATCCAATCCTTACGGATTGGGCTTGGGACTGCTATGCGGATAGAAAATTGGATGCATTGGTGAAGAATGATGAGGAGGCCTTAAGCGATGGGGAAGCGTTGGAAAGATTTGTCATGGTTGGACTTTGGTGCATTCAAGAAGATGTATCTCTTAGGCCAACCATGAAGAAAGCCTGTCTTATGCTTGAAGGAGTCATCCAAGTTCCAGAGCCAGCGAATCCATCCGCTTTCTCCTCGGTTGTTTGACGTAAGGGCATCAACAACCACACGTACTATAGTATTCATAAGTCTCAAGTACTTTCTTTCTTAGAGTTGCACCAAGTTGGATTCCAAACTTAAGTATATATATTCACCATATCCTTAACCACGCACATCGGTGTTTGTTTTGTTTACATGTATAATCTAATGGATTGATTTGATACACTACCGGAGTGTTCGGTTTGCAAGATTGTATCCGGAATTAAATTTGTAGTGTGTTTAGTTCATGAGATTCAACCCCACAACTCAATCCTAGATGGATAATCATGGGATAACTAGTAATAGCTAACTCCTATGACTAAAATAATCTTACAACTCAATCTTAGATCATATCTTAGTATTATTTTATCTTAGAAATCGAACACCACCTACTAGTATAATTTTAGAAAATGAACGTAAATCTAAAACCAAGCAAAGTTGGATAATTTAGACTAGTTTGGTTTCTTATTTAAATAGTTGCGTATGATTCCATTTTATTTTTTAGTTATGAATAAGTTTTTATACAATTGCAAAAATAGGATTTACATGTTTTAATTCCTTAACTTTTAGCATAAAGGTCATTCATAAATAAATTATTTTGGAAAACATTAATTAGTCAACAAATCTAGCAGCTTTACAAAAATCTTCAAAATTTTAAAATTCTACGAACTATGCATTTTCCGAATTCGGCCAACTCACTATAAAACATATCTGACGAAAACATTATCAAAATTGGTGTCTAACCATGTAATCATGAATCCATATTCATAATAATTCCTTCCTCGTCACGTAAGAATATATACTCTTTCTTTTTTTAGTCTTAGTCTGTGTCACAAGAATATGCATTTTTTAATTGTAAATATTTTTTTTCTCTCTATTGACGTGGTACTTCTATTCTCCACTGACAATACTTTAATTACTTTTTATTTCTATGTATCTCTTACTTTATCAGTTATACATTAAAACTTGTGCACAACCAAAAGTACATATTCTTATAGGATCGGGGGAGTATAAACTATAAAATACGGTACTATCCACAACTTACTTTTAATACATCTATTCATAGTAACCTTTCAATAATCAAAGTAGACTATTTATTTCACTCATATACCCTACGTTAATTAAGTCGAGCAAATTATGAAAATCTATATCAATCAACATATGATAAAATATTATGAACGGAAAAGGTATTCTTTACATGTTTCTAATGGGCCCGAGCCTTGGCTGGGCCTGGGCGGAGCCGGTCTCTAGCATAGTTGACAACTCTAATGCAAGAGACATTTTTGTACTCCCTCCGTCTCACTAAAAATAATCTACTTTCTTTTTGAATTTCTCATAACTAAGATGATCTATTATAAAAAATGAAAACACATTCATCTCTACTTTATTCTGTCTTATTTTACTCTCTCCACTTCACATACAAAATAAAACTGTATAAATTCTCATGTCATCCAAAAAAAAAGGGCCGTCTTCCTTAAAACCGTGGAAATAATATACTCCCTCCGTCCCAGATAATTCGTCTTAGTTTTTCATTTCGGTCCGTCCCACATAATTTGTCTCACTTCACTTTTACCATTTTTGGTATTGGACCACATATTCCACCAACTCATTACTACTCACATTTTATTATAAAACTAATATATAAAGGTAGGACTCACATTCCACTAACTTTTTCAATCCCCTTTTCATTACAATTCTTAAAACCCGTGTCCGGTCAAAGTGACCCGAATTATCCAGGACGGAGGGAGTAATGGTTTGAGTATGGTAGGGAGCAATATTTATGGGATACACTGTTCTATATTCCCTCCACCACTGATTAAGCAATGGAGGTTGTGGAAAGTCAAAAGTCTTCCCATTATCTCCCCTACTAACTCTCAGTTAATGATAGCATATATCACTTCCCATTTCCCATCTTCCTCGAGCTGCAATGGCGCATTTCCCTTCATGTACTATCCTACTCTCTACAGTACTTATTGTGCTCACACGTTTGATTTCTTCTCAAAATATACCTGTGGCTGTGGGCAACGACGGACGTAGGTGGGGTCGGGTGGGGTCGACCGACCCCATCGCCGTCCGATGAGGCTGCCGAGAAACTTCATTTTTTTGACCTCCGACCAAACGCAACAGCATCTCCGACCCCACACAGTAGATCTCCACCCCATGGTTTGGCCTTCATCGGAGTAACGAGAGGACGAATCAGTTGGATTAATAAGGAGATATTGGGGATGGAGGAGAGAAACTGTAAAAAATAGGAGTAAAATTGATATACTCTAAATAGATTAAACAATTCCCCACTTCTTAATTTATTTAATAGTAATAAAATTAGATGAGAGGGCATCATGGCCTATTAAAATATAAAATCAGTCGGTTTCTTTTAACATACATATTGATGGCTTAATTGGTTGAATTACTTAGGTTATCACCATAAATCCATTATCATATAGTATATGTTATTAACCATAATTTCATTCTATTTTTATTTCATTTATTAAGTTTTTAAAATTAGTTATCAATTACCAAGTGATTATTATTTTTATAATATTTTCTTAATTTTTTTTTACATAAGCTGCAAAAATATGATGGGAGGTGTATATTTAATAATATCTTAGTACATATAGAGAGGGAAACATTTAATTACTACTGTTATAAATGAAAGAAATATTTGAGTAGATTTTGTTGAATATAGATATTCCTATGAAAATATCATTCATAACAGAACATATGACTGACTATATATATATATGATTTGAAATATTTTTTAAATAATTATTTGTTATATTTTTTATTAATTAAATTATGTTTTTAAAACAATTATTTAATAATAATAATTATTATTATTATTATTATTATTATTAATTGTGTATTATATCCGACCCCACGAGCTATATTTTCTGGGTCCGTCATTGCCTGTGGGAACCAGTTTGACTACAGCCTCAAACTCCGATCCATGGCGCTCCTCCCCTGCCGGAGACTTCGCTCTCGGCTTCCAACTGCTTCAAGGCAACGATAATCTATACATACTCTCCATCTGGTTCGACAAGATCCCCAACAAAACCATCGCCTGGTTCGAAAGAAGCAGCTACCCGGTGCCGCGTGGCTCAACGCTGCGCCTTGAGGCTGCCTTCTCTACAACACCAGCATCGGCGGTCAAGTCGATCATGCCACCTTCAATGATACCGGAAACTTGGCTCTTCGGCGGAGAAATTCCTCTATCATATGGGAGAGTTTCAGGCATCCAACCGACACAATATTACCCACTCAGACTATTGAGTTCGTCGTTTCCCGGAAAACTGAGGCTAATTTTTCCACGGGGAGACTCTACGCCACTGTCAACCATGAAGGAGATTTCTTCTTCTACACCATGAGCGTGCCCTCGAATTCGGAGTATGACGTTAAGTACTATAGTAGCTATGACGTGTATTCTTCTCCCAACGCTTCTGAGGCTGCCATCCGTGTTGTGTTCAGCAGCGAAGCTGTGATTTATGTCGTCCAGAGGAACGGGCAGGTACAAGTTATTAGCCCTAGTTCGATTCCACCGTCTTCCGATAATTACTATCGGGCGACTCTAGATTGGGACGGAGTTTTCACACAGTATTATCATCCCGAACAACCCGGGTTGGCAAGTTGCAAAGTCGTGGCCAGATGACATCTGCGTCAGCATCCTCGGATTGACAGGTGAATATTGACATGGATATGATCGATATCATTTAGTATCTACATGCTTGTGAATCTAGGTCGTTCCCAACTGCAAATATTTGTTGCAATATTTGTTGCAGCAGGGGATGCTGTGTAGATCAAAATGCAATATTTGTTGCAATATTTTGCCTAGCAGGGGATCTCATCCCGTGAATCTGGTACATGATCGGTACATACCAGCAAATGCAAATATCGTCTGTAATTAAATGTCTCATATTTGACTGGTGCAGGTTTTAAGAAGTTGTTTGATTTTACGTAGTAAAGTGGGTAGAAAAGTTAGTGAATTGTGTGATCTACTTTTATATATTAGTTTTATAATAAAATATTAGTGGAATGAGTTAGTGGAATGTAGAGTCCACTTACCAAATATAGTAAAAGTGAAATGAGACATTTATTGGCAGATAAAGGAAAAATGAGACATTTAATGGCGGGCGGAGGGAGTAATTACATTGGCATGGCTATGTTTACTACATTTTGCTGAAAATTAGTACTCCCTCTGTCCTACAATAAGAGTCTTATTTTGTTATTTCGGTTTGTCACACAATAAGGGTCTTACTCCCTCCATCCGCCATTAGTAGTCTCAATCCTAAGTGACACGGGTTTTAAGAAATGTTACGAAAAGTGGGTGAGAAAAAGTTAGTGGAATAGAGGTCTCACTTGTATATATTAGTTTTAAATGAAATGTGAGTAGAATGAGTTAATGGAAGGGGGGCCCTACTACCATTTATGGTAAAAGACCGGGACTCCTATTCGCGGACGGAGGGAGTATTTCATTTTTCCATAAATGGTAAGCAAACCTCATATTTCACCAACTTATTCCACCCACAATATTTAATTGTAAAACTAATATATATAAATGAGATTCATATTCTACTATGACTCATTGACTCCTATTGCCAGATGGAGGGAGTATATTTTTATATAATTTTAATTATTAATAGGAGCTCTACTTGTTTCGAACAATGTTAGTATAGGCTCGCTCAATCAGTGAAATCAAGGAAATCTGATACGAGCATATCTCCTAAAATATTCCCCATATCTATTATTTAGTTAGTCAATGATTTCCCATATCTTTTCATATATTATTAGGATCTTTATTTTCTTGTTCTCTAAGTCAGAGTAGTTTATAAATAGGAGATATTGTATTCTTCTATGACATTCAAGAAATATCAAATTATCTTATTTTTCGTTTATCATATTTTAATTTCTTTGTTTGGTTTGATCGACGGGCAAAGCTCCCACGACTACCGTATATCCTTGACGCCGGATTGATCGTCGGGCAACAGCTCCCGCGACGTTCGCCTAAATTTGTCCTCAATGAAAGCACCAAATTGTTAAGGATGAAGTTCCTTAACTCGGATAATTCGCGTTGAACATCGCGGGAGCTGTTGCCCGACGATCAATCCGGCGTCAAATTTAGGGATAAACGGTAGTCGCGGGAGCTTTGTCCGTCGATCAAACCAAACAAAGAAATTAAAATATGATAAACGGAAAATAAGATAATTTGATATTTCTTGAATGTCATAGAAGAATACAATATCTCCTATTTATAAACTACTCTGCCTTGGGGAACAAGAAAATAAAGATCGTAATAATATATGAAAAGATATGGAAAATCATTGACTAACTAAATAATAGATATGGGGAATATTTTAGGAGATATGGTCGTATCAAAATCCATGCATATTATTTTACTCCACTTAACAAGACCTTGTGCACATGCACTGAATTACAACTAATTCAACTTCAGTTTTAATTACTACTCCTATTTTTTCAACAGGCAGCGGGGCGTGTGGCTATAATAGTGCGTGCGAAATGCAAAACGCGAGGCCCGTCTGCACATGCCCGCCAGAGTTTTTCCTGGTTAATCCCCTTGATCGGAATGGCGACTGTATGCCTAACTTCCCGCAGTTTTGCAGCGGTAGTGAAACAGAAAATGGTTCATTGCCACAAGACAACGAGTACCGCTTGGAGATGATAAGTGACATCGATTGGCCTTTGAATGACTACCAAAAAATCAGTCCGTGCAGTGTAGAGGAGTGTCAAAGGGCTTGTCTGGATGATTGTCTCTGTGGTGTTTCCATACACAGAGATAACAGCTGCTGGAAGAAGAAGCTGCCCCTCTCCAATGGTAAGTCCAAAAAGACTCCCAAGGTATTAAGGCATTTCTCAAGCTGGGGAAGAAGAAGGACATTACTTCTTCTTCACTCAATCCGAGATCAAGAAAAGACCACCGGCAAACGCTGAACGTTGTGATATCAGTGCTTTTAGGCAGCTCAGCCTTCATCAATTTCTTATTTATTACAGCTGCTTGCCTCCTCCTCAAAAACAACAAATCCCTCAACCCTTCGTCGTCTTCAAACCTATGCTGCTTCACTTACAAAGAGCTCGAGCTGGCCACGGATGGGTTCAAAGGGGAGATTCCACTCGGTTCCCAAAATATAGTTTCTGTGAAGAAGCTGGACAGGATGTTTCAAGATTCCGAGAAAGAGTTCAAGACAGAAGTGAACGTCATCGGCCGGACTCACCACAAGAATTTAGTGAGCATGGTCGGGTTCTGTGAGGAGGGTCTTCATCGTTTGCTCGTGTACGAGTACATGAGCAATGGGACACTAGCGGACTTTCTGTTCAGCCATCTGCGGCCGAGCTGGAGCCTCCGGGCTCAGATCGCAGTGGGGATCGCAAAGGGGCTGGCGTACTTGCACGAGGAGTGCAGCACCCAGATCATCCACTGCGACATAAAGCCTCACAACATACTTCTTGATGAATGCAGTATCGCCAGGATTTCGGATTTCGGGCTTGCTAAGCTTTTGACAATGGATCAGAGCAAGACGCTGATGGGTATTCGGGGCACCAAGGGCTACGTTGCTCCTGAATGGTTCAGGAACACACAGGTAAGAAGATTTTTTCTATGTTTTGTTTTTACAATAGAGATCTCTATTTGGGATGCTACAAGTTTTAATGTGATATTGGTAAGGTACAAAAGAGAAAGATAAAAGTAATTGAAATAGTATTAGTGGATAATAGTAATGTGCTATAAAAAAATGTGTCTGAAAATATAAAGTAAGCTAAATAAGTGTGAAGGACTAAAGTTTTAAAAGTTACAAAAGGATAGTAGTACTATTATTGGGGAAGGGGGAGTATTAAACAATACTCCATAAGAATAATATATTGGTAGAGGGCTTAAGCCCCCTTCTTACATAAGCTTATGTCCACCATTGCAGGTTTCGGCAAAGGTTGATGTTTACAGCTTCGGAGTGATGCTGTTGGAGATCATATCGTGTAGGAAATCCATCCGGGACGACCTAGAGTTTGGAGACAGCGAGAATCCAATCCTAACGGATTGGGCTTGGGATTGCTTTGTGGAAAGAAGATTGGATGCATTGGTGAAGAACGACGAGGAGGCCTTAAGCGATGGGGAAGCGTTGGAAAGATTCGTCATGGTTGGACTTTGGTGCATTCAAGAAGATGTATCTCTTAGGCCAACCATGAAGAAAGCCTGTCTAATGCTCGAAGGAGAAGTCGAAGTTCCCGACCCAACGAATCCATTCTCTTTCACCCCGGTTATTTGACGTAAGGACATCAACAACCACATGTACTATATATATACTATTCATAAGTCATAGAAATACTACTTTCTTTATAACATTTGCACCTAGTTGGGTTCGGTTTATTTAACTTATTATTATGGAACGGAGGAAGTATTATCCTTTTAAAATGTAATTAAAAACAAAGTAAATTGGACTATAATTTAGTCTATAGTTTGGTTTTCTATTTAAATAGTACTGTTGCGTATGATTCCATTTTATTTTTAAATTATGAATAACTATTTATGCAAAATTGCAAAAATAGGATTTACATGTTTAATTGCTTAACTGTTTAGTATAAAGTTCATTCATAATCGAATTACTTAATGCCATAATTTCATGGAAAACATTAATTTTTCAACAAATCTAGCAGCTCTACAAATATCTTCCAAAAAGAATTTAAAACTCTATTCTCAAATTTCCGAATCTGGCCAAAACATTACCAAAATTAGTGTTTAATCCTACGATAATTAAGTGGAGCAAATTATTAAAATCTATCTCAATCAACATCTGATAAAATATTATGAACGGAAAAAGTATTCTATAATCTAGAAATAACATAATAAAAATCCGTTTAATATTTTCTACTATCTTCTTTCACGATTATGGACAACACAAATTTAAATACAACAATTAATCAAATAAATAAAATAAAGAAAATAAATTATTAAAATATTGCTATAGCTAGTTAAACTAGTCGTAGTTCAAAATGAAAAAATACGCCCGTTTTTCGTACAAATTTAAGAGCATCTCCAAATGCTAAATAGGCCAGCAATAGGTCAGCCATTCTCTCTCCTTGCCACGTCAACAGTACTAAAAGTACACCTGCCACATCAGATTTAGGCCAGCCATAGGTCAGCCGCAAAAAAATAATTCAAAAAATACTACATTTATGGAATTAAAATTACGATTAAATTACGGAATTAAATTTACGACACATATACGGGAAAATTAATTCATTTCATTCAAAAAAAGTACAAAGATTTAAAAAAAAATACATGATTTTTTTTAAAAAAAAAAGGGCTTCCACACACGAGCCCCGCCACTCTCTACTCCTCGTCGCCGTCGCCGTCGCCGCCGTCCTCGCCGCCGCTGCCGCCACCCGTGGTATCTAGGCCCACGTCGGAACTCGCTAGCCGTGCCCTCGCGATTTCCAAATCAACCCGCATGCTCTCGAGCATCGAGTGAAGAAACATCTTCTCCGTGGGGTCAGTGGCGGTCCTCCAATCTTGGAAGACCTTGTACATTTGATCCCGCGTATGGTTACGCGAATGGAGAGTGTACTCGAGTGGGGCGGGTGGGAGGGCGGAGGACTGGACCTCGTGGGGCGATAGGGGATCCTCCCCTCGCAGCCCGTTGCGCCCGCTTTTGTCCAACCGGGCGAGGGCGACAGACAAGAATCGAAGGGGATGGAAACTCCTCGCATCCGGGGGGAGGTCGTGGGAGGTCGTGGGATCCGCGGCTGCTGCCGCGCCGTCGTAGTCGCCGAATAGTTCGGCCTCTGCTTCTTCGGCCACCCAGCGTACGCACCCCGCCCGGAACTTCTCGGAGTCCTTCAAAGAACAAAAAAGCACTCCCGTAAGTTGAACTCCTTATACTTCCCCGCCAAGTGGGAACCGACTCTCGGCTATCCTTCGGGCGTCCTCCTCATTCCGCCCACTAGTGAGCTGACGGACGGCATTGGCGTACAACGACGAAAACGGCCGACCGCGGCCCCGATGCGCTCCCACCCCTTCCGGACCTCCTCACGCCGAAGTCCTTCCCGTGCGGGCGCGCCTCCTATAGGCAGCTCTCCCGATCTTCGCCCACATATTGACGACCCGGTTGTTCGCAACTGGGCGGATCGTCGCACACCTCCAACCACCCCTCTGGCCACCCCGGCGTACTCATCCTCCGTCCACGTCCTTTCCTCCGGCCGGGGGTCGTCACCAACGGGCCGCGACGACGCCGACCGCCTTGGCCTTCCCCTTCGGGTTCTTCTTCTTCGTCGCGGCCCGCCTCGCTGGAACGGGAGTATCCGGATCCCCGAGATCGATCCACATATCATGCAATGACAGAAGGTCATCGCCAGAGAACTCCGCGTCTCCACCGGGGTCGACGTGTGAGATGAAGCCGTCAAAAAATCAAGCGAGGACGATATACCGTGTCCCCTCCCGGTGACCCCTGCATCCCGGGATGCATACCGTGTTGCATCCCTCCCGCCACATCATCCCCATCATCTGCTGCAGCATCTGGGCACTGCATCCGGGGCATACCTCCCCACCTCGGGCGCTGGACCGGCCGCCGCTCCCCTGGCTCCCCCGCCCGCGCCCGGCATCCCCACGGCATGCCTCAGGCATATGTTGGAAACATATATACTAAAAAGCATTTTTCGAGTTTATTTTGAATTTGATAAATTGCTTGTATATTGTAAACACTCTTCATTTAATGAGAATAATAAATGTTTTCTTCATACTGTGTATTTTACGTTAATCGGTATTGACCGTATTTAATTATATATTAATTTGTATAATTAAAGCGCCGGAAAGTAAAATCAGTCTAAGTCTTCTAAATTGAAGGTTGGGTCGTGGAACAGGTCATCACAGTAGGTGGCCCAACCGGTACCTTGTAGAAGTAAAACTTTTTCACAACCTAGATAGGCTTTGGCTACCTATCGTGAAAGGTTGGAATGTCCGTCCGAAAATCAGTCGTCTTTACCTTGAGAATGACTAGTGACACGGGTGTGGTAGCATTGAATGGATCTAAAGTATAGACACGTCTTTGTTCCTATCTACCTGTAAGACGATGTCTTGGAGATTTAATATTTCCTAATCTTTGTAATAATATAGGACACGTGTTATTTAATCATACCCTACTTTGACTTATCAATAGGTGCGGGTTTTTCGCAACCCAATATTCCTGATATCTTGGGTAGTAGTAATTAATAACTAGTATGGTGTCAGTTTTATTATTACATTGAATCGTGTGCCTGCGTGGTTTGACTATA
>NC_062968.1:30564976-30577607 GCF_023119035.1 Salvia hispanica | reverse complement strand
TTTTCTATGTGGCTATCTCGAGGAAGGTCTTGTGTTGATAAAATGTGTTTTGATTTGATGTCGTTTTTGAAATGTGGGGGAGTGAATTGTGAGATCTGTCCAATGTTAGAGTTTGTCATCTAATTGAGTCTTAGATTTCATTTTCCACGTTGCAAGTCATGATTTGTATGGATCTGTAGGTGCTTGTACTTTGTGACCTATTGATGATGCTATATTAAGTTGCCTAGATTTGTGATTTCATTTGTTTCGAGACTTATGCTTGGTTTCTTTTTCATTGACTTGCTATTATTTGGCTTATTTCCATTTTGCTACGTCTTATGGATTATAGCAATTCCACATCATTGCATATGATATTTATTACTCCCTCCGTCCCAATAAATACGAAACATTTGGTTTCCGGCACAAGATTTTATGCAGTGTTGTTTTGTGAGTTAATGAAGAGAGAGTAAAGTAAGAGAGAGGGAAAAGTAGAGAAAGTGATGTTTCCATTTTAGGAAACGTTTCATTTTTAGTGGGACAACCCAAAAAGAAAAACATTGCATTTCTAATGGGACAGAGGGAGTATTTCATAGTATGAAACAGTTACTTATGTCATTATATGGGGAAAAAAGAACTGTTCTATCATTGGGTGTACTTTAAAGCTGCTTTCATGTGGCTGTTCTACATTTTCATTGTGCAACAAATTGTTGGTGAAATGCATGTTTGGATTGGTACTGTGGCTAATGAAACTTGGCAAAGTGAAAGTTTTGATAGTTTTTCTGGGAAAGAATGTCAAATTTTCTTGTTTATTTCGCTAAACAAAACCCAACAGGAGTAGCCCATAAAAGATTAATGTTTGAAGTCAGCCAGAGAGCTTAATTGACATGCTGTGTACAGTCTTTGCTTGTGTTCTCTACATGAACTTCTTGCATTCCTCTCTTGTTTGAAAGTTTTGTTTCCTTCATGCAAATTAAAATTATAGAATCAATAAGGTTTATGGTGCTGTTTGTTACTATTAAGTACTCCCTCCATCCCCGATTAAGAGTCACACTTTGACTGGACACGGGTTTTAAGAAATGTAAAGAAAAGTTGGTTGAAAAAGTTAGTGGAACGTGGGACCCACTTATTTATATTGGTTTTATAATAAAATGTGAGTGAAGTTAGTTAGTGGAATGTAGGACCTACTTACCATTTATGGTAAAAATGAAGTGTGACTCTTAATTGGCGACGGACCGAAATGGAAAAGTGTGACTCTTAATTGGGGACGGAGGGAGTATTATCAGCATTACTGATTAATGCCCTTTACTGCCTCCTGAACCTTGCTTGATCTTGGTGTTCTTTTTTTTGTAGGTCAGCCTTTCATCCCGTCTTAAGCATTTTTTTCTAATTGGACCGGTGAAAATGGCTGAGGTATGTCTTATTTGTAATTATTATCGACTAAAATGGACAGCTGTGAAATGGTTCTGTAAGCATACAACTTTATAAACATGCAGGAGGGTTGCAAGGTCTCTTTGAATGTTTATGACCTAAGCCAGGGTTTGGCCAGACAACTATCTACGGCTTTTTTGGGGAAGCCTATTGAAGCCATATGGTATGACGGTTACAATCTCAAAACATCTGTTGAATGTGGATGCCTTGATGTTTCTTGTTGCTTAATTGTTTTGTGATTTTTCAGGCATACTGGAGTTGTTGTATACGGTCATGAATACTATTTCGGAGGTGGCATAGAAAGTTCTCCAGCTGGAACAACTCCATATGGGACACCAATTCGCACGTTCGATCTTGGCGTGACACATGTGCCTGAGGAAGTATTTGAGGAGTACTTGGACAAGATTGGTCCACGCTACACAGCTGAAACTTACAGTTTGCTGACTCATAATTGTAACAATTTTAGTAATGAGGTTGCCGAGTTCCTTGTTGGTGCTTCAATACCAGATTACATCTTGAATCTCCCGAATGAAGTTATGAGTAGCCCCATGGCCCCTCTTATATGTAAGTCACTCATCTATGTTGATCTGATCATCTTAACTTTTTGTTCCCTTATTAGAAATTTGAGTCACGTTCTCTCCCTAACTGTTTGAATACACAAGTAGTGACAGCATGTTTCCATGATGGAATGGGTTTAACTTAAGCTAAGGAAGTAAAAAAAATATGATCTTATCTTTGACTACCGTCACTGCATCTTTGTAGTCAGCTGATTCTCATAAATAAGTTATGTTATGAAGGTGCTGTTTCATAAGATTGGGCTTAAGAAAAGTAACTTTGGAGATCATTGCATGCCATAGCCAAACATGTGTCCCGTTTCATGGTAGGAACCAAAAGTCTAATGATTGATTCAGAATCTCTATGCTTGCATCTGAAAAGGTTTCTGATATTTTGTACTAGTAGGTTCCTGGAGTTGTGTGGGGTCGGATTGATGAGTTAATCTCTCAACACGACACAAATTGAAGGAAGAAAAAAGTTTAAAGATTATAACTGCAGCATAATGTTCTAAATCTGTTTGCTGTGCAGTGCCAATGATACAGAATCTAGAGAACACTTTGAAGGCTGGTGCAGTTCCCCAAGCTCCTCAGTTCAGGACTTCTGCGCTTGCTAGCTCAAATCAGGCGACAGCTGCTGCTTCAAAACCGGCCAATGGTGCTACGTACCAATCGACTAAGACAAAAGATGAGGGTGCTGCAAGGAAATCTGATACAGAACAGATAAAGGCCAAAACGGTTTCCTCTTCTAGCGGTGCAGGAGATGCTGTTGCTGGAGATCCCCTCGGAGATGCTCGAAGTAAAGTCCAAGAGGAGATCAGCAGTGAGTTTGCTGCTATCATGGCCACTGGGACGTTGCATGCAAGTGAGGCTGCAGCTCTAGCAACTAGGAGAGTGATGCAGAGACATGGCCATGTGTCTACGGCACAGAGCTGAAGATAGAATAGACTAAAATTTCACATATGGACTTGGTCACGATGTAATTTCTTAGATTTACAAGGTGACATTACTCTTTTTTATTTTCTGGGTTGGATGGTATTTTAGTATGGTACCTTCACCTTAAATGATCTGTCTCTCATTCTCAACTTTGAAAATCCAAAAATTGTGTTCGACAATAACAAGGCAGTTCAGTTGAGTTATAACAAAAGAAATAACGAAAAAACAATTCTTCTTTTTCTTTTGTATTTCAGTTGAAACGAACTAACTCTATAGTACATGTATCCACATTAATCTTTGTATGTATACACTCTGCAACGAAAAATCTAGTTAGCAGCTTCTGAAAGGCGATTGTCAACATCTGTTGTTGTATTTCCAGTATCCAGTTCAAGATGAGCTTCCCTAGTTGTTGAAAAAGCATCTGAGGGGAAATTAAGACCTGCGAAACCAATCATCACAGCAACAGCTCCGACGTAATCCATCGGATGGGGCACATTCCCAATCAATGAATCCACGATGGTCGCTAACGGTACCTGAATGGAAAGACCTGCCGTTGCCACAGTGGTCGATGTAAGAAGCACAGCCTTGGCCCATAGATAGTCGCTCAGCACATTATCCAGTAAACCTGAATGTAGAAGATTGATGCTTAGAAATTGATATGTGTAGAGAGGTAATACTTTCACCACAAATACAGAGATCAAAAGAAGGTAAATTAGAACAAAACTACTTGATTTTTACTCCTTTTACATCAAAAGCAGAGAGGATAGAATATTTATGTACAAGAGCTGTTCATCATTCATCAAATCATGTGATTGTTCTACCATCATTGTCAAGAATAAAGATGCAAACACAGATAGAAAAGTGGAAATGAGAAAAGGTTTAGTTTAGCAATGGATGACCTCAGAATTTCAACTACAAGCTTGAACATCGATATTATTATACCTTTGCCAACGATTAGACCAAATTGCTTCCTAGTGAGAGTGTTGAGAAGCCCGAGCTTCGAAAACTCTAGAATGAGAGCCACAGGAAAGAAAAACAAGAGGTTGAACAAGCCCAGGAATCCAAGAAACTGTGCCATACTAACACTGCCTTGAGCTTTATCGTCTTCATCAGGCAATTTTTGGCGAATAAGTGTTATATAAGCAGCATAAAATGCTGCAGATAAAAGAGAGAGAACATCTCCCAGTGCAGGATTTGAGGCAACCTCATTCGATCCTGACCCCGAGTCTCCAAGGCTGACAATGATCACTCCCCCCATACAAAGCAGAACACTTATCAGCTTCAGCCAAGTGAACTTCTCTCCCAAAAATACAAGAGCAACTAGAAATGTAAACAGACTGGATGCACTGCTCAGGATGGTATTTGACTATACACCAAAACAGAAATCAAAATGTCACATTAAGCAAAAATCATTAATCAACCGGTGAGATATACACAAAACAAGAATGGACCAAATTCTTACAGTAACTGTAGTGTATTTGAGGGAAAGATTAAATGTGAGCTGTGCCATAAACCAAATGGGGCAGATCAAGATGCTGACTTTAGCAACTCTCCAACGCGTCCAACGCCCTTTCCCATCCAACCCTAAATCAGGCTCATCCCTGACTACTACTACTTCACCATGATCTGCAGCCTCTTGTTGAGCAAGAGCAACTACCCCCTGGTTCAACTCATTCGATATCTCGTTAGTGTGGAGAAGAATGGCCTCTTCTGAAAGCTTAGAGTCTTGCAATGAAGCATCATTTTTTCTATTCAACCAAAAGAAAATGCTTCCATACCTATCCTCCAAATACCTTCCAATTTCTACTAAGGGTATATACACAACGAACAATGAATTGCAAATGTAGGTTACCAGAAAGGGGGAAACGCCCTCATCTACAACTGACTGTACAACGAAACTAGCTGCGATCCAAATTGTCGCAACTGCAAATATGTAAACCAACCCTAAAACCCATCTCCATACTTGGTCTCTCATCTCCCCAATCTTTTCTCAAAACCTCAGATTCGGTGAATATCAGTTTCTCTATTGATTCTGGTTTAGAAATATCTATCCAAACCAAATCAAAAAAAAAGTTATCTTTTTGCCGCAATCTGAGACAGGAGAGAAGAAGAAGCTTGAGATCAATCAAATTCAAGATTTACAGGAGAAAAAGTTAGATGAATATGGTACAAATCGAACACAATAAACCCGGAATCTATTCACAAATTTAGGGGAGGGATATCAAGAAGTCACAAAATTATGAACCTAGACGGCATTGATTGAGATAAAACAGATGATGGATAACAATTAATGGTGTAAAAAGTCAATGCCAAGAATCGAAACAAGTTGGAACTTGGAAGTAAACAGATTGATTTGTTTTTACAGTTTTTACCTAAAATAATGTCAGGAGATTTGTTATAAGCAGGGATGTCAATCAGGCCGGTCTGTCGGGTTTAGGGCCAATCCTATTCGGATTGTGGGTCAATTGGGTGCGGGCTAATCGGGTTGTGATTTCTTTCGAGTTATAATATTAACATGTGATCAATTCAATAAATAAGATTAAAATTAGTTGTATTCATACAATGTAAAACATTTAATTATGATATATTTGAGATATATGCTTAAACGCAATCATAAAAATGATCAAATACTAATATTTGAGATATTTCGTGGAATTTTAAACACGTTGTAGAAATTTAAATATCTTTTTAGTGAATTTGAAGTTTTTAATTTATTTATCAATTATTATATTAATAAAAATTTAATATATAATTTGTATATTTAATATAAAATTGAAAGTTATTTTTTTAGTTATTTGTATAAAATTAATCAATGAAGTGTCAAATTAGGAGTAAAAAATAGAATAATAGAAATTTTATCGGGTTTTAGGGTCAATCTATCGGGTTTTCGGGTCTGGCCCTAATGAGTTGCGCGCTAATCGGGTTTTGGTTTTATCGAGCTAGAAATTTCCAGCTCTAACACTATAAATTTAATGGGTTATTCGGACCAGTCCACAGGTTATGCACTATATTGACATCCCTAGTTACGACGGCTCCGTTCTCTAATTAACAATCATAAATATTAGTAATGACCACGTATGATATAGCAAGATAATGAAATTTAAATCATGAAGTTTGAATTGAGAATATTGTTAATTTTAAGATCAGATGTTTATTTGTACATAAATTGTGCATAAATTGGACAATTAAGAAAATTGAAACTTGTAAGATTTAATATTTTAATTTTAAAACGTAGGACAAGAGCCATAATTTGACCTAGCATCATCATTTAAATAACTATTATTATCCTTATATTAAAATATAAATTCGATTTATTTAAAAAATTTGCCAATTTGGCCGAGAGACACGCCTTTGCGTGTGTGCAATAGGCACGTTGCGGTTGGCTGAGACATCATTGTGCACGCTTGTGGCGGCCAAAGTCGGGCATTTGGTTGTATTCGTGGAAATACGGCGGCGTGTACCCCCTCCCCTGCATGTCCATGCCTGTTGTTGTTGTCTAAGAGCATCTTCAATGGAGGCTAGCCGACCATTGCGACCGGCCAGCGCGATTTCGCCTAGAAAATCGGTTAGCTCACGCCGATTCACGCGACCGGCTAGCCTCCACTGCAGCCTCCAAAATCGGCTAGCGACCGGCTAGCGTTTTTTTAGATATTTTAATTAATTATGTAATTTTTTTAGGATGTAGTACTTTTTTTTAATTTAAATAAATTATTGCATTTTCTCGTATCTGTGTCGTAAATTTAATTTCGTATTTTGCGTGATTATAATTTATTGTTTTTTATAATTTTGTTTATTGTGGCTAGTCCTAATGCTAGTCCAGTTTCTTGTCCTAATGATGTGGCAGGAGGAGTTTCTAGTCCTAGATGATATAGCAAGAGGAGTTTTTTGCTGGGCTATTGCTAGCCTATTGCTGGGCTATTGCCATTGGAGATGCTTTGAAGGTTTGGTTCCCAATCAATCACTATGAATGTTATTATCTTCGCATCTGAAAAGTATGAACATTTGTTTACACACGGGTTTTAAAGTATAACTGGTTCCAAATCATTAGTAGTGTAGTGTAATAGTATAAGTTATAAATAAAATTATAAGTATGGGTAATGTATTGTTTAACAATCACTCCCTCCGTCTACGAATAGGAGCCCCGGTTCATTTTTACTATAAATGATAATAAGATCTCATACATCGCTCATTTCACTCGCATTTCATTTAAAACTAATATATACAAGTGAGACCAATATTCCATTGACTTTTTCCACCCACCTTTATTAATGTTTCTTAAAACTCGTGTCGCCAATGAGACTTCTAATGGTGGATGGAGGGAGTATGAAATTTAGAAATTTCATACTCCCCCGTCCCATGTTACTCACACTTTTCATTTTATATCGTAAATTTGGGATTGATTTTTTAGTGTAATTAAATTAGAAGTTTAAGTGTGATGAGACATCACTTAATAAATGAGCTCTTAACTTAATCTAACATAATAATTAAATAGATTAATTATGACTTAAACTATAAATAGTGTAAGGAGTTTGTGACGAGGCGAAAAGCAACAGTGCAAGTAACATGAGACGGAGGCAGAATTTTTCATAGACGAACTAATAAAAAAATACAGTACTTTTTTGGAAAGTAGTAACAAATTTTAATAAATTTATTAGATAATTTGACCAAAGACTTCTAACATTCATGCCACATTGAATGTTAATTGTGCTTAAAACAACTTAAAATGAAATTAGTCAAGGATCTAGATGAATTTCATGTTGGTAAACAATATGATCTTAGTTTTAAATATTGAGACGAATATTCTGCATAAACTCTTATGAGGGTTTTTGTCTTCTGCCTCTTCTTCTAAGAATTTAGAATATCCATTAGTATTTTCTACATTATTTTTCTGTTTTTTCCAAAAAAAAAAAAAACATAAATCCATAAACCTCCATTTAAAACAAATAGTCATTTTTAACAGTATATTCGAACAAAGATGTTACTACTTCTTATTTTTGAAAAAATTAGTAAATTATCATCAATACATTCAATTAATTTTTCTCTTTTTATTTCTAATAATTTAATTATCTTTTCTACTAATAAATATTATGTTATTTTTGTTTTTTCTAGTATAATATACTCACTCAGTCTCGTTACAAGTGATTGGTATGTTAGGTTTGTTATACTGAAAAGCATGTTTCGAGCAAGTTTCGCGCGAATAGAATCTTGCTTTTGTACGTAAAACTCTACAATCCACTTTTAACCTGATTCACTATTATTCGAGCAGTCTCGCATGAATAGAATCACTATTATTATTAAATTGTGTTTGTTTGTGCATTTATAAGATGTTTTGTAAACATTTAAATGTATAAGAAGCAAACAAAGTCTAAGTCTTTTGCTTAGTAGACCGGTTGTGGGCGACGTCCACTTTAAGGTAACACGGTCAGATCTATGCAATGCTTTGCAAAAGAAAAAGAAGAATTTCACAACCTAGATAGGCTTAGACTACCTATCGTGAAAGGTTGCAATGTCAGTCCGCATAGTTCTAAGCCTTACTAAAATAAGATGACATTGGTGTGGTATAGCACCGAACGGATCTAACAAGCAAGACGTGTCTTTATGTTATCTACTGAAAGACTAGGTCTTGATAAAATACTATTTCTTAATCTACATATGTTAGCATTGAGCATACGGTATTGATTATGCACTACTTTGACTTATCAAATGGTGCGGGTTTTTCGTAACCCAATAATCCCGATATATTGGGTAGTGGTGATTAATATCTAGCGGTGCTAGGATTGCTATTATGTTGAAACGTGCGCGAGGTGAGTCTCGTTTGATAATGTCCTCAAGAGGAGCTCGAACAAGGTTTCATTATTCGGAAAACTGGTCAGTTGGAGTTTTATTACTCTATGAATAATAAATAAATGTTTCTTGCTAAGTCCACTCTTGGAATTAATAAGATGTTAATTAATTAAGTCCATAGCAGACATTAATTAATTAATTAATGGACATTTATATCTTAAGCGCGGGAAATAAATTATATAAATAACGAAAACCCGGATTACTTATAATTTCGGATTTGGATGGGGAGAGTTCAATATTACTTCTGTAGTGGCTACTCGTAATATTCCAATAAAAGCTTGTATTAAATTGTGGGTTCAATTTAATTAGTAAAAAGCTAATTGGGGGAGCCCATATCCAAAACCTTCCATAGATCCATGTCTGGACCCAAAAAGGAACTTAATATAAATAGGAGAATAAAGGAGACAGAAATCAATCATTATTATTACTCATATTTTTCGTCTCCCTCTACCTAGAGGAGTTCGAATTTCTCTCCTAATTGGAGAAGGATTTTTCTGTCTTGTTTATTCGAGTCCTAGTATTTTGATAAGATCAGCCCACCCCGATATCAAGATACCGTTCGGGAACCAGAGAGAAGATCTCGTGGTCTAGTATTGAAGAGCATCATCGAGCGATGGATCACGCGGGTGGTAGCGGTAGCGGTAGTGGTGGGGATCCTGAGGAGTACGAACGGAGGATGAACGAGGCTATGGAGGCCTACATGAACCGCGGGATGGAGCGGTACATGCGTATGGTGGAACAGCAGGCGATACCTCGCCCTCCACGAGTTGTCCACCACCGAGCAGTGATTGATCGGGATCACGTAGCTGCACATCAGCGGCTGTACGAGGACTACTTTGCATAGTACCCGCGGTTTACCGCCAACATGTTCCGGCGGCGTTTCAGAATGCGCATGGAGTTGTTTATGCGCATCGTTAGGGCATTGGAGCGTCAATATATGTGTTTCCGCTTCAGGCACGATGCGGCTGGCAGACCCGGCCACACCCCTATCCAAAAGTGCACGGCGGCAATCAGGCAGTTGGCCTACGGAGGCGCGGCAGACATGTGGGATGAGTACCTCCACATCAGTGAGTCGTCAGCCCCGAAATGTCTGAAGGAGTTCTCGCGTGGGGGCGTGATCAGCATTTTCGTGTGCAAGCACCTTCGAAGATTGTCGAATTTGATGCAGTATGCACGGGGAGAAGCACGGGTTCCCCGTGATGTTAGGCGGCAAAGATAGGATCGTATGCATTGGGAGTGGAAGAACCGTCCGACCGCTCTGGAAGGGGGCCTACACGACCGGCTACAAGTCAAAGAACCCCACGATAATCCTCGAGGCCGTAGCTGATTACCGTGGGCTGTGGATCTGGCATGCGTATTTTGGGGTAGCCGGCTCGAACAACGACCTCAACGTCCCGAACTCGTCTCCCCTCTTCAACGAGAAGTGCCTGGGCGTCGGTCCAGCCGTCTCATTCGTGGCCAACCGCAACCGGCATGATATGGGCTACTACTTGGCGGATGGGATATACCCTCGGTGGCCGGTCTTTGTGAAGACGATCCGACAAACAAGTGATGAAAAGAAGGCCTACTTTGCGCAACGACAGTGAGTCGGCGCGCAAGGACGTGGAGCCCGCATTTGGTGTGCTCCAAAGTGTCGATGGGCGGCAATCAAGGGCCCAACGCGTTTGTGGGATGTCGGATGCGTTTCCGAGATAATGTACGCCTGCATTATCCTGCACAACATGATCGTCGAAGACGAAGGCGTACAACTGACTAGTTGGGCCGATGACGATGAAGCCGGTCCAAGCCACGGAACGGCCACCCCTAGTGTACGACGTGGGGTACCTCGATGAAGCCGGCCGACTCAAGGAATTTGCCAGCATGCGCCAAGTGGATGCTCATATTCAACTCCAAAAGGATATAATTGAAGAGTTGTGGGCACGGAGGACTGCACGACGATAGTTTTTTTTCTTTATTATGCATGTACTTTTTTTTTATCTATGTAACTTTTTTAAATGCAATTAATGAATTTTCCCGTACACGTGTCTAAATTTAATTCCGTATTTTAATCGTAATTTTAATTCCGTAAATGTAGTATATTTTGAATTGTTTTTATTGCGGCTGGCCTATGGCTGGCCTAAATCTGACGTGGCAGGTGGTTTTTTTAGTGTTGCTGACGTGGCAGAGGAGAGAATGGCTGGCCTATGGCTGGCCTAAGCACCATTGCGGATGCTCTCTAATAATGTCCTTAAGAGCATCCGCAATGGTCGGCTAGCCGATTTCGTCGCGCTGGCCGATCGGCTAGCCGAACCATTGCAGTCGCTGTCATTGCATGATATGGGGATCGATCTCGGGGACGATGATACTCCCGTTCGAGCGACGCCGGCCGCGCCGAGGAAGAAGACGAGGGGGAAGGGGAAGGGCAAGGCGGTCGGCGAGTCATCGCAGCCCACTGCCACCGGCCGGAGGAAGTGGACGGAGGATGAGTACGCCGCGGTGGCCAAGGGGTGGTTGGAGGTGTGCGACGATCCACTGGTTGCGAACAACCAGCGGGTCGTCAACATGTGGGCGAAGATCAGGGCTGCCTATAAGAACCACTGCCCGCACGGGAAGGACTTCAGCAACGAGGAGGTCCGGAAGGGGTGGGAGCGCACCAGGGCCGCGGTGGGCCGTTTTGCGAATTTGTACGCCAACGCCCTCCGTCAGCTCAGAAGTGGGCAGACTGAGGACGACGCCCGGAGGATAGCCGCGAGTCAGTTCCCCTTGGAGGGGAAGTATAAGGAGTTCACCTTCTGGGAGTGCTTCTTGTTGTTGAAGGACTCCGAGAAGTTCCGGGCGGGGTGCGACGCTGGGTGGCCGAAGAAGCAGCGACTTAACTATAGCGGCGACTACAGCGGCAGCAGCGGCGGATCCCACGACCTCCCCCCGGATGCTGAGGAGTTTCCATCCCCTCCTTCATTTACTGGTCGCCCCCGCCCGGTTGGACAGAAGCGGGCGCAGCGGGCTGCGAGGGGCGGATCCCCCCTATCGCCCCGCGAGGTCCAGTCCTCCGCCCTCCCAGCCGCCCCACTCGAGTACACTCTCCATTCGCGTAACCAAACGCGGGCTCAGATGTTACAGGTCTTCCGAGAGTGGAAGAACGCCACTGACCCCACGGAGAAGAGGTTTCTTTACGAGATGCTCGAGAGCATGCGTGCTGATTTAGAGATCGCGAGGTCACGGCTGGGGGGTTCCGACGTGGGCTCAGATACCACGGGTGGCGGCAGCGGCGGCGGAGACGGCGGCGGCGACGAGGAGGGCGACGGCGACGGCGATGAGGAGTAGAGAGTGGCGGGGCTCGGGTGTTGAAGCCCTTTTTAAAAAAAAAAAAAATCATGTACTTTTTTTTTTAAAAATCTTTGTACTTTTTTTTTAATGGAATGGATTATTTTTCCCGTATATGTGTCGTAAATTTAATTCCGTATATCGCAATTTTAATTCCGTAAATGTAGTATATTTTGAATTATTTTTTCGGCCACCCAGCGTCGCACCCCGCCCGGAACTTCTCCGAGTCCTTCAGCAACAAGAAGCACTCCCAGAAGGTGAACTCCTTATACTTCCCCTCCAAGGGGAACTGACTCGCGGCTATCCTCCGGGCGTCGTCCTCAGTCTGCCCACTTTTGAGCTGACGGAGGGCGTTGGCGTACAAATTCGCAAAACGGCCCACTGCGGCCCTGGTGCGTTCCCACCCCTTCCGGACCTCCTCGTTGCTGAAGTCCTTCCCGTGCGGGCAGTGCCTCTTATAGGCAGCACTGATCTTCGCCCACATGTTGACGACCCGCTGGTTGTTCGCAACCAGTGGATCGTCGCACACCTCCAACCACCCCTTGGCCACCGCGGCGTACTCATCCTCCGTCCACTTCCTCCGGCCGGTG
>NC_062968.1:30379844-30564881 GCF_023119035.1 Salvia hispanica | reverse complement strand
AGGGCATTAGCAATAAGGGCCCTTCTCCAGAACCCATCTCAAGAGCCTATCTCTATTTTTTTCTGCCACGTTAGCAGGCCCATCTCAGAGCCTATCTCCCTGCAATAGAGAGCCCATCCCAAAACTTATCTCAGAGCCGATTTTATTTCTACTTCATTAAAAAATACATACTTCATTAAAAAACATATTTCGTTAAAAAACATGCTTCATTAAAAAAACATATTACGAAAAAAAAAGATAGATAAAAACAACAAACACAAATCAATCATCGGGTTCCGGCTCGTCATCCTCGTCAAGACCCATCTTCTTCTTCAAAAATTAAAATTAAAATTAATAAAATTAATAGAAAGTAATAAAATTTTTTAAAAAATGGAAAATCGGCTCCGACATCGGCCCTGCCTCCGCAATGGAGGCCCATCGCAGGGCCGATGCGGAGCCCTTGGCTATCGGCTGGGTCGATATATCAGCGCGGAGGCGGAGGCGATGGGGAGGGAGAATCGGCCCTCCCTCCGCAATGAAGACCCATGGGAGCCGATTGGGGGGCCAATCCATCGGCTCTTGGAATCGGCCCCCATTGCGAATGCTCTAAGTATACTAGTACTATAATTATTTTCTGAAAGTATCACAAATATGCATCTTAATTATTCAAAACCCTTTTTGTGGAGTATTTGATTTTTTCTTAAATCTCAAGCAAAAACAGTTTATATAATTTACTATGAGATTGAATATTGTACTCCATATAAATTTTCTGGTAAATGAGTTTTTTCATTTTTTGCAAGTCAAATGACTGTTTGAAATGTAATCTCATCTACAATAAATGTGACATTTTTAACAGTGAGTAGCTTTTTCAACTCAATAAATGAATATAATATCTGAAAAAGCAAAGTGGGCCTTCTTCAACCCTAACTCTCATTTCTTCCCCTCTCTCTCTCTCTTCTCTCTCTCTCTGTTTCACAGAGACACATGAAATCACCCGTCACTTCGCACCAAACTTCTTTGTAGCAGCAGATTATGGGGAAATACATGCGGAAGCCCAAATCCACCAGAGACCTCGACGTATCTCACTCTCCCCTCGGCGTCCGTACCCGCGCCAGAACCCTAGCCCTCCAGCGCCTCAATTCCTCCGCCGCCGATTACCTCCAGCTCCGCTCCCGCCGCCTCCAGAAGCCGCCGCTCCTCAAGCAATACCTCCAGGATTCCCCCAAAATTACACCTCCTCCTAAACAGGGCTTCGTTTGTACAGATGGTGAAAACCCCCAAATTGGAGGCTCGACGCCAGAGATTCCGGATTCTCCAATTGAGCCCGCCAAGGGAGTTTCCGAGTGGCTGAGTGGGAGCTCGCGAATTGGGGATTCGGAGATTGAGGCGTCTTTTGGTGAAAATGATTTGGATACGGAATCTCGAGATAGGTATATCCCTCTGCATCCATTCTATGCCATCAAAATTTTTGATTGATTTTTTCTCTGTTAATTTTTTCAAATTTTGGTGTTACTTTTTAGTTCAATTATACTACAGATGTTTTTTTTTTTTGAGAATTGCCTCTGAGCTGACCTAGATTGATTTATTTTTCTAACACGTCTTCCTCTGAAAATGGATTATTGGCCTTCAATTTGCACAGTATTTGAGAGGGCTTTGGCTGTCATCACTCTCAGAAAACATTCCTGATCTACAATTCATTTTTTTTCTTTCCAATTTAACGGCGGTATATATTTTTGGTGTAGGGGATTAAAGGGGGTTTGATGTGTTCTTTGTTTGCCCTCTTTTAGCTAACTGAAGGGCCCTCTTTTATCTAACTGAAGGTGTACTTTTGTATGCTTTTAAGTCTAATCTTTGAGAAGTTGATGGTTTCTGTTGCTGTTTCGCCCTAAATATAATTCATAATGGGCACTGCCATTACTATTCATTTGGCCTCGTTTAATTTGAAACTATAAAGATGGATTCTTTATATCTGATTTTGATAAAATTAACTATACTACGCCACTGTAACATTATACATCTGTTTAATGTTCTGGATGCATTTGCTGTGCAAGGGCTTTCATAAATCCAAACTGTATTTGTTTATCAGTATGTTTCTAGGGTTCTTCTCTCTGTACTGTGAGGTTTGGGCTTCTCTTTCTATTAAAATCATTGCTCTGTTGAGTCTTCTGTATGTGAGATAAAAAACACATGTTAAGAAATGTGTGATATGTATATTTTCTGCAGGTGCACCAGAGAAAGCACCCCTTGTAGTATGATCAGAGCTGCTGACAGTACCACAGCACCCGGGTCTTCAACAAAGCAAAGAAGTCCCAGTGTTTCCAATCAAAGGCCCGAAAATGCACGTATAAATATACCCACAGCTCGCGAGATGGAGGAGTTTTTTTCCCATGCAGAGCAGCCGCAAGAACGCCTCTTCATGGAAAAGTATGTGATTTCTTCCATCTGTTTCTGTAAAGTGTTTCTAACTTGAATCAAGAATCCATTTTTTCAACTGTGCAGGTATAATTTCGACATTGTTAATGATTTGCCCCTCCCAGGCCGTTATGAGTGGGTAAGAGTGATGCCGTGAGCAGAGATTTGATTGTGATATCGGGCGATGGGGTGACTGTAACTTATCATGGTTAGAATCTCATGGAGAAAGAAGTATAATAAATAAGCCACTCCTGCAATCCTTCATTGCTGGGTAACATGTAGGAAACTGTAATCTCAGTGATTGTAGAAATACTAGGGCAGGGTTGGGTCGGGTCGTTGCAGACTAACCCCATTTCTAGAAGTAGAATCCGCACAGAATGTAACATTAGGCTCTGATAAAGTTCCATTCATGTAACTTGCACTCAAAGTTACTTACTTAGGTGCTAACTGTTCATTTTTCTTATCAGCTTTGGTGTTGAGATCACTTGAAAGTTCGTTATCCCCACCTGTCTTAAATGAACCGATGTATGTAGGTGTCATATTAATAAAACGGTGGTTTGCCTATAAATTTTCAAACTTTTGTCAAATCCTGATTTTGCATATCAATTTTAAAACTTGTCTATAAATTATCACACTGTTGATTTGTTCTAATTTTACTACATTGTTAATTGACCCTCCAGTTAATCAAGATTTTGTCCTGTTATAGTTTAATAATTTACTTATGCGGTGCTATTGGTATCCAAATGACATCACATTTTAAGAGGCAAAAATGATTTTTTATGAAAACAAAACGCTTTATGCTTGTATATGATTTTTTATATTTTTCTCTATGCATCTCATACAATATGAAATGTTACTGTTCGCATCTGATTATCTGATTATCTTATTATGAAATAGATCTCGTACCGTTCAATTTATGCATGTCTCATTAGGCAAATGAATTCTCCTTAAGCTCAATTATGATATTAAGAGGCAACTGTAAAAATACTACTAATAATATCCGCCACCGTACCATAATGCATAATTACAAGGATAACGAGAGAGAAGCTTAAACAATTCATAAGTAGACAAGTAAAAATAGATCCAAGAAGCAATAACAATATTACTGCTACTGCTGTTCCTACTCCTTGTTCCTGGAGGATCTGTCTTTCCGATGTCCACCCAGAATACGTGATATCTGGAGACCTCTACTGAAGGCTTGGTTGAACAACATTCGAGTTTGGAACTCTGATACGAACGGAAACCATGCAAGGAAAGCCACTGGTGTGAACAGAAGTAAACCCATCAGAATTTCGTACCCACGAGCTAGCGTTCTGACTGATCCCCAGAACCCAGCTCTTTGAACAATCGGTTTACACGCTTGAGCAATCTGGTAAAATCAAACCAAGCAACCAAAAATGCTTCTTGAGAATAAGTTTGGCAGAAAAACTATAAATAAGAGAAAAGGGGTGTAGTGGGAATATAGCCAACCAGAAGCAAGCCCCAGCCAGTGGGCATGAAAGCAAGTATGCAAACCACAATATCTCTTGGTGTCATGTGGGGTAGGGCAATCAGTATGACCAGGATAGAGATGAATGTGACAAAGATTAAGCCCTTGATAAGCCGGAAGACGAGTTGGAAATTTGCACTAAACTTCCTTCGCCCAACAGAAACTGTCTGTAAAAGAAACCCAAGATAAACCATCAGTTTCCAAACCCAATGCAATAGCATATCAACAATTACTAGGAACCTGAGCTTGGATCGAGAGAATCTCGGGGAACTAAGCATAGTTCAAACACATTCAAATTTTAAAAGGATGCATTGACAGAGTGCAAAATACATGAAAAAGAAGTGAGGCACGTTTGTGTAAATGCATACATGCAGAATCCGTGTGTAATCTTTCTCCAAAGAGCTGTGTATGAAAGTTGTCGAAAATATGACAATATCTTTTTATGGGGATATCAAGGTGTTGCATACAGGTGATAGCAAATTGCTAAAAAGAGGCAATAAACCACTCTTACGCCTTTTCTACAAAAATCAGTTAAGGTTGGAAAGAAAGAAGAAGGCTCACAGAATGAACTCTTCTCCAGTTCAATTAAAGTGCCTTGGAAAAAATTGTGAAAATGGGATAACTGTTCGCACCTTCATGACAAAAAGGATCAGGAATATTACCAGCCATGATATGCCATATACCTGCAATTCATTTAAGTAATGGTTATAGATCCAAATAGCCTATCAATATCAAATGGGACAGTTTATCAGGGTAGAGAAGAAAATATACCAGAACACTTTGGGTTTTCCTTGTGATGTGCAAGTGATATACAAGGCCATACTGATAAACGAAAAACCTTATTGCCAGTAATATCTCGGCTATAATACCACGTTTTCCAGAATGTCGGAGGTGATCTTGCTCCTCTTCCCACCATGATTCCCAACTTTTCTCTGGGGGGACACCAATACCTCCTCTATTACTGATCCATTTATTCCAATCAGTCCAGTCATCAACAATCTTCTGCCACTCAAAGCCAGAAGGATTGAAGAGGAAGGGAGCAAAAAGCCAGGTTCCCACCATAAACCACATAGATACAGTGATTAAGATATATGAAACAGCACCTCTGTAGGTTTGACCAAATATCTGATAAACGAGAAGCAATATCATTAACTCAAGCCCTTTGACAAAGTGGCTACGTGAGTAGAGACGATAGTTTTCAGCAAATTTGGCATGGAACACAACAAATCCACGACCAGTTGCCCTATACTTTGCACCTCCATGAAGTAAAGTCCTTCCATAGTAGTGGGTTTTAGTCCCAAGTGAAAAGGTGAAAAACACCGGAGCCAATTGAAGTTGCATCAATATGAATTCACTTAGTGCAGTGCGAAAGCCCTTTTCTAATCCAATTTCCATCATCATAGGGAGAGCCATCAGAAATCCAATTTGCACAAAGGACTGAGAGGCTAATGCAATTTCAAGAGACTTATTATCTCGAATTTGTGGATGCATGCTTAATCCCTTTTCAAGCCCACTAAGAACAAGATAAAGGCGTCCGTAGAGAAATATATACACAGTGAGCACAGTAATCTGTCAGAAGAAATGCAATAAGGTTAGAATGTCTGAAGACAAGCTAAAAAACCACTGGGTAGACAATTCATTTGACACGCACCAAAGTACTGAAATAGAAACCAATGGTTGTGAAATAACATGATAGCATGCGAAAGAAGTCAAAGCGATGCCCCAGTCTATATAAATCCCGACTCAATGTTTGTTCTCCATTTCCGTTGGCAATTTTCGCCTCAAACAGAGAAATTTGGTTAAGGCCAACATCTCTCCCTTTACCAACTTGTATATACTCGTGATGGGTTACATTGCCTTCACGGAGTGTTGAATTGAAGCCTACAGAATTACAAATGCCAAGCAATTATATCCATACCAAAGAGTTTCAATATAGATACATATGGAATAAGAACTACAAACTTTATGACCATACCAGCAAATATATCCTCACTCAGGTTGATGATCTTGGAGGCTTTGCTCACCCCACCTCGTGTAAGGTGAAACAATCTATCAAAAACATCAGGATGGCCATAGTGAAACCGAACTCTGCAAGAACAGAAGAAGGAAGCATGATACAAGACAGTCAGTCGACTTGAAAAGATGAGGAGTCCAATTCCATAAAAAGAATAAAAGAAGGGTAGCAAATTAGAATCAACCGAAATTGCTGAAATGTAAACCTTGGCAAATTGAACTTATGTGAAACCCAGAGACTAAAAACGAAGCAAAAGTAAGAGTGTTCGATGCAGCATTCCCACCACAAAATTAAATATATTGAAGATAAGTGAATAAAACCCTGTAAGGAACTTATAAAGGAAACAATGTTTCTGAACATTTAGGAAATGTGTCAGCCTTCTATGAGTTCAAGCAAAATTCAAATATATAAACCCTGGCAAGGCGAATAACACTATGCATGAAAGATTAACTCATGAAATTCCATTTTTAATGCATATTTTAATAATGCAATTCGATTATCTAAAATATAGAAAACAAAATAGGAATGACCAGAAACAAAGTTATAATTTGCATTGGGGCTTCTTTTGCGTAATAAAGCATTAGGGGGTTCAACTCTTGTTCATGATAGAAATGAAAATAACAGAGACCTTCATTATAAACTATAGCAAAAAGAGAAAGTTAACCAAAAAAAGGCTGCAATGCATGCATATGAAATTAGTTTTCAGTTCCTCCAGCCATGCTGAATTACATGGACAAAGCCTCATCTATTAGCTGTCAACTACGCAGAACCTCAAACATTGTACATGTGTGTGACAAATCTCACAAGAAACAGTAAAACCGAATAATAACTGTAATTATTAATTGCATTTGCCAGGTCAAGCAGACTGAGATACATATTCAAGAACATGGTTTACTGGGTAGAAGAGTAGAGAGTGATGCAAACAAGAGAACTTACTTAAGGGGATTGGCCAGCAGTCTCTGTCCAATAGTAACAAAACTAGTCTCTTGATTAGACATAAACCAAGCAAGAGAAGAAACACTGTATCATCATGTAATAAAAGAGCAATGAGTTATGTAAGGAGAGAATATACAGGCACATGTCAAAGCAAGCTAATTATGGTAGAGTGGCACACCTTCCAGTGAAGATATGTTCCCTCAGGCCGAGAATTGATGGGTGTCTCAGATCATGCCTTTTAAGAAATTCTTGGAGCAAATTTCTCATTTTAAAAGCTTCTTCCATGTAGTTATCCTAAGTTGGATAATTATGTCAGGTCTCAAAATGACGAAAATCATATTTGGACTGACTAAAAATAACATACCTGATTCATATCTATTGTTTGTAAGCCTTCTCCGCGCGTGAAAATGATGGCATGATTCTGGTTTTCAGGCTTTCCTTCACCCAGGATAGCAGGGCCTGGAAGTTTTATACGGTAGATTATCTACAAACAGAAATTCATTATAGACAATCAGCCATCAAATATGTAGAGTTGTCAACCTAAATTTCTGCAAGAAATTTCTGTATAAGGTCCTCATGGTGCAAGAGCTCCATACAAAAACACAATGATGCTGTATGAAAAAATCAAGTCAAGAAACAACTTTGAAAGTAAACATACCTACTTTTTAATCTTGTAAGTTCCCTATAATATATCTTAAAATTAGCTAACTGCTAGTTTCAGATGTTGAATTCTAAATAATCTCAAGTACCTGATCTAGATTTTGGCCTGGCTCTGAAGCATTTGATTTTGGCAGAGCAGCCTTCACTAAAGTGGAGTAGTACACCTTGTCATTGACCTTCTTGGTTCTGTCTTTACTAGGTTCTTCAACTTCATCTATATATGCTACTCGAAGAGATGGATATCTGCCCAAATAAATAGTTAGATAATGTGCTTGGAGGATATTAGGATACCACATTCAAAGCTCTCTAATCCCGTACGTTGTCATAAGTCTTAATATATCTTGTGCTCGTTGATCTCCAGATCTTTTTTGAATGCCATATAATTGGCAGGAGACAACATATGTAAACTTCATATCAGCTACGGCTTGACACTGTGTAAGCAGCGACCTCTCCCCCTTAATCTGATCTTCACTCGTCTCAATGGCCTTGTAACCTTCCATTAGATCTGTACAAACCAAGAAATATAGCTGCTTATACTCTCATTAGTTTTCAGTTAGATAATTTACTGTATAAGATGTAATACCATCATCCTTGGCCATATCAAGGAACGCTTGAAGTTCTAGAGCTCTGCGGTAATACATCATTCCTCTAACTGTCACAGTGTATAAAATGCATGAGTCTCCAAAAATATGTCTTACAAAAATAATTAAAATAAATATCAATTCTGCAATTCTTCAGGGTTTGCTCGTGCAATTAATCAAATCCAGCCAAGAACAGGTATAACATATAAAAACATGAAGGATACAGCTAACAATTCATGAAACCATCTAGTGAATCAACAACATGGTAACAATCTGCTTTGATTTATGCTTAAACCTTATGTAAGTTAGTAAATAAGCCACATAAATCATCAATTGGAAATTAATGAAAGGCGCTTTGATCGAGGTATCCCATCATGCCAATTGCTTAAAATTGTCAAATGAACACTCAGAGACTGCCCGAAGAGCACAACTGAATAGAGATATATACGAAAAGCAAAGAGAAACTACAATGTAAATGAGAACACTAATCATTTGACTTTTACATACCAGTTCTGGTCAATGTTTGGCCCCTATATGAAGCCCAAAGTCGTAACTGCTCTTCCAGTTCATCAGAACCCCTTAGCTCTTCTTCATTGTAACAGTCAACACGCTCAAGAAAATTGTTCCATTCATCTGTGGGATTGTATTGTAAGGTTAGTGGAAAAGGAGAAATTAGACAAGCCTCATAGCAACTAAAACACAAACCTGGGAAAATTTTCTGCAGGTAAAAGAGAATGGATACACCATCTTCATTTGCCACTTCCAGCTCAGGCAATGAGAAAAGTACCTCCTCCGTGTAATAAGGAGTCAAAACACTGTATGTCGGGAAAGCTCAAGTTATATTCACACAAGGAAACAACAATAGGGGCATGCCTGATGCGTTTACACTGTACGGCTGACTAATCATGTATCAGTACACAGAACAAACAGATGAGTAACTAAGACTTATTCAGCTGGGTATAAACAAATGAGTATTTAAATAAAGTATTGACAAAGTTTATTTCATTACAAGCCTAGGCAAAAGATCATACAAAAAATTATAGTAGTACATCATTACATTTTTTGCTATCTTCAATGTTAATAACCCTTTAGTGACCATCAAACATAATACAAGGTGTTTATAAAGCTGGGAATGACTTTGAGCACTGTGATTTTCTCGATTGCACTGAAGCATAAATCTAAAACTAAACTTTGCTAAAAGTCTTGTCCAATAAAACCAACCAGAGTATATATCTTTAATATTATAATTTAAAATTTAACCCCTAGTTATTTCTTTATTCTGGGCAAGGGTTACAATCCTAAACCCTAAAATTTAACCTTTCTCATGAAATCCTACATGCACTTGCACTGCTGATCTACTATGCATATTTCGCAAACATTGTTTGAATTATATTCAAATTTGCAGAATTAACTACTTACAAGTTACATGAATGGTCACAAGGTGAGAGAATAACTGAAGCGCCAAAGATATTGATCTTTTGACAACATACACAATGAAACAAAAAGCACAGTGTAAAATAAACTCACGAGAATGACAACATATTGCGGACTTTAGGAGCTGCTGGCATGTCCATGAACAAGGAATTGGAGAAAAATGAAATGCGCCTCCTAGCTTCCAAGTTTGAGGGTACATCCATTGCAGATTCCTTGACTGTCAGCAACAAGTACAACCTCTTGATCTGAGAAGGGAAAATGAAAATGTCAATCAAGAACAAAAAAAAAAAAAAAAAAAGCTTATCAAAATATACAGTTCAACTCTATACTTTCTCTTTCCAAGCTTCAGATTGAGGAGCTGGAAATTTAATGGCACCAGCTGATGCAAATAACTGATATTGCTGATCAAGAGGGACCATGCCTTCATGTCCAGATCCACCATGAATTGAATCTAGCAAGCTATTCAAAACAAATGTAGTAACTAAGAACATTGCATTAAGGCTTCAAAATTCAAGTTCAACACGTGTATTCTGAAGAACTGTTACTTGGATATATGATCTTCCATCATTATATCTCGGGTCACAACTTCAAGCATGTCCTGGAAGAGGATTACAACTTGATCCCTATCCTCCGGCTTATTTTCTAGCTGTAAAGTAATTATAGAAGAAAACAAGGGAAATCCTTACCATGTAATGTAATTGACAAGCCTAACAGTAAGTATTATAGAAGAAAACAAGGGAAATCCCTACCAAGTATTTGACAAGCCTAACGAAGAGGTCATACAGAATAGGAAGAGCATTTAGCTTGTAGATAGTTAACAGCTTATCATCCGCTATATGCTTGTCAACTTCAGTAAAAATATACTCAATAACCCTGAAAAGAAAGATAAGTTGAGTGAACAGAGGGAAGTAAATAACTAAGGGATCAAAATATCCACGAATACTTACTCCTTCTCACGATTGCCATGAACTAGAAACATAACAATGTTCCGAAATGAAGCATAACACTCGCAGACAGCAGAATACATGTAATCATCAGACGTTATCCGCTTTTTCAGTTCACTATCCTTTCCGTTACTATCTTTGGCCATATCAACTGCTATAGGGATCTGTATAATCAACAAATCCAATTAGTTACATGAGAAAAAATTATTTCAAATGCCAACTCATCACTTCAATTATCATTGAAGGATATGAAACCAAAAATGATGTCTAATTCTCTTATCAATCTCCAAAGATTCTCTTATCAATCTCCAAACCCCTATTCAAAATGATACACACAATTAAACAAAAACGCATCTTCTTTCTACCCAAAGTGCCACAATCCTGTCAATTACCACAGTAAGTTAATGATATAGCCTACTCACACAGAATAACAAACAAATGAAGATGGGTGTGATTACAAATGAACACCCTATCATTTATTTTACCTTAACTGATCTTAGTTCTGTAGTGTCTTCCCAACATACATATTACATCTGTGTGGATGATGTTAGAATAAGGTACGTATTTTAAGGTCGAAGGACAGACCATGTAATTGTGTTTTTATTCTTTTCCTCTCTTCATTTATTATAAAATAATAATCAACACAACACAAAAGTGACTATATAACAGATAATAATTTCCCCAGTATTATTGGTAAAGACGCTCTTTGATATTCCCATCACCTATTTATTTATCTTGAACACCATGGCAGAAAAGTTTGCCCTATATGCCATGGTATTTTCAGGTTAAGCATTTGTCTAATTAGCCAATGTAGCTAAAGTAAGGAGATGAAAATGAATTTAATAATTTATCAGGGATCCAAGAAGGAAAATAAGGGACAACCACAGCACCAACTACCAACATGGATAGTAAATATCTAATATAAAAAGGAAACAAATGGTCAAAAGAAACCTTGCTAGCAAGCAAAAATGGAGGCCATTGCATCAGTTCCAAATCACGATCAGCCCAGTATGGAACAAGTAACAGATCCATTTCCCTAACAAAAGCAAGTTGAGAAATAACATAAAAATATATACATCTTGTCTCCTCTCTTCTTTGTCCATGATAATGAGAGAGAACGAACAAATCAACCAACCAGATGACTTTTTCACAGCATTCATGGAGAATATTACCTGTTACTTATAAGATCCTCCTCTCTAAAACTTGTTATTATTTTGTTCCACAACTGAGCAAACCTTGCAGCAGCTTTTTCCTTACTTGAAGGAATCTGAGAGGGTGATAATCAGAGAGGTAAAAGTCAATGATGTCAGATGCATGCATAATCCAAAATACTAGTGGGGAACTAAAAAATATGCTACCAGATCAAACTTGCGGGAGAAGGTGGCCTTCAGTCCTTTCTTTTTTGTTGTCTCGGTTCTCTCCTCTGGGATTAAGCAGGCATTAAAAGCGCCAGGCAACGACTGAAAACGGGATCTAAGCATTCCTAGTGTTCGAATCTGAAACCACAATAAGTAGAAAATTAATTAAGTAGGGACAAAAAGAAAATAAGAAAGAAGTTAAAAACCAAACTATAAATATACATATTATCCTCTTTATAGATTACTACAAGGCATGTTAAACATTCATTATCCAGAAGTAACAGGTTTGGAAATATCATGTTATCAATTACTTTTATTCACCTGTGTACCAATGGTGAACCCATTAATTTTCTAGGAAACCCAAAACCACGGAAAGTTCAAAATCCTAGTAGCTAAAACACTTTTTAAGTTTTAACCATATGTTTGCTCTAGAGGAAAAAAGGTCTTTTTCTGCCTGAAACATATTAGTAATTTCCTTCAACAAGCGAAAGCTTCCTATAGTAGACAAAGCTTTCAATTTTATCATTATTCATATTCTATTGAAAGGACAAAACTAAAATTTTCAGGTTGAGAGTTCTGGGAATGCCATAAGACACAATATATACATAGATATCCAATACAGAGATGAAGACTGATCATAATTTATATGAAATTATGAATGTTAATATAGCCATAAGATGTTCCCCTAACCTCTCCAAGGCGGCGGAATGCACCATATATGCCTCCAAAAAGTGTAGAGAATATAGCATACCATATCTGGCTATCCATGAAATAAACCTGGAAAGAAAGTATAAACAAAAATTATCTCCAAATGTATAAAAGTCTCCAGATTGGAGGTATAGCATCAAAAGGTAAAACTCGGCACTGGAAGAAATGATCAACCCATACAAGAATAACTGGGGCCCATAGTGCAATTACGACGCCAATGTTATTCTTTGCTGCAAAAAAACCCATGGATTTAATAATTAGTACAAATGTCAAAACAATTATTTCAGTCCAACTCTTTCTTGTACATATTTTGCAAGCGCATACTGTAGCTCCAGATGAGTCCTCTTAACTACCTTGGGGAAAGAATTCATGCCATTGATAAGTTGATATATGAACTTCCATGATATCTTTGGTTGGAATCACCAGAGGTTTAATCTGGAATCAGAAGATTTTGTCCACAAATCAAACATAGTTAAATCATGTAAATTGACTATGAGAAAAGAATGGTGAGAGCCTAAGTTTAACCAACAACTAGTGACATTCCAACCCCAAATGTTTTAAAATATAAACATCAATAGGGAATGCCTCAGTGATGAGATAATCTTAAAGCTACAAATGCAGAAAAACCTTTAAGTAAAGATCTCAGCATTTACTATATATCCAGTGAGCATAAAAATAAAACACAAAGAAATGGGTACGGGCATAGGGTAGGTACCTCAACATAGAAACTGAAAGCTAATTTTGTAATGATAAGAAGCACCCAGAATAAAGAATACCTGGCAAATATAAAAGAATAAAGATAATAATTGAATATCACGTGAAATAATTCTATACAACGAAATAGATTCGGGCCCTACTTGAAGAGAGAGAAGGTGCTTTCATGCATTCCCCGTCCAACATAAAGTCGAGGCTGTAATAATATTTATGGAAACAGGAAATTACCATTTGAATTTTAATTCATCCCATAAGGGGTACATGAGAAAAAATAAACTGAATGTATTGCATACCTGTGACCACCACATCATTAGCATCACAATCTTATAATTGGAACTTTCCAGGAATCGGCGAATGAAGGGAAAAAGAAAGAGAGTGACAGCAAGCATATTTGGTGACAAGTAGATAACAACGGCCATGATGAATAATGAAGGAGAACTATTGCTATTGCCGAACCAACTTTTGATAGTTTGAGCAAAGCCAGGTGGATTCTCCCATGTATAAGCATAAGTAACAGGGAGAATAACCACCCACGCAGCAGCAGACACAACCTTTAGAATGTAGCGGAGCTTGACATGGAAAGACATGCTCCTCCTAGCTTTCCAACTCAGAATCACATCAAGGATGGCTGCAAGAAACGTTCTAATATTTTTAAAAAAGGATGACAAAACAATTGCAAATCAATCAATACAAAATCTTTAGCAGAAAAACACAAGCATGCGCTAAACTTAAGTAAATTCTGGTTTAAAAAATACTTTAGTACTATAATTATATGTCATGAATGTTACCAGAATGCCAGCATATGCCAAAGTTATTACATACTCCTATCACCTATTTTGGCGATAAACATATTGAGGCCCATTAGACATTTCGATCAGTTCCAAAATGCCTAGATTTTGATAACAAGTACTATAATGTATTCCACAGCCAGAGTTTTATTCCTGCCAGAACCTTTTAGTTATCACAGTAGAGAAAGATTATATGCATCGACACTGAAGATGTATGATTCAAAACTATATTTGTATATATGACCAAAACCTTTCAAAAAAGATAAAGAGATTATAATCATCTATTACAGTAAAAAAGTAATGCACATACCTTGCCCGAGTTTCATAATTGCTGCAGTTATAAAAATGCTTAGTACTTTCTTGAAACCATTGGCCTCAAAAATTGAACTTGGCTGACCAGGATCATTCCAAGCAATAATGATCATAGCCTTCATATATGGCAGTTGTTCACAATGTCAGCATCAAAGAGCAGATGAAACTCAAGAAGGATAATGAGTACACAAAAACAAGAGAAGCACTGAAATGCACACCTGCAAGCATAATATGAAGAAACTCCACATTCTGTTGAAGCTCCTAAAGATATGAAAATAAGACCGGATTTCAACAAAATCAACTTTTCCCACCCATCGATCTCTTGTAGGCCTGCTTTCCTAGTTAAGAAAAGATTTTATTCAGTGGTATTACCTGTACATTATAAGGTCATAAGGTGAAAATGGCAATGTATTCTTTACCCCATTCTTTTCATCCCGAAGTTGATCCATAGGCTTACAAAAATAATCAGCATCAGCACGCATTGGCCATCCCAAACGAAAACAATCCACAGACCTAAATTTTTAAAAAAATAAGTAACTGATTTGATAGTCAAGCATATTCATCAAATAAACAAGTATACCAAAAGTATTCATTAAGATCATCATAGTTTCTCCACTGTGAATGTTTTGATTTTGCTATTTTGCTTCTAGCAGCTTCCTGAAAAACAAAAAAATTTAATTTAGCATGGAAAAAGAATAAAATTATCATTGCGCATGGAGAAATAAAATTGTAAATGAAATTTTTTTATTTGGGCTTTACCCGAGCAATGACTTGATAAATTGGAGTGACAACTTTTTGAAGAAAAGCCTCTTCCTCTCCTCCGTAGGCTGGTTTTACATTTTCACCGGTCATTGGACTAACATTCCCAGCAAGCATCCCATAAAGTTCAAAAGCCATCTGCACAGATAAAATCTCAAAAATGAGTTGTAATATCAAGATCGGAAAAGAATTTATACAGCGCCATGATATACATATGTAGAATGAGATAACATATAGATTCAATTATGATTAAGTGAGCCCAAGAGAATAGAAGCAGATTACTAGAACCAAAGAACAGTATTATGCATGCTAGAACTGCCAAAATTATTATTTCATGGAATTGTGGAATATAAGATAAAATGCACATTTCACACTGCCAAACTACCAGGATAACAGAAAGCAATGTTGATTCTTCTATAGCAAACAAAGGTAATAGTTTATATGTGCTTAAATCTAATATGCTGTTCCTCTCTTAATTCATCTAAAACTAAAGTAGAAAAAACAACTAAAACTAGCAGAAACAAAGCAGAAAGGATAAGATATTTCATGCATGCAATTCTTTTTGCAGTTCGTTTTCATCCCTGGGTTAGCATGACATGATACAGCGACATCTTATAATTTTAAAAGAAACTATTATCCCAGCTTTACTATAGACCATTAGATGTAAAGGAAATAATCTACTTAAAAGCATACGTGATGATATATGTAGCAGAGGCATTCTGGCATGAATCTTAAATTGGCAGCTTCACCCCATATTAAAAGATAGAGACCCATATATAACAATTTACGCTGTTGCACTTCCTGCTGTATTGTGGGTAACCTGCAAATTAAACAAGTGAAAAACAATCAACAAATTAGTTGTGGATAGCTCATAAAGTGTGACTGAGTAACATTTGTTTCACATATTCTAAGTAACAGATTAATAGAACAAACAATAGGTGGTTGTATTGATATTTTCTTCCATGGATCTCTAAGTTATAGATCAACTACACAGTACATACTGAAGATTGGAAGTTGAAACTCAACAAAACTCTATTTAAAATAATTTTAATTCTTCATGGTTGCAGGTCTATAGGACTAAATACTCTCTCTCTTTTTTAGCATTCATTACAATTTATCCTCTCAATACTTCTTATTTGCATTTGCTAGTATATGATAAGAATTGAAGCAGGTAATAATCTTTGGAGAAGAAATATATCAAAAAGACACTAGCTGATTTGTGATTTATGAGTGGTAGCCTGAAGCACTTCACCACAACCTGTTAGAAAGCGAATGTTGCTTAATCTGCTATGGCCAGATTTTACACCAATTAAGATCTTATTGAAAGATATTAAGTTGATTTGATATTTAGAATATAATCCGCATCTTTCCAGCATTAAATTTTCATAAAGACAGAATCACACTTTTCCAGAACAGATGCTAAACCTGTATGAATTTTCACTTACAAATACTCAACAACATAGTTCGTTTCTACACTTGACTTCATTGGCAAATACTTATGGGCGAACTATACTATATGCAATTCTCATGATGTTTATAATCCATGGACAGTAAAATTAGTATCATTCACGCCTAAATGAATCTGTAATCAGAAGTTGATAGAAAGAGCATGGAGCCATGGACAACAGTCTTTTGCATTTGATTCTTACCAGAGGCTACTTTTGCGATCCAAATACTTGCACCACTTTTTGTAGTTCTTGAAAAGTTTCTTCATAACTTCGTCAAGAGCACGGTCATCCAACTGAATTCAGCCAAAAAACATTACAACAGTTTTCTTTGCCACAAAATTATGAAAACAGTCTGATTTTAGTCTTAACATTAACATTCATCAACCAATGGCAAATAACTTGGTCCCTCTACACTGTCAAACATATAAGCAAATGCATAGGGAGGAAACCTGAATCAAATACACAGTTATGTCTGCCTCATAATAGCAGTGCTTAGAATGCCAAATTATCATGTTATATCTGCCTTGTTTGTTTTAGTGTTAGGACCAGTTGGGTAGTGGTCACTTATGTTGACTACGCACAGTAATAGTATCAGTAAAGCCATTCGAGAATCATGACTTGAGATGTACTGCTACATATTGAGTGAGATGAGGGAACCAGCTCTCTTATTTGAATCAGGGTCAGCATGACATTATTTATCAAAAATTAAATGAACTATAGATTTGCAGCAATTCTACAGCGTACTGGGCAAAACTCTTTTGCCTAGCTGTGAAGTATCTAAAACATGACAATAGCAACAAGCTATTTTGAAATAACAGAAAGCATATGTTTGCCAATTAGATTACACCAAAGAAACTACAAGATTTTATGATATACAACTTCCACTAGAGGAGGTAGGAGAAGAGTTTGCTCCTGTAAAGCTATGGAATCCATGCTACAGCAAATGAAAGTGATCCAGAAAGCTTATCAAGGGAAATACTTCCCAGAAGGTATACCTTGGGTTGTTGGTCGGGCTTAGGAAACTGCCGTATATGAACATTTGCAAGTAACAAAATCAAGTGCTCCCTTTGATTAGCCACACTATCCTTCTGCAAATCAATGGGCAGTCAATAGCAATGTGATTCAATGTTATCATTCTGAAAATTTAATCAAAATCAACAGCAACAGGACTTAACGATACATCCTTGTGCCATCTGATGCATAGAAGCAGCATCTTTATTCTAAAGATGGGCAGATCATAGATGTTAGCAGAAGTTATGCTGCTTCACCTGGAAACCAAACATAGCTTGAAGCCAGTCAAGGATATCTTCATCCTTTTTCTTCTTGTAATCCTTTGGCCATGGCAGACCTCTAGTATTCCGAAGCGCTAGTACAGCGGCTTGAATCTGTACAGTATTTATGTCGGACAACAATATCAAAGTCAAATAATGAAAAGCAGAAAACAAGCAACTAGAAAGCAGTAAGTAATAACACAAATAATATTAAACATAAACCTCTGGATATTTCATAATTGCCTGATTTGCACTGTCAGGATCTAGAGGTAGAATGTTATAAGGGACATAAATTTCTGTCTTCTCTGCAACTTTATCATGCGTTTCCAATATCTGTATGAAAAAAAAGTGGATACAATCAGTTTCCACAACAAAAGCAAAAATGCAATGTACATAGCTTCTGCTCATGGTGATTCATGGAATCCTGTATACAAGAAAAAGTTGAATACACATATGCATATCAACCGGAACAGTATTATTTACCTCCCGGTCAACTTCCACGGACTGTGTCTGATTAACTGCTTTCAAAACTTCAAACAGAACATTAGCTGTTTGGTATGCTTTTGTCAACTGAGCACTGGACATATTATATTCAGAAGTTAATTGGTAGATACATCAATCTATTAGGAGTATTTGCACGAGCAAAGGAAGATGATGAATGATAGAATAATTTACCGATCAGCTTTATCAGCAGCATTTTGTAAAGCTTGAATATACTTTTTGTAATAGTGCTGATAAAAGCTCTGCATTTCACGCGCGTCACTTTTTTTTACCCTTCCCATCAAGGTTGGGTCATTTTCCTGAAGAAGAAGCATATGAAAATAAGGTGGTACGAAATTCGTGGTGCAATTCAAGAAGGTAAAGGATGACTAGTGACATGTATGATGACGCATTATTAAAGAACATGAAGATAAATTAAACAAAAAAACTTGAAAAGAAAGGGAGATTATTTTATTTAATAAATGTTACACATAACAAAGATAGAGGAACTCACAAAAAAAAGTTAAGATGCTTGATGATTATAAACTACAAGATTCTAGAACTTGTAGCTAGAGAAGTTTTTCATAACATAAGACATTGTTCCTCTTACTCGATCTAAAAGCACATATGATAAGCTTGATAAAGCTTATAGTGCACCAAACAGTTAACTCAATCATAAAATAGAAGTTACTCTCATACTTACCCTTTCTAGGCGTTGCAAAAGAGCCGTTTTAAATTGACGAACACCGCGTCCACTCGATGTGGGATCCAACCTATGAGCTTTCTCAAAAGCATAAAATCTACCTGCGTTATTAAATCATTGATGCTTATGCTAATAAAAACTGAATTGTTAATAAATTTATAATACTTCAACTAGGATTGGTGCAACAGAAAAAGGGCATAAAATACCGTAAAGGATAACTGATATTCTAGCACACATGGTTGAAGCATTTCATGAATGTATAAGTTTTAGAACAATTTGAATTAAAATGCATGCTGAATCCCTGAAAATATACACATGATTTATAGTAGCTTCTAAAGGTTTTGTTTGACTTGGAGAAAAATAGGAAAATGCTCAATAGAATCACAATGCCAAATAAGCACTCCAATCCAATCACCAACCAGCGTTGTTGTCTCTGAGCTTTATTGGTATCAATGATTAAGCAGTCCAAGTAATATCTCTTAGGTCAGTAGGTCACACAGAATACATGGACATGTACAATCATATACCATCAAATATATCTATGAAATGCATAATTCCAATCTTACATAGGTATGCAACACGAGGATTGCTGGGCTCGACTTCATTGGCAACACGCAGAATGGGGGCAATTTCCACTAAAGACGAAGGAACTACTTCACTGTCAAAAATAGACTCTCCAAGATTCCCAACCGTCTGCGTGCGTGTGATCCGCCGCTGCAGCTGTGGATTCTGCTGCGAGGGCCCACCTCGTGATGCCATTTCAATTTGCACACCCCTTTCCAACCAAGTATCTCACTGTACGTGCCTATAACAAAAAATAAACAAACAAATTGCTCCATGCTTTCATATAAAACCCTGAACATTCGGACCCCCAAATACGAAAAATACATAAAATCCATATGGTAAGACACTGTAATCAACATCCTCACTCAAACAATCAAAACCACGGAAAATAACATGGAAATGTAGATATGCGCCATAAAATAAATAAATAAACTTATCACGGGAAATCTCAACTTTCACATGAAAAACACACAGAAAACCAATACAGGAAGTACTGCGTTCAGTAACAAGGGATAGGAGCATGAACTTTACAAGATGGTGGCACAAATATTTAATTATTAAAGTACTTGGAATAGATTCAGTTTATTTTCAAGAAGCCATTAGAGTATTACACCAAGAACTTCACTCATCAGTCTCAGATCTTTTAGTTCAATGGCATAAAGAAACACACAGCCAGAATGCACAATGAAGTGATTGTAGAGAGTAACTAGCAGTAGTGAAATCGAGACTTGAAGAAATGAAGTATATACCCCTCGGAAAAAGTAGATCAGAGTTGCATCACCAATGTCGGTGCTGTAAGCCCGTAAATATCAGAAATAAGCACAGAAAACACAGCAGCACTAATATAAGGCGGTTGGATATTCCTGTCTGCGTGCATTACTTGCTGGCTCTGTTGTGGATTGAGTTGGAGATAGGAACTGTGCTGCTGGAGAGATAAATGCAGCAACCCTAAAGCGAGAGTGAGGATGAGATTTGAGGGGGTGAAAAAGGCTATGGGTGCAACAGCAGTGGTGCCTTTCAGCTGCAACAAAGTAAGAGAGAGAAAGAGATGGGATTGCAATTTTTGGATTTTTGTGAAGGAATGGTGTTGGGTAGGTGGTCTATTACTTAGGAAATCTGTACTGCTAAGAATCTTGTAATAAGAAACTCACTTTCATATTCAAAAAAAAATATTCAGTCTTGTTATAGTCGGATTACGAGTTTACTTGTCGATTTGATCTAATTTTATCTATGTAACTTATTTTGATTCAAGTAGTATATCCTATATATAATAGTAATTTTTGTTTCTTTTCTTGTTCTCTCGTATCATTTCATTATATTTTCTTTCAAACGCAAACTCACGTGGAGCTCGCATTTTCAATAGTGACGTCGGCGTCAGCAAACGTGACTCCCGGTTACAATATGATTATTGTTATTGTTATAAGGTAGCTTCACTCTGAATCATCATAAGTTTTGGAAACTAACAAGAAGTACTTCGTTTGTGGAACTTGAAAAATGTCATTTTTTCAAGTGATGTGTGTCGATCGATGGTCAAGACGACAACGTTACTTCATATTGTATGTATATATGTCTTGTCTCGGAGTTGAAAGGGCAGGTATCGGTTTGATTTTATCACCAATTATAGATAAATTAGTAAGGTATTTACTAATATGTTGTCTTTGTTTGTGTCTTCGAATTTATTATTGTTGGATTCAAGCATGTTTTTTTTACCATCCATTCATCGGAATTATGAGTATCATGAAGGGTCTAATTAATTGCAAATAGTGAAACATTCATCCATTTTTATAGGCAAATGAATAAATTTATAGAACATGTCATTGTAGACTAACCTGAAAACTTTGGTCTCAAATATTAACACTATATCGCATGGCCAACTCACACACATAAACATTCATCCTTTTTGATAAATGAAAGTCTAATTAGGGACAATCTCCAAATGGCAAATTTTTATATTTTCCTATTTTATAATTTTCCTTTTCTACTTTGTATTTCCTTTTTTGCATTTAGGGTTTAATTTTCTTAGGAGTATAAATAGGCAGTAGGCATAGACACTTTTGACAAATTTTGAACTTTATTTTCTTGAGAATTTTATCATACTTTTCTGGTGGGTTCCGGACTGTGTGTTTGGATGTTTAATTCGTAGAAATTATTCCTCGTTACGTTTCTGTTCTGCGTTACTTTTAGATGGTGTACTGGTTGTATACCAATTGATTAAAAACACACATAAATGAACTTTATTTTTCTGATTACATTATAGTCTTGCACGTTTGCTTTCATTCATCAAAGCTCCACTTGCAGTTGATGATTGAGCTATTTTTCGTCTCTTTTTTCTCCATATCTTGATCATGGATGTTTCGTATGTTGTTTGCAAAGATGTTTCGACGACGTTGTTCAATTTCCTCATTTTTCCCACAATCTCTAACTTCAAAAGTAATTCATCAAGTTCTTGATCAAATTCCCGAAACGTGAAAATCTACCAAAACCAACCTATAAATTAAAGTAACAAGCCACAAACACGGAGACTTGTTCTCATCCATTAGGAATTAGCATTGATTGATAATATGCTATGTAATTAATCTTGTTAATTTTATTCGACGGTAACTTTTTAACTATTTCATTGCTCAATATTAAACAAGGTCAATAAGACATGCCTTAGAATTAAAGTGTCAACCAATTATGCGGATCTCCTACTCCAACATTCACAACAAAATAAAATAATGTTATAAACATGTAAGTGATGGTGTGAGTGTTGGAGTATGAGATCCGCTCCGATTCCATACTTGTATAATTGAAATCATTGACAATCTTGTAGTAGTATCTTTTATTTGAAACACGTGATACCTCAATCAAAAATAGGCAAAAATGGTCCTATCGTTAAACCAAATATATAAAACATGTTTTAAATAAAAAAATGAACTTTAATCTAAAATAAATAACAACCAAGATGGAATGATAATTGTCACTTTATTCAAATGTCTCATAAGTACAAAAAAAATATTACCTGTAAAAGATAAATATTTAAAAGACATTTTATATTTACAAAATAGCTACTTTACTTCTTAAAATATTTGTAGAAATTATGATTGTGTTCTCTTTTTCGAAAATGTAATTCCGGTTATCTTTGCAACTTTTTAAAAAGGTGTAAATTTTTTAAGGATCTAATCATTTCTACAATCTCCATGAAAGATTTGGGCATAGTTTTGCATTTTTATAAGTAAACCGATTTTTTAAAATTAATTTTAATAGAGGTATACTGGTTTATTTACACATAAAATGAATAGTATTCCCTTATATTCATTATGTTCACATATAATGTTCATTCACCTAGATGAAATAGGCTACTCTAACCCATTAACTCATCTTTAGGTAGTGATTAATCTTCGAAGCTACACCTACATAAATAGCTACAATAATATAGGTTAATATAGTTTTTACTAAAATATTTGTGTGATTCATATCCATCCAAATAAGAAATACATGGCCATTCTTAATTAGGTAGCCAATTGAACCACTAGTATGTTTAATTGTGGTGTGGACCATACAATTGCAGCCGACCCATTTGAATTCGTTAGCCAATGAAAAAAATATACCTTTAATAAATTAATTACTAATATTCGTTACAAGAATTTCGACAGCCATTTATCTGATAATATAAAGTAACGAAATGACAACAATACCCCCAACACCCAACCAAATTTACAACAAACAAATCACACGCCTCGCACCGATACACAGAATTCATTCATCGAAAATCCGCGTCAAACTTTGAGGAGCTTCGCCGCTCTGATGACCGGATTCTCCTTCGCGATCGCGTCTCGGCCGGCTGCCTTGTAGTCGAAGCTGCAGTCGTGCCGATCTGAGTACCTGTGCTCCGAGCAGAACATGTGGCCGCACCTGCACCGGAAACCGACCAACCCGATCCGCTTCCTGCAGCCCGATCCGGAGCAGCGGGTGACCTCTTTCTCTCTAGGCCTCTTCACCGCTACTCGAATCTCCAGATCGGGCCTTTCCGGAGCCGCCGCGGATCCAGCTCTCCGGTCGGACGCCGCATCTGCGGTCTCCGGTAGCCTGGCGGCGGGGAGATGCGGCGGAGGAGCGGCGATCGTCTGAGGTGGACTGCATATCGGTAGATTTTCCGCGACCTTCAGCTCGGTTTCTTCCTTGTCTCTCTTATGCCCCATCTGCCTTTGTTTTTGTTGGATGAGAGATAGAGAGATAAGGAGGCGTTCCTTGGTTCGTAGATAGAGGCAGAAAAATTAGAGAAATGAGTGGAAAATGTTGAATTGGATTTTCGAAAGGGAAAAGGGGAAGTGAATTTGGAATGGTGGAGGAATGTGTGGGTTATATTTAGGATTTGGAATAAAATATGGGGCGAGTATTTTGAGGAGTTGGAATTTCGGAACGCGTTGATATGGGCGTCATGAGTTGATGTCATGTTAATGACATTATTGCCCTCTTCGCTTTTCTATTTTTCCTCTAAAATTATTACTTCAGAAAGAGGAACTTATAACTTTTTGTAGGAGTACTTAGTGCAAGATTTTAGGAGACGTAATTTTACGTTTTTAGTGAGAAAAAAATAGTTATATTTATATTAATGTGTGAGGATTTTTTTTTACAAATGAATTATAATATTTTTTTTTGTGTAACAAATTAAAAGGAAATGTTTTAAATTATTATGGAACAAAGGGAGTAGAACATTATAGTCGGTGCAATAGCAATCCTCACTCACAATAAATGAGGAACGAAAAATAGAAATGAATCAAAACAGACAAATTCAAAATGGGAATTTTCAAACGTTTGTAGGCCGACAAGAGGATCGATCGATTCCAACTTTTTAAAAGTTTAATCATATAGTATTAATTGTTTCATTTCAGTTATATTAATGATCCGGAAAAAGGTAATTTATAACTAATAGTATCGGACATAATAAAGAACGTGGTAGTAGAAATTTATAGTCGGTGCGGTAGCGATCCTCGCTCATAATAAATAGGGGACGAAAATAGAAATAAATCACAACGGACAAATATAAAGGGACAGGGTGTTTGTAGGCCGACAAGAGAATTGATCGATCCCAACTTTTTTGAAAATTTAATCATAATCTTTTCATTGTAGTTTAATTTTATTTAGATAATATGTAATCTTAAAAAAAATCTCCAATCATAGAAAAGTATCCAAATCTTCTTTGGCTCTTTTGTTGCTAGTTATAAGGCCACTGACAATCATTTAGTACAATTTTACACCAAATTCAAACTCATTTTAGAGTATATGTCGCACCAAAAAGTAGTTTTACTCCAATCATTCTACGTTCAATTCAAATTGTACACCATTTTTTAGTATATGTCTCACAAAATTTTTGCAATAGCATCGTACCATATTTGGTGGTGTTCAATAGAAAGACACAAAAATGAGTTTCAATTTGGTGTATGTTTGAAGAAGTTTTATACACCAAAAATGAGTTTTAGTGTGTAGTTCGAGATTGTCAATAACCTCAATTTTTTCATGTTTTTTATTTATCATACACACTGGTGGCAAAAGGAGAAACGATATCACCTTACATATAAAAAATAAATAAAAACATCATAAATACTTATATGTATGAATAAAAAATGAATCAGAAATATCTGAACTTGAAATCCTTAAAACAACACAACTCATGTTGCAGTTTGGAATTGACTGTCCAATTCTAAATAAATCGGAACAGTTACCAGTCTGACAAGTAAAATAACGGTTTCAATTTTGAATCAATTCCGGTTCCAATTTTGAAATGGCAGTTTTTGTGTTTTTGGGTGACTCTTTTCCTAAATTTTTTAATTGTTTTCCATTTTTTGGGGACAATTTTGGAATTTTTCTTTCGCTCTTTTCATTTTGGCCCAAAACCGACCATTAATTGTTGGTTGCTATTCAAAAACTTGAATTGAAATTAAATTGATAAAACTGTTGTGCGGTTCTAATAAGCCTATGAGAGGCAATACAGTCCGGATCGCCTAATGCATTCCCTAATCCATTTCCTACGCCACCCCTCACAAATATATTATATTATAGTGGGGTCCACTCTCATGTATGTGAGGGGTGGAGTAGGAAATGAATTAGGGAATGCATTAGGTGATCCAGATTGGAGGCAATAACAATTTTAAAACTCAAACCATTATATCCGAGATAAAACAATCGTAGCAGGCCTAGCTAATTAAAACCTTGAGATAGATTGATACACCTAATCAATAGCCTATTTTTTCATTTTTTTCCCCATTTTAGCCATTTCCTTCACATGTATATCCATTTTCCTCGAGAAATGTGTAAAAAAATAAAAGCATTTCTTCCTTGCCATCTTTCCTGGAAATGACCAGGTTATAATTAATTTCTTCAAATCTTTCCTGATTTTTTTTCCTCTATACAATTGCCCACATAATAAATATATTTCGTCGTGTTAATTCAGCATACATGTATTCATCGTTAAACAATTATTTAGATACATGTCTAATGATTCAAGACAATGATTGTTTATATTTATATTTTTATATGTATGTTGTGAATGAAAAAAATAATCCTTCCGATTTGGTTTATATGAATATTGATCAGGGAATGTTGCATGCCTTTTTGAAATAAAGGCTATAGCAATGAGTTGTTTTCCATGCTTCTCATGTCAAAGGAGAGCATCAAAGAGGTCTAATGAAAAGAGAAAAGGAGCAGTCCCCCCTTCCAATCCCCATCAAGACCCCTCTCCACAACCACGCTCTAATTCTTGCACACAACACCCATGCAATGGTAAATTTCATTATCATTTTAATTTCTACATAAGAAATGAAAAAATATTGTTCCCTTTGTTATGGATATCTCTCACAAAAATTGCATGTTTTGTTATGTATTTAATTCAAATGTTGCCAATTATTTTTCAAGATCAATGTCGATGCAACTGGTATTATGATTATTACCACCAGATTAAGTTCATACATGTAGCGATTATGTAAAAAGCTTCATTTGGAGATCAGTTATTCAATTAACTAAACGGTGACTAGAAAATTGATTTTACAGTTCATTTGCCCACTTTTTAGGAAAATTCATTTGATTATAGCCACTACAAGTTCATTAGGTATATTCATATACACCCTTCGTTCCATAGTAGTGTTTTCGGCATATAATTTAAAAAAAATGTGTTAAGTGCGCTAAGTAAAAGAAGAATAAAGTAAAAAATGAAAAATGTTGAGAGGTGAAGATAAAATAAAGTAAGAAAGAATAAAGTAAATGAGAAAAAATGTGTTGATTTTTACTAAAAAAGGAAATGACTCCATTACTATGAAACATACCAAAATGGCAAAATGACTCATTACTATGGAACGAAGGGAGTAATATATATGCATGTAGGAATTTTATCTAGAATGTGACTCGTTGGAAGTAGCACCATTTGCTAAAATTTGTCTATTCTTTTAATGCATTTACCCCGCCAAACTTGGGTTTGTTACGCATACGAGTATTTTTTGTTTGAACCCTCGTAGGTAACTAATGAAATGCTTATAACATCTCCATTCATCCGAACAAGTGATTTTATATACTTCTTGACTATAAAAACTATCGCAATTTATTAAATTTGGCAACCGAGTTTTGCATGAACTATATATCCAACTAAGAATCCGATCTCTTAATGAGTCTAAAGTAAAGCATCATTAAAGTTTTGATGCTAAGTATTTCAAATGATGGTGGAGTGTTTCTAATTATATTCATTTATGTGTATATATAGAAAATCCAAGAAAGACAGCAGAAACAACAACTAACAAGGCAACAAACAAAGAAGGAGGAGACAACAACAATATTGCAGCTCAAACTTTCACTTTTAGGGAGTTGGCCGCAGCCACAAAGAATTTCAGGCAAGAATATCTGCTCGGTGAAGGTGGATTTGGTCGTGTTTACAAAGGTCGTCTCCACAAAACAGACCAGGTGATTTAATTTACTACCCTCTTATGAGAAATCTGCATGCATTTGTGATTATTTTTAGGGTTAAATCACTCATAAGATTTGATCCTTTTTAGTTCAGCTAGTGGCAGTTAAGCAACTTGATCGCAATGGGCTGCAAGGGAACCGAGAGTTTCTTGTAGAGGTTCTAATGTTGAGCCTTCTACACCACCAAAATTTGGTGAACCTAATCGGTTATTGTGCCGATGGTGAACAGAGGCTCTTGGTCTATGAACATATGCAATTGGGATCTCTCGAAGACCATTTACTTGGTACACCTATACATATCTCTTGAATTGTAAATGCATATTAAATTTGAAGTCAGTTACCAACAATCTGTGACGAAATTAGGGGGGACCAGAGGTGGTTGGGGGCCTAATATTACCTTAAGGTCGGTTGAGAAAACACCATGGTCTCCCTTCACGATCCATATTTTTTTTTTTTAAAGAAACGTCAAATGACGACTCGTGATTTAACAAAAAATTGTGTTTTTTTAACTTGCTTGAAATTTTAAAACAAAAACATTTAAGTGTAATTATTTATTTAGATCTAGATAGTACAAAGTGGTGAATTAATTTTTCACATGACCAGTTCTTTATATTCAACCACTCATTGAATTTTATTCAATCCTATAAACTCATGAATTGGTTTGATTGTTATGAAAAAGTAATTAATAAGGAATTTAAGTTTTTTTCCCAATAGGGTATCACCCAGATCAATATAGCAAGGAAAAAAAAATAGATACTACTCTAAGTTCTACAATTAGAGTATTACATTTACCCTTCCTAAGTTATGTTTTGAATCGACTACTATTAATATATAATCTCATTTGGGTGAAGATATATCGCCCAAGCGGTCTCCACTACCTTGGTTTACAAGGATGAAGATCGCGTTACATGCTGCCAAAGGTCTGGAGTATTTGCACGACAAGGCAAACCCTCCAGTGATCTACCGTGACTTGAAGTCATCTAACATCTTGCTCGACAAGGACTACAACGCTAAGCTGTCTGACTTTGGACTAGCCAAGCTTGGGCCTGTTGGAGACAAATGCCATGTTTCTACAAGGGTCATGGGAACGTACGGCTATTGCGCTCCTGAGTATCAACGCACCGGCCAACTCACTGTAAAATCGGACGTATATAGTTTCGGCGTTGTCCTTTTGGAACTAATCACAGGAAAAAGAGCTATTGACAATAGAAGAAGCCCTGACCAACAAAATCTTGTGACATGGGTAAGTAAGTGCACCTTATAATTGTTTTAGATCATTTATAAGGTACACTAAAACCTAAAGTGTAATATACAATTAGCTTCAATGGTACTTACAAAACCAGTCTCATTTGTTTGGTTTTGAGTAAAATATACCTATTTTGGGTTTATACTAAAACAAACCCAAATCACTTTTTCAATTTTTTCGAGTAAAAAGAAAGACAATGGATAGAGAATATTCTTAAATTTGAGTTTAGTGTAAATGGTTAGAGCAAAATCACTATTTGCAATAACATTTACACTTAAATGAGTTTGAGTTTAGTGTAAATGGTTAGAGATGCTCTTAAATCCTAAACTGTAAACCTACAAATCTAGTTACTGATAGATGTTTTTATAATAACTCTTGCGATGATAAGGCTGAACCCATTTTCATGGAGCCGAGTAGATTCTCGGAGCTGGCAGATCCTATGCTTAGAGGCGACTTCCCGAAGAAGAGCTTCAACCAGGCGGTTGCGATATCAGCCATGTGTCTTCAAGAAGATACGACGGTTCGACCTTTGATTAGTGATGTAGTGACTGCGCTTAGTTGCCTTCCGTTGCAAGGGGATGCGGGGTACTCCTGCCCCATATCCCCACCCTCACCCCGCTTGAGTGATGCAACAACATCGCGGGAACGAGATAAAGCAGTTGCGGAAGCCATAGCTTGGGGCTCAAAGTCTAGGCATAAATAATTGCCAAAACTAGGCTAATGTGTATATTATAACACTTGTCGGAACTTTAAAACATTGGTGTGTATATATTCAGCGTGTCATATTTGAAATTTACTTAATATTCCTTTTAATGTGATAATGAGAAATGTTATAACTAAACTTCGTAGGTCAACATCACTACTCTTGTTAAGTTCGTGTTGATATTACTTGCTTTGCTTTATATATATAACACTTTTAATTTTATAAATTACAAAAAGTTAAATATTGATTCATTCTTTTATTGATTTATTTGTAATTATAGTAAAAATAAATAAATCACGTTTTCGATTTTTATGTAATTTAATAAATTAATGATGTCATTAATAAATTTTGTTTATAATCAAAATAAATGTGTATAAGCATAATAATAATGACAACGTGAACTAAACAATGATTGCACTCATGGTTGTATAAAATGGGTAACACCCCTATATAAATATAAATTACAAATTTATTACGATAGATAAAAGTAGAATAAAAATTAAAAAATTACACTAGCAAATATGAGTCTAATACTCCAGGTTGCCACATTGGCAATATCTTTAAAAGGAGTCATTTGTTACATCCCCTTCTATCTCGTTGCTCATTTTATGCAGCCCATCTCATTATTTTTAATACTACAAATCATAATTTAACAAATAAAATTATTTAGTTTAATATAATATACCACCTAAAACCATACTAAAGAAATTTTGGAACTTGTAGGCAAATCACCCCTCTTTTAATTTCACTTTGTTGATGCTTATATACTTTACAGATTCACATCATTTTCTTCCTTCAAATGGTCGTTGCGATAAAATTTATATTTACCCACAAAATCCGTACGGAATGAAAATAAATAAATGAAAAAACAGTAATCTAAAATTTGCAAAAACACCCAAATCAGAAAGACTGAAACCCTCTCTTTCATTGCTTCGAAGCTCGACGGACTTCACCCACCAACTCATCTGATCACCGGGCTGTAGCCCTTCCCCGCGGAATCATCAATCCATCACGGGTTTAAGATCACCCGGGAGTTGATGCTCACGGCTGTAGGTTCTTTTTCGTGTCTTTAAATCATAACACTTTTTTTCTTAGGCAAAACAATAATTCGCCTACAGTTGCTGAGTCATTCTCGAGCTCTTCTAAGGCATGCATTTCCAGCTATCTTCTTGCTGGTAATCTGGATGCCTCCTTGATTTCTTATTCTGGAAATCTGGAGTGACAATATTATACACACACATATGTACTATGCAATTTCGTTTAGTTGGATTTTGGAACCCTCGAACCCAAATTGTTCGGTAGTTTAGTACAATATATTTAGAGCAGGTTTTAATTGTTTTTTACTCAACACTAAGAGTTTTTTAGTGGGTTTACATTGTGTATTGGGATATCAGGTGAGATGGCTAATCCTCAGAACGTGGAGCTGGAAGCAGCCAAGTTTCTGCATAAACTCATCCAGGAGTCTAAGGATGAGCCTTCGAAACTGGCTACAAAGCTCTATGTGGTGTGTCATAATTTTCCTGAATCATATTGTTACTTTTGTTTCGTTCTCTATGCCTATGTGATTGATTCACATGGGCGATATATGTTGGTCAAACAGATTTTGCAGCACATGAGGTCTAGTGGGAAAGAAAATTCCATGCCTTATCAAGTCATATCGAGGTAAGATGCCCAATATACTGTAAATGACCGACTAATTTAGCCTTTTATGTCGCTATCTTTAATTGCTTATTTGCTCATGTTATATGCTTGAGACTGATACCTATAACATTTTTTTGAGTAAAGGCACCTACCAATACCATACAGTTACATGATTACATGTTTAGAGTGCAAATTTATAGATTATATTGGGCCAAGGTTGAGCCCAGGCCCAATAGTGCATGTTGGAATAGTTTTAAGTTTTAACCATCAATAGGCGATCCTAGGGCGTGTTGGAATAGTTTTAACCAGCAATCTGCATGCAACATAAACGGTCAAAACGTCCTCACAATATCATTAGTTTTGAAAGTAGTAATAATTTAGTTTGTGATTCCTTGTTAGTATGTAGTAGAACATATCTAAACTATCATATTATTTCATGTTATGTTGCTTTTGATGATATTCTGGCATTTGTTTTTCTCTCAGTAGGTATCTTCTTTTTGCTTAGATATTTCACTCTTCTTTCTGTCTGCAATCTATGTAGGGCAATGGAAACTGTTATCAAAGAACACAATATTGATATTGAAACTTTAATGTCTTCGCGCCTGCCTCTGGCTGCTGGAGCTCAAGATGGAGATACTGGATCACAACAATTAGCTGGTAAAATATTTATGTTTATCGCAACTCCAAAGGCATGCACTTTATAGCATCAGAAGTACAAATTAATATATATAAGAAGTTGTGAACTATTAACTACTAGGTAATAAAATGTATAATTGATATAATTTCTCAAATTTATGATTGCTATATGTTACTGCAGGATCTTCTCAGCGGGCTGGGACTGCTAAAGACTCTAAACCTGGGAATGAGATTGAGACACCGGAGACATATGCATTAACTAGGACACCTAGTGGTCCAGTAAGTGGTGGGCAAGATGTGTATCAAGGTTCTACAGCTCATATAGGTGGTTAGTGTTCATCTATAAATTTTGGTTTTTCTTGAGTCTTTAGACCAATGACGTGGATTTTATTTACCCTGATCAATCCTCACTTTTGAGCAAATAGAGCATGTAGTCCATTAAACTGATACAAGGTCTATCAAACCTAACACAAGTTGTTTTTTATATCAAATTATGGCAACATTTAGTCTAGAAGGTGATAGGTTTCCCTAAGACTGAGATTTGAGCTGTTTGCTTATCTGCTCAAGGATTTATCGGTATTTTTTTTCTTAACATGTGGCACATGGAAGGAACTTGTTCTTGATTTGGTATTTCTTATAGCTTATGCCCTTCCAAGTGTGTTTTTTTTCTGCAGATTACCAAGTTTGTAGCAGTACTTTCCCTATGATGAATATCTTAATTTTAACTTGGGAGCAAATTTTAGGTGTTGGTGTCAAGGTTCATGGGGTTCCTCCTGGTGTTCCGGGCTCTTATTTAACAGCAGACTCAACAAATAGGATGGAGTTTGCTAACACTTCCTTTGATGGTCAGAGCCTTGCTGCCAAGATGTCCAAGGACAGAAGTGTGGAAGCCTTTGGTGACCATTCTACTGGAAAAATAGCTGCTGGTGGATCTAGTCTAGTGACAAATGCAAATATGGTATTGCTGCCCTGCAAAATTGGAGATATTCAAAATTTTACTGTATAAAACAACCTTTCATGCGCTAGTTTCATTGCAGGCTGTATCAGTTTTATTTAGTTGTTTGACCTTGTCTTGGCAGAGTTCTATTCAGGGGAGTATAGCAGAGCAAAACATGTCCAGAAATGCTGGTTCCAGGGATACTGGGAAATCTCCAGTTCCTCAGACTTCCAATGCAGGCCTGCCATTTAAGGAACAGCAATTAAAACAACTCAGAGCGCAGTGCCTTGTTTTTTTGGCTTTTAGGTTGTGAATGCTTGCTAGAAATACTATGACATGTTTTTATAGTAAGAACTCTACCTTTTCTTTTCTAAGAACTGTTGCTTACATGTTCAGAAATGGATTGATGCCGAAGAAACTTCATCTTGAAATTGCTCTTGGAGACATATATTCTAAAGAAGGTCTGTAGTATGCTTAATTTTAACTTTTTATTTAAGTATTTCTTTTATTGCGTTTAATAATATCATGGTGTTTTGCAGATGGGACCCGCAGAGATCTCCTTGACCAGAAAGGGAAGGAGCAGCTAGTTCATGACACAAGCGCTGTTCTAGAAGCCCCAAGGTCGATTGAAAGGCCAGATAGAAGCAACTCTAACCCCCCTCACTTGGATTCTAATTCAACAAAAGAATCTGATGCTGTGAAGTTTCCGGATGAAAGATTTAACCAACCTGTTGTTCCAGTTGAAAATGAACAGGATGGCAATTGTTCAGTGTCAAGAGGGAAAACAGATATTGAAATTACAAGAGAGGATGCTATAAAATCACATGCATCACATGATTCAAGTATAAGGGAAATCCATACCCCTTCTGAACAATCAATGCTCGAGGATAGTGGTCCATCTGTAGATGGTTTTGCTAACGATATTACCAATGCATCAGTGCCTACCACTTTTTTTACTAGTGATGGGGTGCTACAAAGACCAGAAGATAGTGCTAGTCTTGCACAGAATTCGATGGATTGCAATAATCCAGGGAAGTCTTACTCTGACAAGAAGTATTCAAGTTTACTGTTAAAGGACAAGTGGAAGCCTGCCTCAGGAATGAGTGGCCAAAACTACCCTGCCATGGCAGTTAAGGATTCCAATGTAACTGTTAGAAACTTTTATCAAGGTTAGTAAATAAGCAATCTCATTCATTCATGAAGAAGCTAATATGTGTGTGTGTGTGTGTGTGTGTGTATATTCTCCCTCCGTCCGCGAATAGGAGTCATGTTTTTCCATTTTAGTCCGTCCGCGAATAGAACTCCCGGTTCACTTTACCATAAATGGTAGTAATAGGGTCCCACCTTCCACTAACTCATTCCACTCACATTTCATTTAAAACCAATATACACAAGTGGGACCTCTATTCCACTAACTTTTTTCCACCCACTTTTCTTAACATTTCTTAAAACCTGTGCCGCCAAGAAATGGGACTCCTAATGGTGGACAGAGGGAGTATATATCATTTGAAGTGGGAGAGTCACTGTGCTATATTTTAATGATAAGCTAACTGTTGAATGATTATTCTGGTGCACTGAATCACAATTGCTCATTTACATTGCCAGAGACAGACCAGGAAGAGGGTTATCCTTCAAAGTCTACGAACAGGCAACCTTCACCGAAGTATACAACTGTAGAAAAATGGATCATGGGCCGGCAGAAAAGGAAAGTCTTTGCTGAGCACAACTGGGCTAAAAAACAGCAAAAGACATCACAAAAAATAAGTGGTTGTTCTGATAGGCTAAAGGTTAGCATTATTACTAGACGTTCAGGCTAAAGTTCAGAATTCACAGTCATATGCCACACTGATCATTTTGTTAGCTGTCTGTTTATTGGACGTTTAATATCTCGAGACAGTTAAAAATTGTATCTTACAAATATTCTGAAACATTTTCTTGATGGAAAAAGGATTTGAAAAATTCCTGCTTGTGGCGTATCAGCTTCATATCCCCTTTAAGTGTTTGCGTTCTATCAAATTCTCCATTGTTATTAATATTTCCCTGATAAAATGGTACATAAGATCACAATAATCTTATTTTTGTGCTGGATCATAGAATATTATTGGCTCTTTAAGTTCTGTAACATCGTAATCATTAGTAGGTCTGTCAGTGGATTTGTGGAGCCGAAGGTACTAAAAGTTCTTAACTTATAGTATGTAGCAGTTTAACCTTTTGTCAAATTGATCCTTGACTTGTACACTGATAACTGACATAGTTTACTTTGTTTGAGGAAATTGTGCATCTCTCCCTCTATGCATGCGTGTGTTTTTCCAATTTTCTGATTTTTCTGCGAAGGGGCTGATAACTCTCTGATCCTTAGTTAATAATGGTGCAAAGTGTGCTTATTGCGCATATGCATTCCTCATTGTGTTGTGTAAACATTGACTTAATGCATTGTAGAAAGTTAATATACTAATTAAACAAACTTGAACAATGAGCTCATAACGGTGGAAAGCGTGCTTATTGCACCTACGCATTTATGCTGCAGGACGCCGTGAGCTCTTCTGAAGATATTTCTGCGAAGACGAAAAGTGTAATTGAATTAAAAAAGCTTCAGTTGCTAGAATTGCAGCGACGTCTTCGGAGGTAATCTTAGTCTGTCTATGCTTGCCCTATATAAAATATTCATTTATTTTTTCTTCGCTTTCGTCTTTTGTCTCACCTCATACAAGCAGAGATGAGCTTCATCCAATTTGCTAAATCCAACTATTTTGGTTCAATTTTTGTGCACTAGCCATTTGATATAATATCTTCATTGACTCTATAGCCGCACACTTGGCCATTTGATATTATGTCTGGTTATGACGGTTGATAACTTTTTCGTGCAGCGACATCTTGAATGATTTTTTTAAACCAATAGCAAGTGAAATGGATAGATTGAAATCAATTAAGAAGCACAGGATTGGAAGGAGATCAAAACAATTTGAAAGATATGAGCAGAAAATGAAAGAGGAGCGACATAGGAGAATTAAGGAAAGGCAGAAGGAATTCTTTAGTGAGATTGAAGTTCACAGGTAGATTTGTTCTATGCAGTGTCTTATCTGGGTTGTTTATTTCTGCTAAAATCTAGTTACCTTTATCTGATCCTTCTATTTACATTCAGAGAAAGACTAGAAAATGGTTTTAAAGTAAAGAGAGAGTGCTGTAAAGGATTCAATAGGTATGTAAGAGAGTTCCACAAGAGGAAGGAAAGATTTCATCGTGAGAAGATAGACAGAATCCAGCGTGAAAAGATTAATTTATTGAAAATTAACGACGTTGAAGGATATCTTCGCATGGTTCAGGTGCTTTGTGGTCCTAAACGCTATTGGCCTCTTTGACACTGAATTTCATCTGTAATCTTTCTTATCTATGAAATGTTGTAATATGCTGTAGGATGCAAAATCTGATCGAGTTAATAAACTGCTAAAAGAGACTGAGAAATATCTGCAAAAACTTGGGTCCAAATTGAAGGATGCTAAGGTAATGGCCGGACAGTTTGGGACTGATATTGAGGCAAGTAAGGGTGGTACCATTGAGGAGAGTGAAGATGTTGAGAATGAAGATGAAAAGGACCAGGCCAAGGTTTCCTTTGTTCTTCAATTGCACATTATTTCATTCCACTGTTCTCCTATCATTCTTTGAAAAAGTTTGATTAGACCTCACCATACTTTTGCTTACCTTTTTCATTGGCCTTTTGTCTACAGCACTATTTGGAAAGCAATGAGAAATACTACACGATGGCACATAGGTAATGTGGATATCTTAACTTAATAGATAGCTTTATGTTTAACATTTAGTTTTAAGTAGATCCAACATCTAGATAAATTTATTTTCTTTTGTTTTTTCCCTAGTTACATTGTATTGTGATTTACATATCTGCACCAGTACTGTTTTAAATGCATTTAATATGTACCACTCAATTAGATTGTCCAGGTTTAGTTTCCACTCACTTCCAATATATCTAGGTCTTATAATTTTTTCTTTTATTGTTGATGCTGATTCTTATTTTAAATTGTGATTATTTTTTTACAGTGTGAAAGAGCACATTACTGACCAGCCAACCGGGTTGATTGGGGGAAAACTAAGGGAGTGAGTCCATTTATTCACTCTGTCTTATCTTTCAATTTTCTGGTTTTTTATTTATTTTTATTTTTATTTTTTGTTTGAGCTCTGATTCCAATTTTTTATTGCTTCCACCTTGTCAGTGGCGATTTAGAAGCACAAAGTTCTGTGATTTTCTTCCTAAATATTCTGGTTTGTGTTTCCTTGTAAGGTACCAAATGAATGGGCTTAGATGGCTGGTTTCTCTTTATAATAACCATTTGAATGGCATACTAGCAGATGAAATGGGCTTGGGAAAAACGGTTCAGGTTTGACATATGCTTGATTATATGAAATTATAATCCCCGCACACCTACCATACCTTTTCTTTTCTACCTCCTTAGTTGGAGGAACAATTTTGAAATGCATAAAATCCACTTTGCAGGTCATATCTCTTATTTGCTACTTAATGGAAAATAAGAATGACAGAGGACCTTTTCTAGTAGTTGTGCCATCTTCTGTGCTACCTGGATGGGAGTCCGAGATCACTACCTGGGCTCCTAGTATCCACAAAATTGTTTATTGTGGCCCCCCTGAGGAACGTCGGAGGCTATTTAAGTAAGCTTTATAAAATCATTGGATAATCTCGTCGCTTCTCTATTTCCGATTTAGCTTCAGCTGTTCATATGTGACTTTTTCATTGCAGGGAACAAATTGTTCATCAAAAATTTAATGTTCTTCTGACAACATATGAATATTTGATGAACAAACATGATCGTCCAAAATTGAGTAAAATACAGTGGCATTATATTATTATTGATGAAGGTCATCGCATTAAGAATGCTTCCTGCAAGTTAAATGCTGATTTGAAACATTATCGCAGCAATCACAGAATACTTTTGACTGGAACTCCCTTGCAGGTTTTATATTTGCTAATTCATCAGCTTATGATCTATGCATGTTTTCTATTTAGATGTTCAACACTCACACCTTTATTTGGTCTGTTCTATGATATATTTACTCTTTCTGGTTGCGCTTGCAGAATAATCTTGAAGAACTCTGGGCATTGCTTAATTTCTTGTTACCAAACATCTTTAACTCATCTGAAGATTTTTCTCAATGGTTTAATAAGCCATTTGAGAGTAATGGTGACAGTACCACAGATGAAGTAAGTAAACTAAAATGTCATGCGCTACTATGTTTTTTTGGTGCTTCATTATTCTTCAGATTTTTCTCATATAAATATCAAACACAACTAGGCCTTACTTTCTGAAGAGGAGAATCTTTTGATAATAAATCGTCTTCACCAAGTTCTGCGGCCATTTGTACTTCGAAGATTAAAACACAAGGTACCGGCTGATGTCTCATTATATGGTTCAAGATAACTTCTGTGCATTAGCACTGAATCATATACTGCTTCAGTATGGCTCATTCTTTAAATATGCGCATAGCAATTGTTCTGAACAGGAGAATCACCCCAAAGACTTGCTGCTGGAGTTCTGTTTGAGATTTAAATATGAATTTATAATGTTAATCAGATTTGTTTTGCTGTCATGGGTGAAGACAGATAGTCTGCTAATTGTTCAGTTCAAAAGCCATTCAGCATTGGCATCTGCTAACCTGAAATCTTTTGCATCAGTAGCTGGTTCTAGATCAGATGACGATTCTTTATTTCTGTTTCTGAATTCTTCCCTTCTTTGTTTAACTTTGTGAAACAGAGAAAAACATATTTTCAATTGCCGATTACTTCTGCTATATACCATTTATTTTGTCACTTAAAGTGTAGAACTTCATGGAAGTACCCTGTGACATGCTTTCAAAGCTTGTTGGCTTGTCTTAATTCACTTGGAACTTATGACCTGGACAGGTGGAGAATGAATTGCCTGAGAAGATTGAAAGACTAATTAGATGCGAGGCTTCTGCATATCAGAAGTTATTGATGAAGAGAGTTGAAGAAAATCTTGGTGCCATTGGAACTTCAAAGGTAGGTTTATTATTTTAGAATTTATTGTCTTCATTGTATACAGACATGCATATGCAGTTGATTTTCTCTGTTTTGGTATGCACTTATTCATATGTTATGTAATGATGAACATATGTAGTTGCATGCAGACACTTAGGTGAGCAACCACAATTGTCAATATGTATGCACTGTGGTGTTATGTCCACTCCGCTCGTTAAAATTCTGGAAAAAAAAATATAATGTATGCGTGGAGTGATGATTCATATTTTTTATTCCTTGATCTCACAACATCATCAGGCTCGCTCTGTGCACAACTCTGTGATGGAGCTACGGAATATATGCAACCACCCATATCTTAGCCAACTTCATGTGGAGGAGGTACTCTCTCTTTCTTCAACTGTAGCTATGAACTTGATACATTTGGTTAATGAGTAAGATGCGTGTTTGTGGTGATTTTCTTAAAATTTTGTATTTGTTTCTTGAACTAGATAAAATTTTCCATCCAACTTTCATTTATTTTTGTGTATTCTTGAATGCAGTTTGCACACAGTGCTTTAATCTACCAAAGTTCTTTTGTTGTCTCGATTAGGTTCATGACCTCGTTCCAAAGCATTACCTTCCAAACATTATCAGACTTTGTGGGAAACTTGAGATGTTGGATAGGTTATTACCTAAACTAAAGGCAACTGATCACAGAGTAAGTTGTGTTCACAAAGTTTTCTACTATATTTTTTTTCGATATTACATTTGTGTTCATTCCTTTAGTAATTTTACTTTAGGATCTTGGATTCTTTGTTATTTTTTTCTTAAAAAATATGCTACTAATCTTCCCCCCTATTTTCTTTACCGTGTCTGTTTTTTTGCATCACGTGGATGCAATTGGAAGATGTTAAGATAAGCTCATTGAAATACGAATACCCCTCATCTTCATATTTAAGAATGTATGAGCTAAAAGTTGCTTTATAATATTACTCCACCATTGGATGTCTTTTGTTTTCAGGTTCTTTTTTTTTCGACAATGACTAGACTACTTGATGTTATGGAGGACTATCTTACCTGGAAACAGTATAAATACCTTCGATTGGATGGACATACATCTGGTGGTGATCGGGGTGGCCTCATCGAGAAGTTCAATAATCCTAGCTCTCCGTACTTTATATTTTTACTCAGGTAGTTACAGCCCCTAAGGATTCTGTTTGAGTTACATGCTTACATGCATTCTTACTTTGGTTTTAGTAGCGATGCACTCCCCAGACATATTGACTGAAATGGTTTTGGGGAATTATTATTGCATTCCTTTATAAATGAAATAATTCAGGCTTTTATATTTACACAGAGAAATGGAAGGTATATATATATTAAAATGGAGAAATAATATAATTGTTCAAAAATTGCTGTAGCAATGAATTATAATTAAGAATATTTATATAAAAGTAACTAATACTATACAGAAATTGATTGTTGATTACCTTGTTCTTGTTTACCAACTAAGTTGAGTCACTTCTTTTTTGCACTCGTTTTGAAAAAAATCGTAATAAATAGTTAAACTGGATATATAGTAAAGTAAAAGCGAGAATAATGTAGACAAGAGTCTTATCTCCATGATTGTCACTTTTACTTTACAATATATCCACTTTAACTATTTATTAAGATTTTTTCAAAACGAGTGTAAAAAAGAAGTGGCTTAACTTAGTTGGGACGGAGGGAGTACAATTTAACTTTGAATGACAACATATAATGAAAAATTTATGAATTCACTTTGAGATCAATTCATTGTTTATAACTACCAAATTCAGAAAGTAATCCTGGGCAGAAAAATGTTACTACTACTTATGGAAAGTATAATATAAATATAGATTGTCTGTGTATGATGCTTGATGATTGCCAAATTTGTGTTGGCTTGGTTCTCTTGAATAAAGCAAGGAGTTTCTGGTAATGACAGATTGAAGTAAAATGAGATATTTTCTCATGCTGTTAACTATGTAATATTAGGCAGTTTCAACGCTATTTCAGGTAAGGTTCCATCTTACTAGGAAAGATGGCTACTGCAATAATACTGTTCAAGATTGAGAGGGCTTTATTCTTGCACAAAAAGTTACTTTCTTCAATAAGCTGGCTCTGTTATTTGTTTTTACTATCTCTCTATCCACACACTGATCTACTACAATATGTCGTTTAGTATCCGAGCTGGAGGAGTTGGTGTGAATCTCCAAGCTGCTGATACAGTCATTATCTTTGATACAGATTGGAATCCCCAGGTTATATCTAATGCCGTTCTCCTCAGTACTTCATTAATGTCACTTTGAGTTCAAAATAAAGTCTGATTCTATTTTGTTTGTGTTTGTTCAGGTGGATTTGCAAGCACAGGCCAGGGCTCATAGGATTGGGCAAAAGAAAGAAGTTCTTGTTCTTCGTTTAGAAACTGTAAATACTTTATTCCCTGAACTTGATTAACTTGTTGGATTTTTTTTCTGTTAATGAGAACATAATTGCTGTATTTTGAATTAATAAAGATTATTTTTCACTGAATTAGAAATTTAAATTGTTTTGCATATATACTGAGTATAATTTCTTATGATTAAACTTCCAATCTATAATAATAACCTATATTTTCATACTCTCCATATAATGGTTGTATTGCAATTAATATATTGATTCTTTACTTGATAGAATATTTCAATGTGGTAATCTCACATTCTCACTTGATTCCAGCTATAGTGTTTACTTTTCTCTTCAATTAATATTTCCCTTGATACTTAGAACTATTAGATTAAGCTACAATTTCAATATCTGCTTTATAAAAGCTGAACACAAATCATTTTTTTGTGTACTAGACCAGCAATCTGACTGCTCCACGAGTTGATGGCTTTAAACACTACAATTATTTACTGCAGAAGTCTTGAATACTGTAATAATACACTCCTAGATTAATCTGCTCTTTGAGATAAAATGACACTCATATAGTCTCTTCGGCATTAGTTTTCTTCTTTGTTTCTTACTTAGTGTAGGTGCTGTTTTTGCTACATGTCTGATTCAACTGTGGAGCTCCTATAAATATTTTGAATGCTATTTATTATGGACTTTATCTACTTCCATTTTGTGTGTAGCAAGATTAAATTTATGCTAAGTATCTCACACTTCCTAGGACCATTCTTTCTAAAACTTGCTGGAATGAGAACATATAATCGGGGACCAACAAACTAGAAAAACAGCTATTTATATCAATACCATATTAAACCAAAAACATTTGAACTTAAAGGCCACCTCGGAGACTGAGGCATTGTATTGTGTCTTATATCTTTTCTGTAGTAACACCCGTGAGCGTGATATCTATATATCGTAGTTTTGAAGCAATGGCGGATAGGTAGATAATTGTTAGTTACTATCCAAATTTTTTTGGAGGCATTGGATCAGAGGGTAATGATTTTTTTTGTGCAATGGACGTCTCACATTTATTTTTATGTATGCCTTTTGTTTGAACATAATTATGATTGTGTTGAATGTTTTTCCTATAATGCTTAAATCTGAATTAGGTCCAAACTGTGGAGGAGCAAGTTAGAGCTTCAGCTGAGCACAAACTTGGGGTTGCGAATCAGAGTATAACTGCTGGATTTTTTGACAATAATACGAGGTATGCTGAAGTACATGGTAAAACAAATGACTTCGATTTGACACTTGTATTTGATATTAGTCAGTTATAATCTAAACAATATAATATAGTGCGGAGGATCGAAGGGAATACTTAGAGTCTCTCTTGCGGGAGTGCAAGAAAGAGGAAGTTGCACCTGTTCTGGATGATGATTCCCTTAATGACATTATAGCGCGCAGGTATAATTTGTTACAATAATAATAAGTGTGGTTTTCAGAATCTCCCTGCCTTTTTTTTCTTAACTTTTCTTTTGCGGGAGTTTCTTTTGCTGCTCCGATGTTTTGCGGGAGTTTCTTTTGCTGTTCTGATGTTTTGTATTACCAACTTTTCTTCAGTGAAGAAGAAATTGATATCTTTGAATCGGTTGATAAACAGAGGCGTGCAGATGAAATGGTATGTGCAAATCCTAGAAATGATGTGCTGTAATTCTAGTTGTTTGGATAAGAAGGTACTGTCTATTTATTTAAGATATAAATAATTTTTGCAGGTTGTTTGGCAAAATTTGTGTGGTGTGAAAGGGTCAGATAAAAGCAAGCTTATACCTCAATTGCCTTCTCGGCTCATAACAGACGATGACTTAAAATCATTTTATGAAGTGATGAAGATCTCTGAAACAACAACTCCTGTTGTATTACCTGATTCAGGGATGAAGAGGAAAAGTGGATATCTTGGAGGTCTTGATACCCATCAGTATGGAAGAGGCAAACGTGCTAGAGAGGTCTGTTTACAGCACAATCTCATAAACATATGTCCTTGCTTGTATACAGTTATTGTTCTGATATATGTTGATTGTGCAATGCATAAATTTGACCTGACACCATATATTCAAGACTTAAGTTGTGATGGTTTACTTTTTGCTTTATTAGGTTCGTTCGTATGAAGAGCAATGGACTGAAGAAGAATTTGAAAGACTGTGTCAGGTTGAATCTCCAAATTCTCCCTCAATGAAGGAAGAAGTTACTAGAAAGACAATGGCAGTCACTACAAACAGTGCAGTCGTAGTCAAGGGTGAGATGCAGGCACCGGCTGTCCCTCAACTTCCTCCACTTCATTCGCTTCCTCAACATCCAACTGTGGAGCCTCTGGCCGTACAGAACAAAGAGGCTACACCACCATCTAAAAGAGGGCGTGGCAGGCCAAAAAGAGTGGTGGAAGTTTCTCCACCAGTTACTTCTCCTGGACTATTGGGACCTGTGAAACCTGAAGAAATTTCCAAAGTTGAAAATATGCCTGTAGAACCTGGTCCTGATTCTATAGTCTGCACTACTGATGTTGGAAGTATCACTGGGAGCTCAAAAGAGTTGAAGTTGCCTGCTACTCTGAACTCCGGGCCACCTCTTCCCCCTTCTCTCATTCCTGCTTCACCCCCATCATCTGGGCGAGGTAGAGGACGTGGTCGGAAGTCACAGACAGGTGGAGAAGCTCCTGCTCCCAGACGCCGAGGCAAAAGACAGACCACAGCATTACAAACTGCTCAAGCATCTTCATTGCCAGTTGTTACTGATAATCCATATGTTGAAATAAAAGGAGAACTTGCCCCAAGCTCTGCTATCACTACCAGTACCTCTGTCTCTGTCACTAGCATTACAAAAGAAGTGGGCTCTGAACCGGATTCCGTGTCACCTTCTCCAGTGGTTCCATCAGTTTCTGGTCCAAGCAATTCAGATGTGGAGCCCCATAAAGAAGTTACACCTAATTCTTTAATGGCTTCTGATAACACTTTTACTGGCTCCGTCGCCGTAGCTAGTGTAAATCAGGCAGATCCAGACATTGTGCGCACTTCAAATCCTGAAACTACACCTCCCCCACAGCCTATTAGCGCTTCTCTCTCTGTAACAACACTGGGTAGAGGTAGAGGGCGGGGACGGGGACGAGGGAGAGGGCAGAATGCTCCAAGTCGCGAAGAGGCACCGCAACGAAGGCGAAGGAGGCAGGAGCCCATAGCATCCACTGTTTCTGGTGCATTAACTAGTCAGGACTCAGAGTCATGTGAACCTCAACCGAAAAGAACTCGGGCTTCTGTTGGACGGAAAGACACCGTACGGCGTGAGAAGGTTCAGGAAGTGACTAATGCAAGTCAATTTGCTGAACAGGGTATTCAAGATTCTCTGGCCGAACGAGTTACTAAGGGTAGGTAACTCTTTATTAGCTTCAAATGACTGTCATATATTACAACTAGCCTAACTTTAATATGTCTAGTACGGAGTATATCATAAGTTTTGGAAGGGGGAAAAGATGGTGAGCAATGAAAGGGGGATTCAGTTACCTGTTTTAATCTTAATAAGGTGGAGCTTAGTAGCACTAGCATTTGATAGAGTAGGATACTGTTCGTATTTATTGTTCATTCTAGGAGTATTTAGTTATTCTCATTTGTAGTCGACTAGGTAATTACTCTCTGGCATGTATAGCATGTAAGTTGAATTCTAATCACAAAGTTATTGTCTAATATGTCTTGTTCTCTACTGTATGGAGTAACTTTTTATAGAGTCCTGAATTAAAATATACGCATTTTCATAAATGTGTAATCTACAGAGCTATACAGCTAAAATATCTCAATCCATTTGCAAAGGGTGTATGTTTTTCTGGTGATTGTAAATTATACTCTTTCTGTAGATCTACTGTTTGATTACCTACTTCTGCATTTCACTGATGGATAAATGATTGTGACTAAAGATATTTCTGCTTATGCTGCTTTAGATACAGAGATTGGTCCAGGCAAGTTACAAAACCCTCCTAAGGAACAAGACGCAAATGAAAAACCAAGTGAGGGTCACGGGAATGATGTCCTTGCTTCAAAATCTAACCCATCTGATGATTTAACATCAATTTCGATGCCTGATCCAACAGCTGGAGCGCCTAGTTCTCTGGTTCCCAAGTCTGCAGAGGACAATGCAGAATCTTCTAGTAAAGAACTTGATTCAACAGCTGCAGCTCCTAGTTCTCTGGTTCCCAAGTCTGCAGAGGACAATGTAGAATCTTGTAGAAAAGAACTTGATATTAAGGAGCCCTGTGGGGATGATATTTCTATTGTCTCAGTTCTTGTGCCACCACCAACCGATATTAATTGTGGAACATCTGTAGGGTCCCAATCCTTAGTAGGTGCAAATATCAACTCTCCTGTGATTGACAAAGATGAATCTGGAAAAGTTGTAGAGGATGAACATGAAACCAATATTACTGATGAATTACCGGGAAAAGTTCTAGTGAATGAACATGATACCAATGCTTCCGATGAAGTATCTGGAAAATTTCCCGTGAATGAATGTGAAACCAGTATTCCTGAAGTAGGCGCAAATGTCAACTCTCCTGTGCCTGACAAAGATAAATCTGGTAAAGTTCTAGAGGATGAACATGAAACCAATATTACTGATGAAGTACCAGGAAAAGTTGTATTGAATGAACATGAAACCAATACTGCTGATGAAGTATCTGGAGAAGTTGTCGTGAATGAATGTGAAACCAGTACTCCTGATGAAGTGGGCGCAAATGTCAACTCTCATGTGACTGACAAAGATGAATCTGGAAAGGTTGTAGAGGATGAACATGAAACCAATATTACTGATGAAGTACCAGGACAAGTTGTAGTGAATGAACATGAAACCAATATTACTGATGAAGTATCTGGAAAAGTTGTAGTGAATGAATTTGAAACCAGTACTGTTGAAGTACCTGTTTCTACCGCTGCTGAATTTCATGTGGATCATTCCGCTATAACGGCTATGGAAACAGTCTGCACTGAACCAAACTCGGCCTCACCTTCCGCTATGCTATCGTCAGAACAAGGAATCACAGTGAGCTCCTTAATGGCTTCTACTCATGCTTCAACTGATCCAATGGCTGTTGCAAGTTCTGACCAACCGGCTCCTGACATTTTGTCCATGTCGAGTGTCCAAGCTACGGAGGAAGATATTTCAGAGCCTTCTGCAGGGCAAGTTCCAGAGGGTAGGCTTCTTATTCTTTAAGGACATAAAAAATGTTAAATGTATGATTTTCTGGTGATTGTAAATTGTGCTCTTACATGGGATGTTCTGTTTGATTACCTACTTCTCCATACACTGATGGATAAATATTTGATGCTAAATTTATTTCTGCAGGCGCTACTTTAGATACAGAGATTGGTGCAGCCAAGTTACAAAACCCTCCTCAGGAGCAAGATGCAAATTTTAAACCAAGTAACGATCACAGGAATGAAGTAATTGCTTCAACATCTAACATATCTGATAATTTTCCACCACTTTTGATGCACGATCCAGCAGATGGAGCGTGTAGTTCTCTGGTTCCCAAGTCTGCTGAGGAAAATGTAGAATCTTGTGGTAAAGAACTTGATATTAAGGAGCCTTGTGAAGATGGCTCTGCTGTCTCAGTTCTCGTGTTACCACAGAGCTATATTAATTGTGCAACATCTGGAGGGTCACAATCCTTGGTAGACACAAATTGTAACTCTGCTGTGATTGACAAAGATCAAGGCTTGCATAGTGGTGCTCCTGCGGCTGCTACTGCAACATCTGGATCAATGTCTCTTGGTGATGGGATTGACAAGTTGTATCCTGCATGTCAAAGCAAAGATGATAGAATTTTTAGTCCTACCAATAACCCTAACTTGGATGAATTTCCTGCATCAGATAATATATCAAAAGGACCAGCTGATTATAATCCCACAGATTCAATTTCTGAGCTACCTAATCATACAGATGCTCTGGTACAATCTGAATATACCCAGTCTTTGCCTGTATCTGATAGCAACTCCATCAACACAGCCGAATGCCAACATTTACAAAATGCAGAGATTCAGCTTGCATCAGTTGTTGGTCCTGATGAAGTACCAGAAGAAGACTCTGGAAAGTCAAATTCAATTTCTGGGATAATGAAAAGCACAGAAGATGAATCTGGAAAAGGTATAGTGGATGAACATGGAACCAGTACTCCTGATGAAATACCAGGAAAAGTTGTAGTGAATGAACATGACACTGGTACTCCCGATGAAGTACCTGGAGAAGTTGTAATAAATGAACATGAAACTAGTCCTCCTGATGAAGTACCTGCTGTTTCTACCTCTGACTTTCATGTGGATCATTCTGCTATCACGGCAATAGAAGAAGTCCGCACTGAACCAGACTCAGAAAAAGGAATCCTGATGAGCTCCTTAACGTCTTCTGCTCATGCTTCAACCAATCCAATGGATGTGGCAAGTTTTGATCAACTAGCTCCTGTCACGTTGTGCATGTCGAGTGCCCGAGCTACTGAAGAAGATATTTCAGAGCCTTCTGCCGGGCAAGTTCCCGAGGGTAGGCTTCTTATTCTTTAAGGAATTAAAATCTTAAATGCTAATGAATTCCTTATACTGTGGCATTCTGGCATAAAACAATTGTGGCACACTTTTTAACTCTTGATATTGTTAGCATGTAATAATTTCCCTTTCCAAAATGCTAGCATCTGAATGGTCTGTGTGAAAAGGAAAGTATCATACAGAATATTGGATTTTCCTGGTGGATTATTAACTAGGCCTCTGTCTTGTCTCGTATCTTAAGTTGTCTGTATAATCAAAGATTTATATCTATTGTATGGATGCAGGCCGTGTTAAAGATGCAGACATTGATGTGACAAAGCTAGAGGATCCAATTCAGGAAAAAGAGACAGTGGAAAAAGATGGTAAGGCGTGCCTATAATTGAAGTTTTTCCTAGACAAACGAATAAATGAAGTTATTGCTTCAAAATATGCCCTTTAATACAGAATATTGCATTTTCCTTGTGGATTATTAACTAGGCCTCTGTCTTGTCACATATCTTAATTTGTCTGCCTAATCGAAGTTGTACATCTAACGTATGGATGCAGGCCGTGCCAAAGATGCAGGCATTGATGTGGCGAAGCTAGAGGATCCAATTCAGGAAAAAGATACAGTGGATGGTAAGCGTGCGTATAAGTGAAGTTTTTCCTAGACAGAAGAATAAATGAAGTTGTTGCTTCGAAAAATGCCCTTTGATACAGACTTGCACTTTCCTGGTGGATTATTAACTAGGCCTCTGTCTTGTCTCATAACTTAAGTTGCCTGCCTAATTGAAGTTGCATATCTAACGTATAGATTCAGGCCATGCCATCGATGCAGACATTGATGTGGCGAAGCTAGAGGGTCCAATTCAGGAAAAAGATACAGTGGAAAAAGATGGTGTGGATGCAGGCCATGCCAACGATGCAGGCATTGATGTGGCGAAGCTAGAGGATCCAATTCAGGAAAAAGATACAATGGAAAAAGATGGTGGGGATGCAGGCCATCCCAGCGATGCAGGCCATGCCAACGATGCAGGCATTGATGTGGCGAAGCTAGAGGATCCAATTCAGGAAAAAGATACAATGGAAAAAGATGGTGGGGATGCAGGCCATCCCAGCGATGCAGGCATTGATGTGGCGAAGCTAGAGGATCCAATTCAGGAAAAAGATACAGTGGAAAAAGATGTTGTGGATGCAGGCAATGCCAACGATGCAGGCATTGATGTGGCAAAGCTAGAGGATCCAATTCAGGAAAAAGATACAGTGGAAAAAGCTGGTATGGATGCAGGCCATGCCAACGATGCAGGCATTGATGTGGCGAAGCTAGAGGATCCAATCCAGGAAAAAGATACAATGGAAATAGATGGTGGGGATGCAGGCCATGCCAACGATGCAGACATTGATGTGGCGAAGCTAGAGGGTCCAATTCAGGAAAAAGATGGTGTGGATGCAGGCCATGCCAACAATGCAGGCATTGATGTGGCGAAGCTAGAAGGCCCAATTCAGGAAAAAGAAACAGTGGAAAAAGATGGTGTGGATGCAGGCCATGCCAACGATGCAGGCATTGATGTGGCGAAGCTAGAGGATCCAATTCAGGAAAAAACAGTGGATGGTAAGGCGTACGTATAAGTGAAGTTTTTCCTAGACAGATGAATAAATGAAGTTATTACTTTGAAATAAGCCCTTTAATACTTTGCTTTAAGTTTCGACTTTAGATGCTGCAGTTAGTGGTTTTCAAGTGTTGGAATCTATCTGCAGGAAAATGTGAAGAGCCTGGAATTGGAACCCAACATGATGATGGGGATCATTGTGGAGTTAGTCCTTCGGTTTCAACTGTGCTTTCTCAAAGTGATGACAACAATCATGGAACAGCTGAGGATTCAGAATGCCGGCCAGAAACGCATAACGACTCTGATGACTTGGAAGAAAACCGGAGTACTGCTGAAGCTGCAGAAATATTCGCACCAACATCACTTCCTGCAGTGAGTGACCAGTTTGATTCTCCCAGCGGAAATGAAGATGCCAATATAACTTCTAGTGAGAAAAACCCCTAATATGTGTTGTAGAAGCATTTTAATGTACAAGTTTGAATACATATCTTTGACCCTAATTCTCCCTATATATATGTTAGGTGTCGTTTGTATTATGCATATTTACTCAATGGAATAGTAAATCTATGGTTGTTGCTGGAATCATTCTCACCTCAATCTTAATATGGGCTACATTCGAGAGGAAGACTCTCAATGGAAATAGACATAACGCCAATTTCACTCTATATATCAATCGACCATACCAATCACCCTTATACCACTGGAATTTATTTCGGTTTTATAAATTTGTCTTTCAACCAAGGTTTTCCATAGTATGAAATTATTATTATTTGAACGGGTTTGCAGTTTTTGACATGACATTGAACACATGGTTAGTATTAAGCCTCAACGAATCTTATCAGGTCAATTCGATGAGGACAAGATGATTTTAAATTGGATTCATATAACCATTAAGAACTAAGCAATATAGTTTTATTTTTATTTTTTTAACATTTTATTAAATTTAGAATTAGAGTTGTTTTATTTCCTTCCAATCTTCGACTGTTGCCCGTCCACCACGACCACCAATCATCGATGCACCATGTGCCGTTGAATAAGGCCACCGTTCTTCCCATCGTGGATTTCACAGTCAAGACGGCCAATTATCGATTTTGTAACAATTGCTTGAGTTAATTATATTTATTTTATTTTTTATAAGGTTTTAATCGTTTAAATATGATATATATATATATATATATATTTTTGTCGTTATCGTTTGGTTGTTGTATTATGATCTGTATTGTTATGGTACCGTGTCAATAAAAAAAGGATCATATCACTAGTGCGGATTGAGTTCGAATTTAAAGACAGTAAGATTGGCTTTTAGATTGAAAATTTCTTTAACAAATATGGCAGGCCTACTTGCTAACTTTTGACTAAAGAGATATGAAAATGATGATCAAGTACTCCTAATAATGCATGATTACAGTCTAATTGGATTGTTCCAAAATAATCATTTCACAAGAAACGTAAGCAAGCTTTCTACTGTCATCTCCTACCGCCTTTCCACTGCAAGCACCGACTCGTCAATTGATTATCCCATACATTTAAGAGGGTAGAGCAAGATCGGGAAGGAGCAGAGAGCGAAAGATGGGGTCTTTGCTTACAGAGAACGAATTGGAGAGAGTAGACGCAGAATCCGAATCAAATCAACCGATTCTCTACGTTAATGGAGTCCGTCGAGTTTTGCCCGATGGCTTGGCTCACTTCACCCTTCTCGAATATCTCCGAGGTAACACAACTCTTCTGCTACTTTCTTCATTTTAATTTCCAGCTCTTACTGTTTGTTGTATACGATAATTTTGATGCAAGTGAATCGAAACTGATTTCGCTTGTCAGTAATAGGGGAAAGCATGTGTTCAGTTCATGCTCCGATTGCTTAGCTTAGAGAATAGAAACATGTGTGATGGGTTACTCAGAATACTCAATAAAACTTAACAAAGAAGAACAGGTTTGGGAAGGAAAAGAAGAGTATGAAGCTAAAGGAGGCGAGGGGAGAGGACTTGTATTTTATGATAGAATGTGTCTCAAAAGCTACTCCCTTTACAACTCTTACATTTGATGCTTATGGGAAGATAAATGTGTGTTTGAGCGTGTCTTTTGTTTTCATCTGCAATGCAGATACAGGCCTCACTGGTACAAAACTTGGTTGTGGTGAAGGAGGTTGTGGAGCATGCACGGTGATGGTTTCCTATCTTGACCAAAACTTGAAGAAATGTGTGTGAGTCTCTCTTTCTGGTGTTAGTGAGCGCGCATTTGAGTTAATCTTCAATGCATTTTTTAAAGCTTTCTTACAATGATAATAACAAGACATGAGTAAATCTTCAATACATTTATAAGGTTTCTTACAATAATAATAACAAGACATGTAAGACTCCAATTTTTATGAATATCCAGATATAAAATGTTGTTGGATGAACTGATCATTGTTGTGACTAACACGATAATGGTGTCATGTAATTATCGTATTGTTTATGCTTCACCTCTACTGTGAGGTTCAGGCTCAAATTTCTTGTTGCATCAGAGCCATGTGGTCTTTCTCTACTTGGATCTGTTCAGACTTTCATTTGCACAGTACTCTGTATATTTTAATGTAATTATGTTATAGTACTACATAACAGTTTCTTAGCTTTTAAACTTCATCTGAACATGTTCTCTCTGGTGATGTTGCACTTCTCCTACATGCCAATATTTTTGTTATTTTTGGGTAATTAATGATAAAAGGAGCAGGAATTACTCTTAATTTTCATTTCTTGACATATTTCAGGCATCTTGCTATTAACGCATGCTTGGCTCCTTTGTATTCTGTCGAAGGAATGCATGTAATTACAGTTGAGGGTATTGGTAGTTGCAGATATGGGTTACATCCAATACAGGTAGAATCCTTATTTCATCAATGATAGTTATATTCTGAATGATGCTCAACTAACATTGCTGATATTGCAAGTTTTTTGTATTGCCTTCAATTTTATAACGCGGTTAGTAGTTATCTTAACTTGGATGTAAATCTGCTTTCTGTCTTTCATTTTTGTTTCTATCTCTTTGTACAATGACCTTAAATTTTGAATACTAGACTTACTTCTCCATGTCAATGAATAGACTCCTTATATCTGTGAGTTGATCATACATAAAAATTAAGGAGAACAATAAATATGGAGTAGTTGAATAAAAGAGTGGCAACATTTTGTAGCTTTTCTCTTCTTCCATTTTCTTAGCCACTGTTATTGTGCAGAAAGTGGGCAAACATCCATTTTAGACTTTCTGGTAATGTTATCACAGTTGCTCGAGGTTTAAACTCGGACATGCTGAGATAGAAAAACACTTACCAGTAGATCTTTGTTCCAAGTTTTCGCCAACATTACAATCTATGGAATTTAGTTCTACTGTTCACAAAGTACTTTGATTGACCTTGCATTCAAAAGATAGATTTGGTCACTCTCACATACTTCTTAGGGAAGCAATACCTTTAAGGAGCCTTTAAGACTTAAGGATTTCTTCTAAATGTAGACACACATTTGCTTCCTGATTTCTTTGCTTGTTGATGATGCTGGGAGTTAGCCCTGTGCGACATCATGTAAATTCATGATATTTGCTATTTTCTCAAGTACTAGCTCATATGAATTTTGTACCAAGGACAAGGTTATCTAATTTCATACCCGTGATGGATTTGCTCGATGACATACTTTGTAGACATCTATTTTGATACACTTGTTCCTGGTGCAGGAATCATTAGCAAATTCACATGGTTCACAATGTGGTTTTTGCACCCCTGGTTTTGTTATGTCCATGTATGCCCTACTAAGGTCTTCTAAAAACCCACCCACAGAAGAGAACATCAAAGAAAATCTTGCTGGAAATTTATGTCGATGCACGGGTTATAGGCCGATAATTGATGCTTTCCGTGTATTTGCGAGAACAGATGATGCCTTGTACACAATTCAATCCTCAGGCCTTTCGAGCAGTGAGTTTGTTTGCCCATCAACAGGTAAACCATGTTCATGTGGGCAGAATATTAAGGATGCTGAAGTAACTACCACAATAAGTAGCTGTAGACGTGACATTCTAAAGCCAATCTCTTACAGTGATACTGATGGAGCTGCATACACTAGTAAAGAACTTATTTTCCCCCCGGAGCTTCTAATGAGGAAATCAACTGCTTTATATTTGACTGGGTCTAATGGCCTTAAGTGGCATCGTCCACTAAGCCTTCAGCATGTATTTGATATAAAAACAAGATACCCCAATGCAAAATTAGTTGTTGGTAACACCGAGGTGGGAGTTGAAACAAGGCTTAAAAATTTCCACTATCCAGTTCTTGTCCATGTTGCTCACGTGCCTGAACTTAATATATTGAATATAAAAGATGAGGGGTTGGAGATTGGTGCAGCCGTTAAACTTTCAGAACTAGTCAAAGTACTAAAATTAGTCATAGACCAGCGTGCTCCTTTTCAAACTTCATCTTGCAGAGCCATCCTTGAACAGTTAAAATGGTTTGCTGGGACACAAATAAGGAATGTTGCATCTGTTGGTGGAAATATCTGTACAGCAAGTCCTATATCAGACCTCAACCCTCTATGGATGGCTGCTGGAGCGAAGTTTCACATTTCTGATTGTAAAGGAAACATAAGGATATGTGCAGCAGAATATTTTTTCCTGGATTATCGTAAAGTTGATCTGGCAAGTAATGAGATCCTTCTTTTTGTTTTTCTCCCTTGGAACTCTCGATTTGAATTTGTGAAAGCATTTAAGCAAGCTCATAGGCGAGATGATGACATAGCTATTGTGAATGCGGGAATGCGCGCCTGTCTTGAAAAGAAAGACCAGAAATGGATAGTTTCTGATGCATCAATTGTTTATGGGGGTGTTGCTCCTTATTCTATTTCTGCAATTGAAACCAAGAAGTTTCTGCTAGGGAAGCATTGGAACAAGGAGTTGTATCATGGTTCTTTAGAAGTACTGGAGAAGGACATTATCCTGAAGGATGAGGCTCCAGGGGGGATGGTGGAGTTTCGGAGATCACTCAGATGCTGCAACTTTCTCATAACTCATGCTAGAAGAGTCTTTATCTAAAATAATAGAAATGGTTGATAGGTGTCCTTTTCTATATCGGTCCTCACTCTCAACACAAACGGCCAAGACGATTATGAACATTATCATTTTCCTGAGGACTCATGTTCTGTGTTTATGACATCCATTATTTTATCTACCATTTATTTTCATTGTTTTGGAGTGGTTAGCATTTGGAGTGAGTAGCTTTATGGGTCCAAAACATAATGATTTCAGGCATTCACTATCAGGAGCTGGTACAGAGACCGACTCTAGCTATATGACTATCTGTTTTACTTTGTGATGTATCAGGATGTATATTTTGTCCACTCTCTATACTTCAAATCAATAATAAATATTTTTTTTTTGTTAATTATTCACAAAAAAGGTTAAAAAGACAAATAAAGCCACCTGTGGTACTTGAAAATAAATTGACATTCTGATTCCTCTGGCCAGCCCCTTTTTTCTGCTGAAGTCAAACCAAGTGTTATCTGATGGCAGGTTACAGGAGAGGCAGAGTATACAGATGATGTTCCTATGCCTCCTAATGGCTTACATGCTGCATTGATATTGAGCAAGAAGCCTCATGCACGTATACTTGCGATTGACAATAGTGTGGCAAAATCTTCTCCGGGGTTCGCAGGAATTTTTTTTGCAAAACATGTGCCAGGGATCAATATGGTTGGACCAGTTGTCGTGGACGAAGAACTTTTTGCTTCAGAAGTAGTCACGTGTGTGGGTCAGGTAAATATCCAATTTCTTCTATGGCTGGGAAACATTTTCTTCATCAGTTTGGGTATGTGGCTGAGCTGTGTCAGTAAGTGGTCTAACCAAACATTTGATTAAGTTGAATTATTTATCAATCATACCTTAAAACTCAAAACCAAATGCCTCCAGGGAGAGCAGAGAACTAGGTTACAATCTAATCCTGAAATAATTAGATAAACAAGGGAACCTAACTATACATGACCTCCACGATAGTATGTACTAATGATTGCGACGATGTAATTACAATATACTAGCTTATTCATTGGTGTTGGAGATAGCAATTTCATAGAAGGGCTGGACCAATGAACTCCATATAGTAGTAGTACTACATGTTATCCAGAATGTCATGAAGCAATATCATATTAGAAGGTTTAAGACAGTAAACTAGATTCTTGCTAAACAAAAATGTTAGATGCTAAATCTATAAGATGGAATTACTTTAGTATCCCAGATACATGGTCTAGCATAAGAGAATGTTGTCACTGAAATAAAATCTTTGCAGAAAAAAGAGGCCAACTACTGTTTTTACTTTCAATTTGCTGTCCCCTCATTTGCAATCATCAAAGTCTTAGGGTTGCTGAATCATTACCTTTCAGGTAATTGGGGTGGTTGTGGCAGATACACACGAAAATGCAAAGCTCGCTGCTCGGAAAGTCCAAATTCAATATGAAGAACTACCAGCAATCTTATCTATTGAAGAAGCCATTGCAGCTAACAGTTTCCACCCTGAAACTGAAAGGTTCCTTCGGAAAGGTGATGTAGACCACTGTTTCTCATCAAAACAGTGTGATAAAGTAATAGAAGGAGAGGTTCAGGTTGGTGGTCAGGAACATTTCTACTTGGAGCCAAATAGCACTTTAGTTTGGACTGTTGATGGTGGAAATGAAGTTCATATGATCTCATCTACTCAAGTAAGTTATCTCATCTACTCAAGTAAGTTCACTAACCTGAGTTTGACGGCTGATGCATGTTTCGCACGTGGCCTTTGATGGAGTTTTCCTTGAGTCTTCTTGCCATGCGCAAGCTTTAATTGTGGCAGGAGACATACATACTCATTTGAGAGAATACTCACCCATAAAATGCTTCCAAAGTTCTATTATCAATCATTAGTGTTTGGAGATCATTGCAAAATGAATTCCACATTCTTAGAACAAGTGGCTTACCTTATTTTGGCCCCTTCCCGATCACCCTATTTCAATTTATTAATTTGGTACTATCACCTCAATCGGCAGTGATTTCATGTGAATTTACAATCTTGGCATGATTGTTTACACATCATGTTCAGACCGATGCACTCTATACTTAGTATTTTTGTATTCTTCTTTTGCCATGCCTCTACTTCCATTGCACTTTTCCTTGTTTTTTTTGTCTGTTTTACAAAATGAATGTGGAAAAAATTGACCTTCTAAGTCCATTCTAAAGTTTTGAATTTCCACCAGGCCCCTAAGAAGCATCAACAGTATGTTGCCCGTGTACTTGGTCTTCCGATGTCAAAAGTGGTATGCAAGATTAAAAGAGTTGGTGGTGGATTTGGAGGGAAAGAAACAAGGTCTGCTTTCCTTGCTGCCGTGGCTGCCACTCCATCTTATTTACTAAATCGTCCAGTAAAGCTTACACTGGATAGGGATATTGACATGATGATAACAGGACAACGCCATAGCTTTCTTGGGAAGTATAAGGTATACCTTATTTCTGTGAATGGTTAAGAATTAACAGTTTCCGCATTCCTGATATCATTATGTAGAATTTGCATCTTGATTGCTTCATGTAAATTGACAATATGCACTTGGTGAAGTCCTCAACATCTTAAGCTGCTTTTATTTTGGTTTTGTTTTTCTGCCTCGGAGGGGGGGGGGGGGAGTGCTTGTCTTTCTGTGTGTAGGAAGATCTAGAGTGTTATGGTACAACCTCTTTAATATGCCTCTCTTACTAATGAGAACATGTTTTTACTGATGATTCTTCATTTAGTTTAGTTATTTTTTGGTTAACTTACTCTGTGGAAATACATTTTGTAGGTTGGTTTTACGAAAGATGGAAAGATACTTGCTTTGGATCTTGAGATCTTCAACAACGGAGGAAACTCACTTGATCTCTCACTTGCGGTGCTTGAACGTGCCATGTTCCATTCTGACAATGTTTATGAGATTCCTAATGTTAGGGTCAAAGGAAAGGTCTGCTTCACAAATTTTCCTAGTAACACTGCTTTCCGAGGATTCGGTGGTCCACAAGGTATGCTGATTGCTGAAAATTGGATTCAAAGGATATCAATGGAACTGAAAAAAACTCCGGAAGAGATCAGGGTAAATGTTTTATCTCGAAGCAGTGTCCAGTGTCATTGTTTATTATTTTCTTATGCTTGTATGTTTCTGGTTAGTGGTTTGATGCAGTAATAGGTTATGATATATACATATATATTTTTATTTATATATTCATATATCTATTCTCTTTGCTGTTTTGCAGGAGGTGAATTTTCAGAGAGATGGTTCGGTGTTGCATTATGGTCAAAAAATTGAAAACTGCACCCTGGAGCGTCTCTGGAATCAACTCAAGACATCCTCTGACTTTCTTACTGTCCAACAAGAAGCCAAGCTGTTCAATACTGATAATAGATGGAAGAAGCGTGGAGTAGCTATTATCCCTACAAAATTTGGCATATCTTTTACTGCAAAATTTATGAATCAGGTAGTCTTTTGTTGTATACTCATTGGTAAGGCTTTTGTGTCTTCAACCTATTCAACTTCCGGTGGTGAATTTGATTCGTTTGTATGGTACTATGATTGTGGGTCCTAGGCAGGTGCGCTTGTCCATGTTTACACTGATGGAACTGTGCTAGTCACACATGGGGGCGTTGAGATGGGACAAGGTTTGCATACAAAAGTGGCACAGGTGGCTGCGTCTTCTTTCGACATTCCGCTGAGTTCTGTATTTATATCAGAGACAAGTACAGATAAGGTGAATGATTTTGCACATTCTGTTGCTTCTTGATCATTCTAAAGATGTGGTTATGACCAATGTTGCCAAAATTGCTACCTGCAAGTTGCACATTTGAGTGACGTCAGGTGCCTAATTTGTAACTTATTAGTATTGGTTTTTTGGGGGTATATATCTCTTTTTCTCCCAATGTTTGATTGTTTAACAAAAATGTCCCTGTGTCTAAATAAATACTACTCCCTCAGTCCCCAAAAAATTAACAAATTTGTAAATGGCACGGGTTTTAATGTGCAATTGGTAAAGTAAGAGAGAGGCGAGAAAAAGTAAGAGAGAGATGAAAAAGGTAGTGGAATGGGTATTAGTGGATTTTTGGGTCCACATTATAAATGATGTGTAGGATTATTATTTGTTGAAAAACTTCCCATACTTGGACTGACTAATTTTGGGGGACGGCACAAAAAGGTAAAACTAGTCTATTTTTTAGGGACGGAGGGAGTACTATTTTTATACTAATTTTGACATGTCCTGCATTTAAGTACGTGATTCACCATTTTTTGTGTGAGACTCAAAAAAAATTTCTTGTATACTTGCCTGAATAGGTTCCAAATGCATCACCAACGGCTGCTTCTGCAAGTTCTGATATATATGGTGCTGCAGTTTTAGATGCATGTGAGCAAATAAAAGCACGCATGGAACCTATATCATCAAAACACAATTTTGTTTCATTTGCCGAGGTAATAGTTTTGCAGTTTTTATAATGAGTTTCACTACTGCAATTTCCACCGCTGCCTTGCAGATTACTAAAATTTATGAGATCTGTTTTTCTTTTCTGTTGCTGAAAAGGAGAAATCAAGTAAACTGATGTGTTGTTATTGACAGAAAATTGTCATTCTAATGGTGTATGCTGGCATGTTGAAACATTGATTGGAATTGCAAAATTAAACGTAAAAATGATCATGAAGATTCATTCAATGAAAAGTTTCTCTTCTGTATGATTAATAAAAACCTTTAGTTTATAGGATTCCATAATAGCCCAAATTGATCTCATTCAGCCTATAATATAATAAAATATCTTCAGTGGAACTCCAGCATCTTCGATAAATTCGATGAAGTGAAGAAACCAGAAAGAATAGGTTCTAAACTCAGGAAAAGGATATTGGACATGATGTGAACTGAAGGATATATGTTTGGTGCACTTTATCAGTCTTTGATGTTAGAGTGAAATCATATCCAAATAACTAAATAAACACTTCACAGATGCAAAGGTTCATTGCAAGCGAACCCCCATTCCTTAAGCAGATTGTTTACCCCAATCATCTTAGTAACTGTGTGAGCCACAGCTATGCACTCAGCTTCGACACATAACCTAGCAACCCTGTGTTGTGTCTTACTTCGGCATGATATCCCAATCAATATTTTATAAATCTACAAAAAGCTATTTCTAATATATGCTGATGCTGTTGGCATCTAACTGTGATGATTGGAAGAACTATTGATGGGCTAAGCTTGACAAACTGGAGACTGGTGCAAACTGAATATAGGGCTAGTGAAGACACAAAGTTCTGCATTTTAAGCTTTGAATGTCCTCTTGTTTCATCTTCTTATTCCTTGTTAGTAGCTGGATATATGCCCGTCGTCTCTATATGCTATGTATATTCTTATTCTGAAATACACATTTTGCAGGACTCGTCATGCAGGATTTTATTTATGATGACGAATTAATTAGTTTTTGTCAATAACATCAAGTGTTTACTTTCATTATCAGCTCGTAAGTGCATGCTACATGGAGCGGATAGACCTTTCTGCTCATGGATTTTATAAAACCCCTGATATTGGCTTTGATTGGGGAGCTGGTAAAGGTAATCCATTCAGGTACTTCACTTATGGGGCAGCACTTGCTGAGGTTGAAATTGACACATTAACTGGAGACTTCCATACAAGACAGGCAGATGTGATTTTGGATCTTGGACTTCCGCTGAATCCAGCTATTGATGTTGGACAGGTATGATCTCTGCTTCTTTGTATGAAGTTCATCACTGACATATTGAGTTTCTATATCACTCATCAATGGTTCTGTTATTTGTGTAATTTGTGGCACTCATTTAATTTGATAATTTTTTCCTTTGTGTTTGTTATGCAATCAATGCATCAATTCATCTTTTTCTCTAAAACATTCTGGTCTGGAACATGATGCCCTAAAAACAAAATTAAATTAAACCGTCTCAAACTGACTTGGAAATGGACTTGTCGGCAACAGGAGCCGATGTGATGCACCTTGAAACCATATGACTTGGACGCCAGATAAAACATATCAGAAACTTACCAGTTTGACCCATAAAAAGAAAAAAATGAATCCTTGTGACAGTCGCGGAGAAGCTTTCCAAAAGTATTTCAGAGTACAACACCTGTCTGGGACATCATCCAACTTGTGGTTGTACACTTGTAGGAAGTTCCGAAAGGAACAACATTCATGTTTAGCTCTATCCTTGAAGAAATAAAGCAAATATTTCTTATGCTGAAATGAGTGAATCTGTTACCTAGAGTGGGATGCTTTTATGACGAGCATATACTAAGTCACCTACTCTTCCAGGGCAGAGCTAGACTCATAGGGGGATAGTTAGTCCTTGGAGATCAGCATTTATTAACCTTGATAAGCTCAGTAATTTCAAGGTCTTCCATTGAATATCTCTCTACCTTTCTTCCAATCATTTAGTGTTGCACAGATAATACTAGCCTTGGGCGTGTTTTTCCAACTGGGACTGGACGCTCAACAGTGATTTGGCTGATCTCTTATGATTTAAACTGAGTTAATACTATTGAAATTTGGAGACTGTTAATTTAAACTCTAATGCTGTGGATTCTGGAATGATAATCTGTGGAATAATTCAGTCATCATTGCCTACAACTATACTATCTATTTCCTCTATTCTCATTATTGCCTGCTTTCCAATAAAAAATCAGCTTTTTCTCATTTATAGAATTCATTTGGACCTTGACAACAGATTGAAGGGGCATTTATACAAGGCCTTGGATGGGTGGCTTTGGAAGAGCTAAAATGGGGTGATGCTGCTCATAAGTGGTTACCAGCAGGATGTCTGTACACTTGTGGTCCTGGAAGCTACAAGATTCCATCCATGGATGACGTCCCATTGAAATTCAGTATCTCCCTCCTTAAGGTAAACATGCTAACTCCTTTTTCAGCTTCCTTGGGTATTAGTTACTGCTGGCCGAAAGTGTTAATAAATTATCATCTGCAATATTTGAGAAACTGTCGTCAAGGTAATAGAAGGGATGAAACAGCAATAATACCCAAGGAGGCTAAAAAAGAGTTAGAATCTAGAGATGTAGACAGATACAGAAGAGCAATATATACTACTAACCCATAACTATGTTAAACAAGCTGTAATCAGATTAGTAATGCGACTTTTTGCTTGCCAAAAATTCTCGTATGCAGTATAAGCTTTTTTCCCCTTCATTCTCATATGGTTAAGCCAGTCTGGGGAAATGGTGGGTGGGGTATTCTACACATATTTTAATTGGTTTAGATGACAGTTAATAATCTGTTTGTTGGAGATACTCAGATACTTCTGTACCTTCTCATTTCGTTGCATAAACCATATATTGTGTTGTTTGCTTTATGGATTCATAACACATGTATAATATTTTGTTGTTAACATTGTGGACCCATGTTTGTCAGGGTGCCCCTAATCCAAAGGCAATCCACTCATCCAAAGCTGTGGGAGAGCCTCCCTTCTTTCTGGCCTCGGCTGTATTCTTCGCAATCAAGGATGCTATCATAGCTGCGAGGGCAGATGCTGGTCTTAGTGGCTGGTTTCCTCTGGATAATCCGGCAACTCCTGAACGCATACGGATGGCTTGCGTGGACGAGTTCACAGCGCCATTCATCAACTCAGATTTCCATCCGAAGCTCAGTGTTTAGTATCATTACTCGGAAAAGGAGAAGGAAATCAAATTTGTGTACCAATCATGTCTTCTAGTATAGATTGAATTCCCAATGCAATGGTAGTTCATATGGTCCCAGGGAAAAGCCCTGAACATGTACATTGTATTACAAGAGACACATCCATAAACAGCTTCTTCAACTTCCATATTTGTTTGCAAATGGATCTTCACGTTCATTTCTTTCATGGCTCTAATTTGTTAGTATTATAACAATAGTTTTGCACTTCTCCGGCCATGAAAAAATTGAAGTGGGTGTATTTTTGTAAGTTCACTATGGTAAATTTTTCCGAGTTAAATTTAATTTTCAACTAATAATACTTCAATCATTATTTATTTTATCTTGTCAATTTTGAAAAGCTTTCATTATTTATTTTATCTTGTCAATTTTGAAAAGCTGCCGTCCATTACTAAAGCTAATTTTTGTGGATGGATAAAGAATTGAACACGAGCAAGATAGTAAATCTGAATGTAGTTAATTTGGTTTTCATTTATTGATGCAAATTGTTTTAGTTATGGCTCGTAGTTTAATGGGTAAGATGGTGAGTAGACTAACAATGGAAATAAACTAATGTTTAAAAAATTGGACCGCAAGTGAACCGATGTAGCTATCGGTTCTTAGTTTAACTGGTCGGATTGGTCAGACCATCGGTTGAGCCGAAATACTGTAGCATATATATAATTAAATATATATTATTCCATTAATAATTTAAATGCCAATAAGTCTACACAATTACACATGCGTTTATATGATAAGTAGTGAATAAAATATTTTAACAATATACCTAAACATAACAGCAAATATAAATTCATAAATTCAAATCATAATATTCAAAAATCATTTACAGTACTGTATTATTCTGAATCCTAACTTTGACATATTATACTTATAATATAATTTTAAAATTAAAAATCATACTAATACTTTCCCTAAACCCAGTCTGGTTTTTAAAACACCGAAATGAAGTGTTTATGAAAAAGGTTATAGCATAAAACAAAAAAAATGTGTGCAATCTGTAGCTGCTGCCCTCGAACTCGAAATGATGGCTAAAACCTCTCTATCCACTTTCTCTTCGATCTCTCCACATCGGTGCTCTCCGTTTTCGATTTCGTCTTCCTTTTCATCTTGCCACTTCAACAGCACAAGAATTTTCCTTACAATCTCATCAGCTTCTACATCTCTTTCAAATCCCAAAGTTGTTGTCACAAGAGAGCGCGGCAAAAATGGCACACTTATTGACGCTTTGGTAATTCTATCCTTACTCTACCAATTACACGAATCACTCTTTTCAAACCTCTTCAATTTTTGGGCATTTCCGTTCTATTCTGCACTTAAATGTGTATTGATTGCAATGTCAATCATTTTAGGCAAATGATTATGATAATCGAAATTACAATAGTAATCATGAGTGTTATTTTCTTATTTGGAATACTTGTTATGTTAAATTAAGGTGCAAGCATCATTTTCTTTGTAGTGTATGAGTGTATGTTCGACCTATAATTCTCAACTGCCATTTTCTTTTGTTTCCGAATGTAATTAATAACTATTCAATTTGGCTAGCTAATCTGTGAATATTATGACTGGGACGAGTTAGCCTTTTCTGAATGAACAGACTCTTTCAAGCAAATTATCATAGAACAATGGTCTGAAGCTGTAATGTTTGTCATCTTTCAGGCAAATCGCGGCATTAATTGTCTAGAGCTTCCTCTTGTTCAGCATACTCAGTTGCCTGGTTTTGACAAGCTTTCTTCTTTACTACGCAGTAAGATGTGCATGATTGCACCGCTTGTCGTTTTTCTTTTTAAGTGATGGTTGTCGGAAAAGATTGCATTTTGTTTGTCATATACTTACAAGCAAAGTATGTGTGTCATTGCATTGCCCTTACGTCTTTTGACTCTTGAGAGATTTCATTATGTGTTTGATATGGAAAAGGATAGATATAAGCTAAAGCTGGTCACTTTTCTTTTTCGAACAAGTGATATTGTTTGACATTGGCATCCTTTAAGCTCTCCAAATGATTCTACGTAAGAAAATAAAATAAAAATGAACCATTGGATAAAAAGTAATGTTCTTGGATAATCATTTTTCATATTTACTAGAATGATGTTGTGATCATTCTGACTGGAGCTGCTCTCATGCAACTTGTAAATTAATATGTGCTATTTTCTTGAGAGATGATCAATGGATGTGTGAGCGAGGGACTATTGGATGTTTATTTTTCTCCTAAAAACTTAAGTTGCTGTCTGGATGACCTGTTCTCTCTCTCTCTCTGCATTTTTAGACCAAATTAAATTGTGTTATTCTTTTGTACTGTTTCCTTGAATATATAAAATAATTTAGTTATTTATATGTAATTTCTATCTGATTATTCTTTATGCTTCAGGTAATTCATTTGATTGGATCATCATAACCTCACCTGAAGCTGGCAATGTTTTTCTTGATGCTTGGACGTAAGGTTCAGCTGCCTTATCAGGACTTTAAGATATCATATACTCCCTCCGTCCACCAATACATAGTAATTATATCTAAGCGCTAGGGAAAATCACTTAGTGGCCGTAGGTTTCCAATGCAATTAAGATCATATTTCAAATGATGATCCACATCTTTTAAGTGATTTTCAAGTTTTACATTGAGGAGATAACTCAACCATCATTTTTCTTGGACAAACATTTCAGTTCTGATCTCTAATCTCTATAGCAGTGGTGGACATTTCTATTCTCGTTGGCATGCATCTCATGGTCCAAATCATGAATCCTGGTTTGGCTCCAAGTCTCCATGGCTGGAACTTTCTTGGCATTTGCTTAGAAATACTCAAATTGACTTTGTTTTCTTTTCGCAAGTGTGCTTGTCTCTCTAGTTTTATTTTCAATAGAACCAATGTCCAGTCATTGCTTATCCTTGTTTATTACAGTATGGCTAGTTTATCTAAATCAGCTAATTATGGAAACAAGATAGGGAAAGAAACCGTGAGATTTTCTCTTCTAATCTGCAGGAATTAATCTCTAACATTGAGTCTCTTATTATTTATTAAATTGTTATCGGTGGATTCTGTTGATATCCTGTTGGCTAATTTCATAGCTTTTCTCTTTGATCTCCAGAGCTGCAGGAACTCCAAATGTTAGGGTTGGAGTTGTTGGAGCTGGTACATCAAGTGTATTTGGGAAAATCGGGCCTTCTCTAAAAGAAATCCTGAATGTAGCTTTTGTACCATCCAAAGGTGTTTTAAGCTAGTTTCTGATTTCTGCAATATAAGTAACAACTAAAGAGGGTGAGGGTGCTTATATGTGAATGCCTTTGTTCAGTGTGTAATATTCTTCCATATTGACTTAGTCATTTACCAGCTTGTATACCAGTCAGATTGAATGCTTGAAGCTAAGTAATTTCATTTTTAATTTCAGCTATTGGCAAGGTTTTGGCAGCTGAGCTTCCAAAACTTGGAAATGCAAGGTGCACTGTTTTGTACCCAGCATCAGCAAAAGCTAGCAATGAGATTGGTGAGTTCTGAAATTATGAGTTTCCTTCCCTGTCATTGTTGCTTTTTCACATGATAATTACAGAGTACCTATAAGGAAACAAAAAAAAAATGTTAAAAAAGTATGATGTAACATGGAATTGATTAATTAATGTTCTGAGTTTAAATAGTTGAAGTTGATCTAGATTTGTAGAAACAAATGCTTTAAACTTTATCTGACATTCTGTAAATGCATGTCAATAAGAATTTTTGAGTTCTTGCTGCTTCAGATGTCTACAGCTGGTATAGTGCTCTTCCTTCTCTTACCACTTATTTTTGTGCTTGCAATTTATTAAAATATCTGTCACATGCAAATTTTGTTAATATGAAATCCAAGAGGCCACATGAACTTGTTGAATCCACTTCTCTGAAGATATGAATTGCCATTTTCTATAGCAAGGATATATGCAAAGTAGTTGCAGATGGTAGAATGATAAGTTTGACATTTGAAAATAAAATAATTGCAGCGAAAGTGGAGTTTTCTGCTGTTGCTGTTAGAATATATCATCTGCTTAGCAGTACATGAAATATGTAATCAACATCGTAAATCAATACCGACTGAAGTTAGTATTGGATTTTCGATACTCATAAAACCTCTTTTTATAGAGTATTCTAAACTAATTTCAACTAACTGTATGGCTTTCAATTTTAGAGGAAGGACTTGCGAAGCGTGGATTTGAGGTTATGAGATTAAACACATATACTACGGTATGATATTTGTGTTATGTTACTTTTATGCCATTTATTTATTGTTAGCGCCTTAGTGGCCAGAAATGCAGTGAGAAAAAGAATACAAGCTTTTAGTTAGTCTTCAATATTCAAAGAGTTTTCTGCTTTTCCCTATTACTCATGTAGGGCTTTGTTTTGTGTGGATCACACTTCTCCACGCTGGCCGAGAACAAGATGATATCTGCTTTTTTAATAATATATCTATTCTTTATCGATAATTTTAGTGGATAAAATTCAGCTATGTAACATCATTAATATACCTCAAGTTTTGAGTCTTGTAGAGTTTGACTTTATTCTAGGTTTGACACTCCATCTTGGGTAAGTATTTTGATGAACTGACGAAAGAGAAGGGGTAATGAGTTTCTCAAAACAATCAATTCTTCATGCACCATTTCAGTTTAACTTTATTTTATGATAGTAGTGATAAAGTCTAGAGGATTTTGAAGTTTTAAACAAAATACTTCTGCTTGGCAGAACACTCTCATATTAATTTGAAGGTGTTGGGTTAATTTCCATTTGTTAGGATGAACTGCAATGTATTCAAATTGAGTTTTGTATATATATTTAATTATTTTCTCATGCATGTGGAGGTGTAATACATCTTTGCTCAGGAAAGCAAGGTGGAATTTATGGAGTATTAATTAGTTAAATTATCTTGAATTGTTTTGGGTATTTCATGTAGGAACCCGTCAGTAATGTGGATCAAATGGTTTTAGATCAGGCACTTGTAGCTCCTGTTATAGCCGTAGCATCACCTTCTGCACTTCGGTAACTTTCTATTCTCCTTAATATGTAATTTCTTGGATTGCCTCTAACTGATCCCCATAGAAATCTTGTTTACCTATTTACCTCATGCATATGTGATGTAATTCCCCACAGTGCTTGGGTCAGCTTAATACCAGAAGAACAACAGTGGGATAATGCCGTTGCATGCATTGGGGAGACAACTGCTTTGGTGGCTAAAAAGTTGGGGATGAAGAATATATTCTTCCCTTCTAATCCAGGCATTGAAGGGTATGTCTTCTGTTTCGATGTGACATTTTGTGAAAATTCCATGACCCTACACCCTTGTAGGCTTGTACTTGGTCCCTTTGTACTACTCATGAACATGTATGAAATCAGAGCTATCTAGTATTACGATCAAATGTCCATGTTGAAGTTCCTGCAGCCAAGAGTATTAATCTGGACTGAACTGTCATATATCAGCCATCATATATTACACGTGTACAAGGTCAAATACATAGTTTACGCTTGCTAAATAGAAGGAAACTCGTCTAGGACCCTTGGGCAAAATAATTCCTTCTCCTGATCGTTGTGTTGATTCAATTCTTAACTTCTTATTCTAGTTTAATGATTATTTCTGGTTTGTTCTATTTATTTATGTGGTGTTTCTTCTCAACTCTATCGACATGCAAGTACTGTTATATTTAATTACACTCTACCACTCTCATCTGCTATCTATGCTGTTCTGAATTTGGTTTGGCATTTGCAGATGGATAGATAGTATTTTGGAAGCCTTAGAGGCCCAAAACAAGTTGCAGAAGGTTTAGGGTCGGATGTTGGCAACTTTTGGAGAATATATCCATCCATGTTGGAGTAGTATTTAGTTTTCCATTGGCAGCTTTAAACAAGTAGAAGTTTGAGAGTTTGTATGTTTTCTAAATGTATTAACTTCATAATTATATTCTTTATATTTTTAATTTCTAATTATATCCATCCATGTTGGAATATATTTTTAAATATCAATCAATAATATACAGTAAAAAATACCAAAATGACCAAATAAAACAAACATTAAAAGTATAACTCATACAGCTGACCATGAGGTTACATAATATTCGAATTTCACCATTACATTCTAAGTCAAGATACTCATGAAGAGTAGATGCAAGTAGCTGTAAAAAAGTTCAAAGTATGACCTTAACTTCTCCATCCATTACTCTTAATCAGTCCCCTCTCAGTCTAGGTTATCGACTTTAATGGGAATAATGTCGTCTGCAACTGTATGCTTCCCGACCAAACGGGCAAAGAACACCATCTGCTGTTCAAGAGTGTACTTGATATTCTCCGCCTGCATATACAGCTTAGTGAGAGTAGCATTTGAGAATTGACAGCAGAGAATATAGAGCACCATACCTTGCGGAAACCATGTTGTTCCCCTTCGTACTCCACAAGAGCGACTGGGACGCCCTTTTCCTTCAATGCGTGGTAGATCTTACGAGCTTGATCAGGGGGAACAACCTGTGACATGAAACAGATAACTATGCTGGTCACTTGATATCATGGTGCGGCACTGGAGAAGTTGAAGGGGACGAATATGGAAAAAGGGTTGTCCATTCCGTGCATAGTTGCATACCTTGTCTTCTAAACCTTGAAACAGAATCATAGGGCAGGAAAACTGGCCCACGAAATTGATAGGTGATCTCTCAAAGTAAGCTTTCTCATCCCCTGCAATGTTTTAAGTACGTCCATTGAGTATCCAGTATCACGAAGATTAGTGCATCTCTGTATGCTTAAATTTTTACCCATGAGATTATCCATATAGTGGGATTCAAACTTGTGTGTGTCGGCCTTGAGTGATTTCACGTCAGCCACCTGTGCGCATATAAGTTACAAAGCTATTCGTTATGCAGAACGAACATAGCATAACCATCAAAAGCTCTCTTTCTAGATAAGATACCACAGAAAGCACTGTGATAAATAGGAAATATAACCAAGAACCACAATTTAGTCCCATCACTTATGCATTACACAGAAAACGAGCGATAAATAAGAAATACTACAAGCAAGCACTGGAATTTGTTTCAGCAGAAGCACTTGATATATATTCAATATATAGATACTGACCACTGATGGTTTTATGGACGACGACTATGAATAATATGGAAAAAGTAATATACAGTCAGTAGCACTCACTCCATACAGAGATGCCCCTGCTTTGAATGTGTCTTTAAATGCAAGTGCAGCTAGGGTTGTGTATCCACCAGCAGAACCTCCAGTGATGCATAATCTTTCACCATCGACTTTTCCACTGTCAACCTTGAAACAATAATTGCATCACCATATATAGAGAAAAGTCATTATCGCACCCATCATCTAGAAAGTAGAAACACATAAAATTTTCTGATACCAAGAACTTGGCGCAGCTACAGCAGTCATTCACATCAGTGATTCCCCAGCGGCCAAGGAGCCGATCTCGATATTCACGACCATAACCTTCAAATTTTACTTTATGGTAAGTATAGACTATACTACTGGAGAGAGCACTAAAATTGACCCAAAACAAGGAAAGAGAAGGAGGAAATAGAAAATGTACCAGTGCTTCCGCCGTAATTAACATCAACAAAAGCCCATCCACGGCTGGTCCAATATTGGATGCTGAGATTTAAAATGCCACGAGTCTCAGCAGTTGGGCCACCTGTACAGTGCAGGAATAGAGGTCAAGCTGTCACAATCTGTCATGCTGGTGATTTGTGAAGAAGAAAGAAGTAATTATGCAGCTCAACCGCCAAAAGTAAATTTGATAAAATGCAGATTTCAAAGGACATAATAGTACCATGGCTCTTTAACAGCAGTGGCGGTCGCTCCTCCTGTGTAGCTTGGTATAGAGGATTGGTTGGGGGGTAAAAGTATGCATACGCGCTTTGACCGGGGACTTCAGTAGGGAACTCTATCAGCTCTGGTGTGCTAATGTATGATTGAATGGGTGGACTTATATAAGAGGACGACCAAATAATCTTAAGATCAACTGCTTTAGACTTCTGATCATCCAATATCACCTGGGAAGACATGATGGGAATTTTTGCATGTGAGCCCACTGATGATGATGATGGTTCCAGTGAAAATGAAACACGAAAACAGAAACAAAAAAATGCAAAATATTGAAGTTTCATTTTCAAGAGTTACAACTGCCATACATCAAGCCATCATGTCTGTTTATATTGGAAAATAATTGGAACCTGCACCTTAGCTATTGATAGAGGATGACTAGCAGAAGCCCCTTCAACATACAGGCAGTCAAGTCCAGATTGCTGCATATAAATGGGAATAAATTTGAACAATTGCAACTGTATATAAAAAACTAATTTTATCTTAAAAATAAGGACTAAGTGAAACAGACAAAAGGAACGTTACTTACTATATTATTTATATCAGTGAAAGGGATATCAAGTGGCAAGAATTTGCTCTGCATCACATCCACAATTCCAAGATATGACCTCCCATTCATCCTGCAGGCATTTTCCACCATCGAATAGATAACGAACCAAAATGAAAATTAGACAGTTGTCTTATTAAAACACAACAGTAACAAATTTGTGCAAACCATACTGAACATGTTAATTTTACCAATTCTTCCTTCATACCTATAGCTGCAAGAAATTAAGTTCTTTTTATCAGGTTTCTGCAGAAAGTCGTACGAGTTCAAACCAAAAACCCATAGAGGTTTAGTGAACTCCGCATTTAAAGTATAGACTGGCAATACTTCATTTGTGGATTCCACCTAAAAAAAGTAAGAAAAAATTAACATCCCAATCACACTTGACAGTATTCATTAAGTCTAATTTTGCATCAAAGTCGTGCTTTAAAAACCTAACTGCTCAAAATATCTCAAGGGTAATTTCTTTTACTCAATCTGTCAACCATCAAAACTTGACAAGCAACATCTTTATCATTAAATATCACAAGTTAAGTTTATCTATTACTTCTATTTTTAAGCCGAACAAGTGTCCTGTACATACACTTAGGTTACATTTGGCATTTGATATTTCTAAGTTATAAAGCCATGAACATGTACAAAGATTGGGTACTGAAGATTTAACAGGGAGGCAACTTGAAATAATTGGATTCTTGTACAACTATATAGGTAGAGAAACATGACAATATGCATCAAAACTCCATGGTGGAGAAAATCAAACCACGACTAAAAACAGGTCTCCTGGACAACTAGATTACAAAAAAATAAAATGAATAATTGAATACATACCCATTTGTAAATATTCCAAAATCCACTTTTTCTGTCACTTACAAAGAAAAGTTCTCCTGAAATATTAGGGAATGCAAAATTAGTGCAAATGTGCAGTAACAGTAGTAGGCTGCTTGCATTTAGTCACATAAGAAATTAGTTGGTATGTTAGACTACTTATTAATAGCACAGACATAATAGTTGTTACTTTCAGTAACAGTGACATCATAACGATGCATCAGTTTATCCTCACTCAGAATCTAAATGATGTTCTAGAATTCTAGACAGATCTTTGTTTGACACTTGATAGACATCTGCATCTCACAAAACAAGCTAAAAGCAGCAAATTCAGTATCATGATTGAAACACATATAACTGGACCTTGTTCACAATCAAAAGCTTATTTTCATTGATCTTAACATTCTAAGAGTGTACCAAGTTTAGTGAAATATGTCGGTACCTTCCGGTGACCACTTAGGTTCGCTTACTGATTCCACAATTGAAGGATTGCCACCAGCTACACAAATCTTTTCCTTTATGTCCCTGGAAGAAAATTTTAATTAAGGGAGGCAGGAAATGGTGAAGATTAAGTGCAAAAAAAAGAGCAGAGGGTAAAAAGAAAAAGAAAAGGAAAGATACTGTTTGAAAGCAGAAAGGGAATGGGGGTGTCAACAAAGGAACCGGGGAAATAACTTGCAAAATAGTATAAATCCTAATTTGACTTTGAACATGATAATGGGCCATTCAGATAGTCTACAAGAGCTTAAAAGCTAGGTTTGTACTTTTGCAATTGTTCCAGGCGCATTATCAAACCTTTGCAAATGTAAGTGAAAGAAAGTAATACACACAAGATAGCAAATAAGTACAGATCTACCTACCCATTCTCAGATATATATCCAACCCAAAGCTCAGACTTATCCCATGGCATGTTGGGGTGGCTCCATTCAATCCACGCCATTCGTTCTCCTTTGTGGTCAATCCGTGGAAAAGCATAGAAGTCATTGCCTTCAACCAATATCTTGGGTTCTGCAAATACATAGTATATTCACTTCTAAGTATTCTAAAAATGATAATAATATAGGCACAAACACATATGCAGTTGTTACCTTTTATACCATTTCCGTGGAGATCAACAGATACAATTGTTGTGATGGAATTTGTACTACTTTCACGGCGATCTAACAGAAACGCAATCACAAACCATAGATAAATAAATCTGAATAAAAAACAAAAAAAAGAACAAATTTTATTTGATATAAATAGAAATTCCTAGTACCTTCTCTTACTGTCAGATAGCAATTTAATCGAAAATCAAATACTCCATCAGCATAGCACACATGTGGTCCATTATAGTCTGGTGTGAGTGGTACAGGAGCTGAATCTGCTAAGATAAATTAACAGGGTAGCGAAAAGGTTTAGAAAGTGAAGCTAAAAATTTATAGAAATAAATAGAATAGACCAAAACTCAGTTTAGAGGTTTAGTGAACTGACCAAATGTTTTTATTTTGATAACAAAATTAATTGAGTCAAATGGATAATACTAGAGATAAGTTGTTATACAAGAGGTCAAGAACTCATCCAACAAAAATTGCATTGATGCTAATCATGCTATGACTGAACCCTAAGAGTCAGGCTAACACACTTCTTCCCAAAGAAAAACTTGTGACCGCATGGAGACATGATGTCGGTAGTTGATGTAGATAAGTTTCAACATGTATTTCGTAACCAACATTTCACACATGAAATTAAAATCTGTGTCTGGATCACAGACTTAATGAGACAAACACTATGCAGCATTATCAATATAAAAGAGCAGGCTAAAAAAGATATTGACCTTTGGATGAAATCGACTGCTTGTAGAGTCTTTGATCCCTATAATTTGAAAAGATAATAAAGTCCCCTGAAATGCTAAAAGCCCCTCCACCATATTCTTGTGCCACAGTCCTCACTGCAAAATCTTTCGGTGTAATATCAGTCGGTTCATCATTTTCACTGTCCGCTTGTCTTACCAACACATTTCTTCTGTAATGCCAAAATACCCCCAATCATTAAGAAATGCAACATGAGATTTCCTATTTCCATAGACACAACCAGTATTGTACAAAAGAATGAATTCATTTCCATAAACACAGATCATAGTCTTCCTAAAACGATGAAACAAAGCAAAACAACTTCCAATATTATATGACTGGTTACTAGTAAAGCAACCAAAATGCGTTGACACTCATACACTTCAAAAGGTGAGATAACCAGTGCTCCAGTTTGACATTTGCACTGAACAAGCTGAACTCTCTACTTCACACTCGTACATATTCATACACTTCTAATACAATAATCATGGACCTAGCCAGCCTTTGGCTAGGAGGGGAAAATTCCCCTCGCCATTCTACATTTGCAAACTAAATGCCACTTCTCAAATTCTCAAAATTAACCCATAATTCTTGGCTAATCCCTTGTATCATTCCATGATCAAAATTAGCCTGACAAACTTCTTATTTGCATCACTAAAACAGCTTAATCCAAGTTCCTAAAATACAATTTCAGTATTCACTACAATCTTCATGTATTTATCCAAATCAACATATAGAAAGTACTTCATAAAATCAATCCGAACACACGCTTGCACAGCAAACTCAATCTAAAAAAAAGATATGCACAAACAGCGTTTTTCTCATATCTGTCAAAATAAAAATCCCATCTTTCCGGTCATAGGTAAAAAACCAACCCAGACTCAGCAGGCCTGGATTCGAGCCAGTAGAGGCGGCCAAGAGAGTCTGTGGAGAAGCCGCCGAGTCGTTTTTCGGAGCCCGAAACGACGTCGGCGGTGATAGGGGACTTCCAAGAACCATAGGGAGCCGTGAGTTTGGTTTCTGAAGCGGAAGACATTGCAATCGTCGAAGCTCGTCTTCTGCAATAAAATGGCGATTTGGGGGCTCTGGAAATATGCAAATATGGAGAGCGGCAGTGGCGACTCAGAGTGATGACTGCGCATAATGCCATGTGTTGATCAAAACTGCCTTTCCCAATATTTTTAGATTTTCGGATAATAACACTAGTTAAAAAATCTTTTTGACAAATTAAAATTAGAAAAGGTAGTAATAAAATAGTAGGAGGTAGTAGTAGTATTTTAGTTAGAGTTGAAATTAGGCCTACAAATTTAATCCGCGGGTTTCGGATATATCCTATCCCGACCTAATATTCGACGGGTTTTGAACCCGAAATCCGAAATTATGGGTTTGGGTACGGGTTTGGGTAGTTAATGATTTTGCGAGTTTAGGGTACCCAAAATCCGAATTAGGGTACCCGACTAATATCCGATTAAACCCGATTAATTATGTATTTGTGATAAACATTTTTATTTAGTATAGGGCCTATTGCCCGTAGGGTAAATTTATTTAATCACATGTAGATTTATGCCAAAAAATTCTTTATTTTAAAATTAAGTAGTGTTTATTTGTCTAATGTCTATTATATATAGTCATGGAATCATAATCTAGAGAAAAGCTAAAGCATTAGAATTGAAGTTTAGTACTAATAGTCAATAAATAGTAGTAGTACTATTATTGTGTTATTTTTAATAATTTCTATTGTCATCACAATATAATTTATATAAATGAATAAATTAGAAATATACTAATTTCGGATTTATGGGTACCCGATTAGTTAGGTTTGGGTACCCGCGCCGAATATTAGGGTACCCAAATTCATATACGGATCGGATATTGAGTATGATATTTTTGAGATTTCGGGTTCGGATACCCGCGGGTACCCGATAATACAGGCCTAGTTGAAATATTACTTGAATCAGTATTAATATGCTATGAGGTTTGGGGAAAATATGACATTATTTACTCTTGTTATAGTTATGCATTTCAAATAAATTATATTCGTATATGTTACTAAAGAAAATCATTTTAAAAATTAGAATAATTATTTTTGCAAAAAAAAATGACTATGTAATTTTAAATTTAATTTTTTTTAGATGAAACTGATTGTGGTATCAAATAAAAAGTGGTACTTCTTATAAATAAAAGTGACAATTACAGTGATAGTGTTTTGAATAAAGAAAGAAAATTACTACTATGAAATAAAAAAAATTTGGTTAGCTGGTCGTCTAATCAGGTCCAGGTCAGATTGGTCCTAGTGAATGAAGCTTATTTCATAGAAACATGCCAATATATAGGTTGTATAAAACTAATTTTTGTGAATCGTTGTACAAGATTTTAATCATGATGACAAAAACATACATATTTTTTTAAAAAGTTCCGAACTCAAAATTTATACTATTATATAGCTTTATCAAAACATATTGTGGATCCACCACCTTGTCCTTACATACTCATTTCTTACTTGAGCATTACCACAAATTAGCTTAGGATAAGACAAAATTATCCTATGCAAAAAGAATTTATATATTGGAACGTGGTTGTGTTTTAAAAATTGATGACAGGATTAATTATAAGTTCCAAGCTTATTAATCTAGATGTTAAACTAGGATCCCACCACATACATGGAATCTAGGCACATGCCATTTCAGACTTAATGCATTGCATTCTTTTTGGGAATGGCTTTTGGGCCTAATATGTCATCAAATCTAAAGGTAACAAATCATTAATTCAAGATAAACACAATTCAAATAAATGAATAATGATCCATGATGGGAAAACAAATCTTGAAACATATTCCTGAATCCTGATGATTAAATAACATTTCTCAAAAATAAAAAATGGTTTAAATCGAAGTAACGGGGCATTTGGTTGTGTCAAATTATAGTTTTTACTTTTCAAACATCTTTTAAGCTCTTGCTTACTTTTTTCTCGATCTTAAAGTAAATTGCAAAACAGATTGTCATTTCGCAACATATATGCCTTTCCAACTTTTTTTTTTTTTTTTTTTGGCCCTATCCCTAACTCACAGTTATCTCTTTAGCTTATAAGCTCAATCATTCATACTTTTTAGCAATTATTGTTATCATTACATGATATGCAGCAAAAAACAAAGTGATAATAAAATATCAATTCATTATAGAGATTGTGGTATAGAGCAGTTAAACACTCTTGAAACATAAAACGTTATTTGTTGCGTAATTTATTTTTACTGTTTGATAGAATCCTTCGTATGAATTCATGTGTATGCTGATCTAATACTCCTATGAAAGCTAGAAAATCTCTGATAAACTATATGTATATGTGTTAGTAGTATACTCCTCCGTCCATAACAATTGCCATTTTTTTTCATTCTGGTCCATCCCATAATAATTGTCATACTTAATTTTTACCATGAATGATAAATGGATCCCACATTTCACTAACTTTTTCAACCAACTTTTTTTTATGGTTTTTAAAATCTGTGCCCACAATAAGCATGACAATTATCGTGGGACGTAGGGAGTATCTTTTTGCCCAACATAAGAACTCTATTTTATGTGTCAAATTTCTAAACTATGGAGAAATGCATATATAGTACTAATACTTCATTGAACACTAGGCATATCAATTTATATTTACATTCGATGAGTGTAAAAATGTTCATACAATGATCTGGCGAGCACAGTTCGCCAAGACGTGTGACAATCTAAATAGCACAAAATCAGCAAAGGAAACCAAAAAAGAGCAACACACTAATAGTAAGATACAAAATATAACTAAGAAATAACAAAAACCACACAACAATGACATGCTCGTCCATCTTCTTTAGCAATTGTGTCAATCAGAAACCGACACATTCTTACAACACCATAATTTTCTCAAACTAAGGCAATCAAAAAAGTACGATATGATAATAAAAAAATGTAAGAAAAAAAAAACCAAGACAACATATGAGTGTATATAATTTTGTCTACATTAATTGATTAACAATTCAACTTTAAATAATTAAAGTCTAATATCTTTCATGATCTGCCATTCGTATTATACGAGACACCAGTGGCCACCTGTCAATACAAGACACCTATGATGATCTTGTATATTGTGAGGTTTATGTTATCAAAGTTGATACATAGAGCCAGCAAGTTTGGTTGCCTAAGGCCCTAAAGCTCATATTAATGGGCCCGACTTGAAAATTGACTAGGCAACTGTCTTGACAATATACATTTCTCTTCTTTCTCCAGCTCATTCTTGGACCAAATCATACAGATTTTTATTTTACATTTCCCCTTTTTCCATGACTGAATTATTTAATTTGGAGTAGAATTGAAGCATAGACACATGTTTTTCATATTTGGAGAACAATATTGGGACACTTCGAGCCATGGAGGTATATATATACTATTATTGCTAAGTAATATTCACATTCACGTGAAATACTTTGCAAACAACACATATTGATCGAGTAAGCAATGATCAATGAATCAAGTGTAAGAAACTTGACTTTTAGCATCATGAATACCCATTTTTTATTACTTTTGTACAGGCACAAAGATGTTCTTATAATGATTGTACTAGATAGTTATTCTAATAACACTCGTATTCTTTTTATTGGCTAAACAATCGACTTTGTCCAATCAGTTGATGCGATAACTTGAAAATGTCTCAACCTTTAAGTAATTCTCATAAAGTACCAAACTTATCATTTTCAGGTTAAAAAATGAAATTGATGTCGACATACTCAACAACTAGACATCAATCAATCAATTAAAACTCCATTTAACACCACTGATTTCGCCCCTTCTTCCTTTAAATCACTCTACGACATCAATCGTTTCTCATCCGTATATTGTATTGCAATTGTTTCTAAGTGCATTTTAAGATCATACTTGTTAGGCTAGATCTAAAGACCAACCGTTGCCTAGTCTTATTCCACAAAAAAGAAAGAAAGAAAAGAAGGGTTTGTAGGAAGAAAAGGCAAATCACTTAAAAGTAGCAAATGACAAGAGGCTAGAAATATTTGTGGTAAGAGAGTTTGGCTGATAATGGATTGTGAAAGAACGAACAAAGAGCATAATATAATTATGTGGAGGAAAGGCACATCACATGCTTATGAACATTGCTTTTCCAATATTGTGGTCCGAACCATCCTTATCTTATCAAAATTTTATTTCAAGACCCATTCTTTTCTAAACTTTGTCACATCATCAAAACTTCATACATACCAATAAAGCATCACTTTACACTCCCCTTTCTTCCCACTTCTTTCCTAGTTTTCAAATCACCTTTTCCCTTTTGACACACACTTGCCCAACAAATCAATCGAGAAGATTTTATCCAATTTTGAAATTATACTACTTCACAAGTATCAATCAACTCACAAAATGACATTTCTTGTAAATTATTATATTCTAAATTGATTTCGATCTATCCCTAAATAAGAATTGGGTTGTTGCTATTGTGGCATATAATTACTTGTATGTGGATACATCAATGTGGCAAATTAAAATTAGAAAAATAAACCATGACTGGAGGTCTCCACCACTCTAATATTATGAATCCTACAATCGTAGTATATTAGGGGTAAATCTATATGCATTGTAAAACAAAAGTTAATTAAAAATATTACAAGTACTATTACTGTATAATTTTTTTTGGTATGCAAAATCGAATTTGATTAAAATTCGATAAGTTTACGCATTATTATCCAAACTATTGCCAATGAAACATATCTCAATCAATAAGTGTAAGACATCACAAAACTCTCATTAGCTAGATTTGCACGATTTCGTGGGGTATGAGTATTTTTTACATTATTGCAGTGTCTCGCCTGCATACGATTTGATATATTTCCATGGTAGTATATATAGTTGTGTCACTTGTGTGTGCAGTATAGTGCTTTAGGATCGGATGGTATATTTCCCACATTATGGAGATCTGCATACGATATCGATCTAGTATATATCTCATATTATGTAATGTGTGTGTGGTGTAGAATTTATGATCAATATGGTACATTTTCCCTATTATGGTAATATCTTGTTTGTGTGCAATGTGGTATTATTCCTCATATTATGATGATGTAGTTATGCCATGTATATATGTGATGCAATATAATGCTTGGTTACGTAACTAATCCTTAAAATTGGTAGTATAAAGATAGGATTGCATATGCAAGTGTGTGAGAGAGAAAGTGAGAGTAGGTGTATGAAAATACCTGAAATTGTGATCGGAGCCCATATGTTATCTAACTTAGTGCTCTCCATTCCCCACTTAAAAAGATTCCAATGACAAATCAACCTCCCTAACTCCCTTTTTCACACTTTCCTCCAATCATCCCACATTACTTATAACTCATGTGTTTCTCCCTCAAACCCTCATTTCAAACCCCAAGAATATGCCATTCCCATCCATCCCCAAAACCTCAATCCACAACACTTGAAAATTAATTCATCCCCCAAAATGCCATCCACACATTCCAAACACATGGAAAGCCCCTCCCTCTTCTCCCTCCTCCGCCACACCACCAACCCCAAAAAATCATCCAAGGGCAGCGGTGGTAGTGGCGGAGGTGGGAGCAAGGGCAAGGGAGGAGGCGGTGGCGGCCTCCTCCGCATGTTCAAGCTCCTCCCAATGCTCACCACCGGATGCAAGATGGCGGCCCTCCTGGGGAGCCTCCACCGCAAGCCCCTCCTGACGGACAGGGCCACCACAGTGACCCTGTTCGGGTACAGGAAGGCGAGGCTGTGCCTTGCCATCCAGGAGGACCCCCACCGGCCTCCCGTGTTCGTGGTGGAGCTCCCCATGCTGACCACGGCCCTCCACCGGGAGATGGCCTCGGACATGCTGCGGATCGCGCTGGAGACGGAGACGAGGAGCCACAAGAAGAGGCTGCTGGAGGAGTACGTGTGGGGCGTGTACTGCAACGGGCGGAAGGTAGGGTACTCGATCCGGAGGAAGAACATGAGCGAGGACGAGGCGCATGTGATGCAGCTGCTGAGAGGAGTGTCGATGGGCGCCGGGGTGCTGCCCAGCCTCTCGGAAAAAGAGTATGCGGCCGACGGCGAACTCACCTATATAAGGGCGAGGTTTGATAGGGTTGTTGGATCCAAGGATTCCGAGTCGTTTTACATGATCAATCCCGAAGGTGCTTCTTCGCCACAAGAGCTTAGTATTTTCTTTCTCAGGCTTCGATGATTTTTTACTTTTTTTTTTTTGTTTTTTTTTTTGTTTTGGTATAGTAAGGTCATGACTAGTGTGTAATGATTTACATATTATTTCAATAGCCATTACATATGAAATGGTATTTATGAATAATGATTTTTTGGAGGAGTGAATAAAATTGGTATTTTACAGTAGTATACATTTTCATTTGATAAAATTTCATGCAAAATCGACGTTGGATTGAAAGTTCTAGAAAATAAATTAAAAATATAGTACGATAAATTTGGCGTTGAATATGACGGTGGTGGTAATAGTTGGTTAATTTGCTCTCTCTAAACTCATTCAAACACCATCTAATTTGGTAATTGATAGATCATATAGTATGGCTTATGAATGTCAAACTTTTTAGCATTATCGCATTTGAAGCTTAAAATAATTATCTTTTGGTCTGGAGTTTGAATGATCAAAATTATATCATTGGATTATAATTTATTTCATAGCATTATTTCGTATGAAGATATTCGAGAACTGACTTTATAAATTATAGAACCATCTTGTTTCAAGCTTGAAAAACTAAAAATAACTTAAGAGTAACCATCTGATCATTTGGAGCTTGAATATAAAATGTTGACTTATGACTTATGAGTTATGAGTATTATTCCGATTGGTATATGATAGGCTAAAACTGAATAATGTGCATAATCTCAACCGAAATCAGTGGGGAACTTGAAAGACTATATTTAATTTTTGAATATCATCTTTTGTGGATATTCAAAAATAGAATTGAATAATTTTTACTACCTCTAACTTTTGTGCATAATTTCGTGCGAAACTTTATAAATAACCTCTAATTTTGTTCATAAAAAATAAAAGTAATTTACTTGAAATCATAATGCTTGAATTTAATGACTAAGCAACAATAAAAAAAATGGTAAAAAATGATATTGTGAATATAGACTCAAACCATATGTATACTCCTATTAATTTGACTTTGAACATTCCCTTTGACTGAATCCCTAATTCAAGAACCAAGCATCCCTTCTCAATTTTTATCGATCTCAGTATCTTCTTTCATGGAATTGATGAAGATTTTGGGGGAAACGAGCTTTTCAAATTGATGATTAGCCTATATCTCGATATTTTACAATTACCTACTCATTCTTGATCGAATTCGTCGGAATAAGCCGCCATGGCTATTCGGTTCACCGTCAACTACTCGGCGTCCGTCGCCTCCCACATGACGGCTTCCTGCGCCGCCTCCGGCAAATTCGTCGCATCCCACTTCATCGATGACTGCATACAACGCTCCCGCATCTTTCAGCACTCTCCCGACTCCAATTACTCCGACTTCCGCCGCACTAAATGGAAGAGAAATCCGATCAGCCCTACTTCCGCCAAACTGGCCGGCGAGATTCTGGGAGGAGATTCCCAGTCGCCGCTGATGGTCGGATTAATGTCGCTGGTGATGCAGTCAATGGGGACTTCTTCGACCTCAGGCGTTATGAGTATTTCGCCGCTGAAGGCGTCGTCGGCAATTTCCTTTTTCCGGCTTTCTAAGTGGTTTCCATGTAATGAACCTTCTCTGGATAGAGGAGGAACCTTCGCTTCCAGCAGCGGTGAAGCAGCAGTCACGGCAAAGAGTGTTGGTGGATTGAATGGATTAGCGGCGGCCAGCGGTGAAGCAGCAGCCAAGGCAAAGAGTCTCGGTGGTTTGAATGGATTAGCGGCGGCCAGTGGTGAAGCAGCAGACAAGCCAAAGAGTCTCGGTGGTTTGAATGGATTAGCGGCGGATGGCAGCGATATTGCTCGAAATTTGGGCGTTTCACCGGAGACGATTTCTGATGGTGGTAGTAATAGTTGGTTGTTCAAATTGAAGAATTTGGGCTTCACCTCGGAAGATGCCAAGGCCACTTTTACTGCTTTAAGCATTCGGATTCTGTTTAAGTCAACTTTGGCCGAGCCTAGGTCTATTCCCACCACTTCAATGTGCCCTACCCTTGATGTGGGTGATCGGATTCTAGCAGAAAAGGTACGGTTTTTACCTAGTTACAATCTGTTGGACTTCATTTATCACTCTTAGGGAGCATTTACGTTTGAGGATTAGCTTAAATAGATAAGAATAGTGTAGGCTAATCCCTTATTTACCTAGTTGCATTGGATAAAAAAACTCAACCATCTCTGCTGGATTTTCGGTATCATGGTGTGAATCTGTGTTATATGAAGAACTTGGACCATGTACCCTTTGTTAACTTAATATGCAATTGCATTTTTTTTGTTATCAGCATGTTAACATGGATGTGATTATGAGGCTTACGATCAACTTTGATGTGCCTGAAAAACAAATTTTGGTGTATTAGCGTGGGAACTTACTTATTGAGGCTCACGGCATTGCTTTTAGAGGGTTTTTACTGTTGAGCTTTAGCCTGGATAAATAGATATAGTATAGGCTGATCTGCTATGGATCAGAACTTTAGGATATTATAAGGCCCTTGTTAATTTCTCCAATTTTAGCTAACTTGCTTGATTGATTTCCAATTAAAATTGGTAGGATTGGTGTCCTTCTGATTTCCTTAATTAGAGAACAACATCTGTATAATGAGATTCACAAGCTAATATATTGTTCTTGTGTTTTTTAATGGGATTCCAGGTCTCTTATATATTCAAGAAGCCCGAAGTCTCAGATATTGTGATTTTTAAAGCTCCTTCGATTCTCCAGGTATGTGGTCATGCGGGTTTAGTTCTAGCATCATTGACAACATGATTACACTAACATGTTAATGACTTTTATGATCTCTTTTCAGGAAATTGGTTTTAGTTCGTCTGATGTGTTCATCAAAAGAATTGTAGCAAAAGCTGGTGACTATGTAGAGGTGATATGAAATGGTTGTTGAATTTATATGTATCTATGTCATCTTGTCCTTCTAATGGTTTGATTTGTTGCCTTATTCAGGTTCGTGATGGGAAATTGTTGGTAAATGGAATTGCTCAAAATGAAGAATTCATATTGGAACCTCTTCAGTATGAAATGGATCCAGTGGTATAGTTTTGTGTTTATTTTTTGTTTGTATCTTATTAATTATCATCTCTATATAATGAGGAAGAAATTTATTCAGTATTTTTTTTTCACAGCTTGTACCAGAAGGCTATGTGTTTGTGCTGGGAGACAATAGGAATAACAGCTTTGATTCTCATAACTGGTAAAAAGTTCATTGCTAGCTGATTACTAGCTCCAACAATTTATTCATGTTTAATGCCAGGAAGAGACTATATATGATCAATTGTTATTCATTCTTTCTTTTCTGTTCATTAGCCATTTTTTGTATGGTGATGATGAATATAAGATGTCTGACCTAACTTGCTAAAATGAGGAAGTAAGCTTTTAATAAATGACACATGGTGAAATAAAGAAGTGTTTTTGTTAACAGTTAAGATTTGCGTAGATTTAAATCGAGAACTTTTGATGTTACAGGGGTCCGTTGCCTATTGAAAACATTGTTGGTAGATCAGTCTTCCGGTATTGGCCTCCTTCTAAAGTTTCTGATACAATGTACGATGCATCTCAGAGGGGGAGTGCTGTTGCATGTTCTTGATGCGTTGCCTTCTGGTTTATTCAGATGGTTTATCTAATCTGTTCTTGTACACGCACATATCAGTACCAGTAAAAATCTGCCAGATAACGAGACTAGCAAGAGCCTTTGAAGATGGCAACTGTCAAATTTGTTCCATTTCAACGGCTGCATCGATGGATCTTCCTTTTGAAGAATCAATTGTTACAAATGGCTGATATTAATACATGCTAATATTGTTTTAATTTCATTCATCTATTTTTGTGAACTTGTTGGATTCTTAGTTTTTTTTAATTCATTTCCTAGTGTCTTATAGATAGCTCCTCCGTCATGGGGTGAAGTCATGAATAAAAGTAGGGGCTCCTAACTAGCCCGCTACTAAGTGAACAATGGAGATAGTTTACATGCTATATTTGTAACGTTTTAAGCTCTGTCTTATAAATCACTATAGGATCAAAGTTTGAGCTATATATAATCCATGTGGTGATGATTTATTTTGGTGGGTAACGATGGATGTATCTCCATATATAACACATTTTAGTGGCTGGATTTCCTACTAACAGTGATATCAATTCTATCATCTGTTTTCTCCATTTCCAGCTTCTTGTACTTGTACCAGGAGGCGCATAGCAAATAGAAACCAAAATTGAGGAGGCTCAGAAGCGCGAGCAACCAGTAGAAATACTCCAATCTGTCCCTGTTGAGATTGTTAGTAGACAGCCAACCCCCGCTGACCTTGTTCACCACATTCACCACCACAGTGCTGGTGTAGTACCCGAATGCCAACGAGCACCACGAGATCGACGTTCCCAGGGACTTCATCCCAGCCGAGCTCTCTGCGTAGAAGAAGTCCAGCAGTCCCACCACAGTGAACATATCCGCCATCCCGAATATAGCATACTGTATTCCGAGCCAGAACACGCTCATTGGCAAAGGCCCCGCTGAGTCCACCATGTTGTGCTCAACAGCCACCCTCTTCCTGCGTGTCTCGACCACCCCGCTCACCGCCATGGAGATTATCGAGAGGACCAGCCCAACTCCAACCCTTTGGAGCTGTGTGATGCCTGTGGGGATGCCTGTCACCTTCCGTGCCAGTGGAACGAAGAAACGGTCGTAGATTGGGAGAAGTATGGCCATGAACACAAGGGGGATGACTGGGATTGAGGGCGCTGGGACTTGGAAACTTCCTAAGCTTGTGTCCATTGTCATGCTTTGCTGTATTGTGAATGTCTGGAGCTGTGCCAAGCATGTGTTCATGAAAATAGTACTCACTATGATTGGTAGCATCCTGATCAAGATCTTTGTCTCTTCCACTTGTGTCACTGTGCACACCCTCCATGGATCTGCATCTTCTAAGTTCCTCGGGATTGCTGCACGGTCCAAATACCTGAAATAAATAGGTATGTTTTCTCACATTGAGTTCGTGCAAGGTTTAATTTCCAAACTTTTTTGCGTTTTCCAGAAAATGTTCACTGTTTATGTGGGCTTCGTGTGTACTTTTTAGTGTTTTTGAGAAAATGTCCACAGTTTACGATGTTTTGTGTGTTAACTTTTACGAGGCGGCACAACGAATTCTTAACTGGATTATAATTTAGTTGATGTGGATTTTGGTCTCATATATGTCAATGTGTGACTAAACAAACCCTAGTGAGTTTCCAACTTTCCATGCCAAAAGTGAGGTTCCATCCTAAACTCAAATAGTGATAGGATGAGTGATTTACTAGGTATTTAAGTAGATATTTTTTTACTTTGCATTCTCGATGTGAAACAATTTATTTTGTGAATATCTCAACATGCTCTCCACATGTGAGTTCTTTGTAATTGTTAATATCTGAATATGATCATTCATGCCCTGTCACCTCCGATGGCACATTCAGCTCAAGCATGGGGTCAGCTATAATATAATGTTGGATTTTACGGGGCTAGGTGTGATTTCATTCGTTGTAGCTACCTGATTGGCAAAAGGGAGACCAACCAAACCCTGTTGACGTTCCACTGGTTTTGGGATGGAACCCGCTAGGGTTTGGTTTGTCTCTTTTTACGTATCAGATACATACACTTCAATGAATGGAACCATACTTAGCCCTTAGCCCCTGTAAAATCTAAATTATGGATCCTCGGGAACTTTTTCGATTAATCTCCTGTTTGTTGAGACATTTTCTAAAAAGTGTATTAATAAAACAGTGTATCGTACTTACTTGAACTGATCAGTCCTCTGAAGAACATCCTTGTTTCCTACTTCCTTGTCATGAACTTCATGAAGCTCTTGTGCCATATCTGGTGCAGGTAGCTTCCTGTTTCTAACAGCTACTACCAATACCTATTCATGCAACGAAAATCTTGAATTAAAAAGGAAGTTGGTGTTTGGAAGAAACTGATCCGAATGCTACGTACCTGTAGTATTCTGGCTAACGGGCTCGTAGCTTTTGGCACATTGGTCCGATAAGATGATCTGCCCATAGAGAGGAACAGAATAGACACTGCAACAGCCAGGGCACACACTCCGAACGACCAATCCCATCCCTCGTTGGTACTTATCCACACCAAAAATGTGACGCCAAAGGATGCACCGACTGTGACCGAGAACATGTACCAGTTGAAAAAGCTCGAAAGGGAAGCCGTGTCGTCTTCCTCGAATTGATCTGCTCCAAGAGCAGGCACAGCAGCCCTGATCCCTCCAACGCCCAATGCTACCAAGTAGAGCCCTGTGAACAGGATCGCCTCTTGGTTGTCGCTCGCTGATTCGCACTCGATGCCCTTGGTTGGATCCACATCTTTGCATGGGAAGGGCCTCAATTGTTTCATGTGTGCTTGAACTGCTAGCAGCGTGTACCCCTGCAGATTCAATAACATTTTGTCACAAATCCTTTCTGTTTATGTTAGAGCTTCTGCAACGGAGTGGGGAGAAGCACGACTCGGCGTGCTGCTTTGGAGGGGAGTCGCACGCTGAGATAGCCGTAATCCAAAAACATAACATAGCCCACTGGTATAAACACACTTCTCTCTAACTCTTTTTTCATATAATTGCAAATTATACTATGAAATAGGATTAAGAAAGAATTAAAAGAACGAGAGATGAGAACCATAAATAAATGTTACGCACCACATGCTTTGCTTTTTACGCACATTGATTATACTCCCCCGTCTTAAAAAAATAGTGACTTTGATGACATTATAATTTTAATGTGAAATTGGTAAAAATAAAAGGGGAAAAGAGTAGTTGAAGTAGTATTAGTGAACAATAAGATCTATATTATTAGTTTGTTAAGTTGTTAAAAAGTTTCCAAAAATTGATGTGGACTAATTTTGTTGGAAGAACGAAAATAGCAAAAGTGTAAAATAAGAAAAATTGAGAAGAAAAAAGAGACGTGAAACATGAACACTGTTAAGTGAAGTGCAGTTTTGTACTCCGGTTAAATGAAGAATGGAATGATATATCAATTACCAGTATCTCTAAGCTTGCAAAGACGATGCACGATTTAAACCTAGACAAGTAAGTGTCTGAGATGAATCCTCCGAATAACGAGAGTAGAAATGCAGTCCCCATGAAGTTTGTAAGTGTTGTCGCTGACTTGGTTAAGCCAAAGTTCATGTAACCGTAAAAGTATGTCACTAAGCTTACTCCGTTCGCAAGGAACGTCATTGTCTCCAGGCCTGTCATCGCTGCATCATACATATCATCATTCAAAACCCGAGTAAAGAACGCATAAAAGAAAAAAGAATAGTTAAGTTTACGTTTTCTAAATTTTATTCGAGAATACACATTTTAGCCGATTCAGCTAAAAGAGAAAATTGTAAAAATAGATAGCTTTCGCCAATCCATTCGTGGCCACCTGCATCAAACTCATTAATGCTGCAAACACTTTTCGGTTTCTTACCATAAACAAACAGAGTTGCTCGTCTTCCTCCCTGCGCCGCTTGCTTCCTATGTTGGATATTTTCATTTCCAAGAATCCCCTACAGCAATTAGTGGATTAGTTCTTCATAATCAAGATCAAAAGAAGGCATCTTGGAGGATATTATCAAGAATGAAGAAAGCAAGTTTGGTTAGTTTGCTTACCATTTTTGAAGCAATTGTTTGTTTGCTCCAATGAGGGTTTCAATGATGGCTTAAACCATCTGTTGAACTGTGTTTATATACTGATAGGCATTCAAGATGAGGAATCTTGGTATAATTATCCCTAGTTAACTGAAAGGGGTCATCTTTTGTCTCTTGTAAATATCCCTCTCTTGATCCAGCAATATTAAGACAACCAAAAATGGGTAGTTAGATGAAGATTGACATGGATGTTTGACTTTGTTTATTAGTATGACATAATTATTTTCATATGATTAGTTTTGACTCTAAACGAAATCCGAGGTTAGGTGGTGTTGCATACGGCCAAGTTCATAGATGCCATCCATCAAATATGATTGGGGCGATGTATCAAAATTACACAAATCTTAGAATATAACCATATTTGTAAGAATGTATAGTTGGATGACACATGTAATGCACATAAAATAAGATAATTTACTACTCTCATCGTCTCTTCGTCCTTCCGTAGCCGAGTCGTTTCTTTACATTATATTTATATTTATATACAACAATTCATGCGTTTATGTTGGTGATTATTTGTGTGTTTATTTCCTAATAACACAACGCCGATCTTAAATTCCCACTTGAATTTAATGAACAATTATGTATGATGATTTTATGTATACAATATAGTAACACATTCAGCTTTGACTAATTACACATTTAAGAATACTGAGGGTCAGCAATTGGCCGGCCGACATCAACATTTATTTATTTTAATTTAATCTTTTACTATAACTTTATTAATTAAGTGGAGAGAGAGACGCATGCTTAGCTAATGATGCAATATTATGCTGTATTTTTTCAACTATATGCTATTCAGTTAAAGACAATAATCGAAAACATGTTTTTCCAACTGTTGTGAACTAACATTAAAAAAAACAGAGGATGCTTTTAGACCGGCAATTTCGTAAAGTAGCTCTTTTAATTTATGATAAATATTAGTAATTATTTTTTTAAAAAATAAAAAATGATTAAACGTCTTACCAACTGAGTTGTGCTTGATCATCATGAATATTAATTATCTTGTACAAATTTAAAATCATTGGAATAAGCTTTAGTATGCATATTACATCTTCTAAATAAAATAATTAATTAAAAATAAAAATCATTCTTACATAATTAAATTAATTTCGTAAACTACTTCATGTTTTAAAACTAATTAATTATAAAGTAAAGTACATTCATAAAGTAGTTAATTTTTTAAACTAATTATTGTACTATGTGATGCGTAGGTATATACTATAACAGTTTTTCTCTTCTTGTAATATTTTAATTTAGAAAAAAGAAAGGATTTAAAATTTCATTTTTTTTATTTTTAATGCATATAAAGGGAGGAGTATACAGTCCACAAGACCAGAATCTAAAAGTTATAGCCCATGAGGCAAGTCCAAAATTATTAATACACACAGCCCATGATCAGTAGTCTAAAGCATTAAGTTGATGGACACTTAAAATACTTATAAAGGGTCGGTTGATAGATTATAAATGTTTCGGCAAGATAGAGTAATTATTGCTATAATATGTATCATGATTTATGCTAATTATGTATTTAGTTGGTGTATTTAATAGCTAGTTAAAAATTCATCCTAACTTCAGTTTGGTTTTATAAAGACTTTGAACTTGAGGCAAAGCTAAAGGTGATAATACTGATCATACCAAACCATCGAAGATTCTATCTGGGAAAATAAAGGCAATAAGATGAGAGGATGTAGAAAAAAAGTTATGATTGTATATACGAAAAAAGACTTTTGATTGATTATTTATACGAAAAAGACTTCAAGGCTGCCAACTATCACTTTTTGAAAAATAAAAAAGTGGAAATATATATGCGCCAGTTTTAAATTTTTGATAAAGAACATCATTCCTTTATAGAACATCATTCCAATATATGCGCCAGTTTTTAATTTTTGAAAAAAGTTGATAAAGAACATCATTCCAATATATTTTTTGGTTCCACTAAAATCAGATGCATAATTCTAATTTCTAAAATGATAAATATTTAGTTTTATGGATCCGTCATCAAGCATATGAAATTAAGCTCTTACTTGAGTTTTACAATTGTAGCGAGGAAGTATGGAAAAGTGGGTGGGGTTCTCAGCGTGGAAACGCTATCATGGCATCACAATTTCTTATGTTGATTTATCATCAATTTTTGTTGAAATTTGTACAAGTGGGTGACCAAACTAGTTACATAACTAATTAATGAGTTTTTACATAATTTATACTCTCACCCGGCTCCCGGCCAATATGTCTAATATCAATTCTTTTTGAAATATGTACGTGGGTGACCAAACTAGTTGGAATTTATAATAATTGATGAATTTTTATTACTATAATTTATACCCTCTTCCTCCCAAAAAATTATGTCAAGTATGCACACGAGTTTTAACAACAAAATTAAGTCAGTGTGGACTACGGTTATTTGCTCCGACTATGCTTTCTCTTCGGGAACGACTTCAACGGCGACATGTTTTGTTGCCGAAGAAAGGGTAGAGCACAAGGAGAAAGAGAAACATATATAAAAAGAATTAAAGATATTATGTACTCCTTCTATATATAGAATTAAAGGAAAATATTAGTGTACATATGCGCTCTTGCATGCATGTATGTGCGCGTTGTCTCTATTGAATCTTCTCATATAATGTCGCCGCCTCTTGCTTATGTGTTCCTTGTGGCATGCATAAAAGCTTACATGTTAGAGTATGAAGCGTGAAAGACATTAAATAAGACCCGATATATTTCCTATCATAACTATAATTTGTTTCCTTATAATAGATTTTTATAAGGACAGTGTGACTATAATTAAAGACTCTCTATGTTAGCTATACATAGAGTTACTGTCTCATTGTAAACCAAATTAATAAATTATACTACTAGTAAAATTCTTGTGTCGGTACTGACCCTATGTATGAATACACATAATATCGAACTGGGTAAATACTCATTCTCGCGCAAGAGCGTAGCTCACGCAACAATGGTTAGCATTAATGGCGGAGTCGCCGCACCATAGGTTCAACGGCAACTCTAAGGGTCGTGGTTCACTTTTTTCACTTTGCCTAATAATGTATTCTAGTTGAAAAAGCAGCATCTTCCAATGCCAATAACATGATCTCGACTTGTCCGATCTCACGAATTTCATTTTCTAAATCCTATCTCTCGCCAGTATCATTTCATTGTAGTGTCTCAATCTCACATTACTTCATTAATATTCACATGAATGATTTTCTGTTTAAAAACCAAAAAAAGATGATTGAATATATTTTCACATGCCATGAGGCATGATGGCATAACCACGCCTAGCCCCCACCCCACTCCAACATTTTCTTGGCATAAAATTTCAAACCTCAGTCAGAGAAGTCAGACCTCGGTCCCACTCTTGTTTCTCTCTCTTGAACCACCGAGATTCGCGCATGAGCTAACATCTCTCAACCCAAAAAAGTCCCACATTCCCAATTCCAATCACATTCAATGGAAGAACGGCCGGAGACGGAGCTGATATCCATCCCAGCAACGCCGGAGATACTGACCCCCTCGGGGCAGCGGTCGCCGCGGGCCACCGCGAAGTCGTGGACGCCGACCTCCTTCATATCGCCCCGGTTCCTGAGCCCCATCGGGACGCCCATGAAGAGGGTGCTGGTGAACATGAAGGGCTACCTGGAGGAGGTGGGCCACCTCACCAAGCTCAACCCTCAGGACGCCTGGCTCCCCATCACCGAGTCCCGCAACGGCAACGCCCACTACGCCGCCTTCCACAACCTCAACGCCGGCGTCGGCTTCCAGGCCTTGCTCCTCCCCGTCGCTTTTTCCTTTCTCGGATGGTATTGCTATTCATTTTCTCTCTTTCTTCACTGCTAATTTTAAGCCTTGTTTTTCTTGTTAGAAGCTCAACATTGTTTCATTTTTATGAACCTCATTTTGGTGGTTGCCGGTTTCAATTGGGTCCGCCAAAAGTATCCAAAGTGATGGCGGTCCATCACACAATTTTCTATCATACCAAAATATACTCAAAATACCAAATTTTATACTGTCATTTATAAGCACCACTATTTTTTAGTTATTTCAGTTTGACATTTCTGATAAAAATAGAATCTTGCCACAAAATGTCTCTTCTACATGTTTACTTATGGTATGCCTACTTGATTCTTTTAGGGGAGCGATTAGGCGTCTGGCTCGCGTTGTTTCCAACCGTTTACCTTTCAGCTGGGACTGCAACTGCTCTAATTCTAGTTGGAGGAGAGACCATGAAGTTGTTCTTCCAAACTGTATGCGGTCCACTGTGTTCCTCGAATCCTCTGACCACGGTCGAGTGGTATCTGGTATTCACATCTCTGTGCATTGTGTTATCCCAACTCCCGAATCTCAACTCCATTGCGGGGCTCTCACTCGTAGGGGCTGTCACAGCAATCACATACTGCACCATGGTGTGGGTGCTTTCTGTGAGCCAAAACCGCCCCCCGACCATGACATATGAACCGGTCTCAATGCCCACCGTATCAGCTTCCTTTTTTTCTGTACTTAATGCACTTGGAATCATAGCATTTGCTTTCCGAGGCCACAACTTAGTCCTCGAAATTCAGGTCTGTCTCATCTCCTCACAAACATATATACACATTTGTGTCGAATAAATTTATGAAATCGGTTATCTGATATCTTCCCAGGCAACAATGCCATCAACCTTCAAAAAACCAGCTCATGTGCCAATGTGGAGAGGAGCAAAGGTTGCCTATGTCTTCATAGCTATGTGCATATTTCCTGTTGCAATTGGAGGCTATTGGGCTTATGGAAACCTCGTATGTCTCTCCCTTTTCCGTTGCTTACTATAATGATATGCAAGAAGCTATTGCTTATCCTAATACTAATGACAATCATTGCAGATGCCTTCTGGAGGGATACTAAATGCGCTGTTCGGATTCCACAGTCACGACATCTCTAGGGGTCTCCTGGCTATGACGTTCCTTCTCGTCGTCTTCAACTGCTTGAGCAGCTTCCAGATATACTCGATGCCAGTGTTTGACAGTTTCGAAGCAGGTTACACGAGCAGGACTAACCGGCCCTGCTCAATCTGGGTGAGGTCGGGTTTCAGGGTGTTCTATGGGTTTGTCAACTTATTCATAGGCGTTGCACTTCCGTTTCTGTCGAGCCTTGCTGGTTTACTGGGTGGACTTACGCTACCAGTGACGTTTGCATACCCGTGTTTCATGTGGGTTCTGATAAAGAAGCCTCCGAAGTACAGCTTCAACTGGTATTCGAACTGGATTCTCGGATGGTTGGGTATCGCCTTCAGCTTGGCGTTTTCGATCGGTGGGATTTGGAGCATGGTTAACAGTGGCCTCAAGCTCAAGTTTTTCAAACCAAACTGATGATGGGGTTGAAGAGTTGCTCTGATGTTTGTAGTTTATGATAATAGATGTTTGTTGTAATGTGTTTTTGATCCTTAAAATGTGGTTTGAGTTGAGAGGGACATGTGTATGATATTTGTGTGTGAATTTGTGGTTTTGGAAGTGGAAATTAGGATCAGTGTTTTTACCTTTTCCTTTGATTAATTGGTCAATTCTTCTCAATCATGGATTGTTTTCTTTCACCAAATTTCTTAAAACATTTCATTTAAATTAGAAATTAAATAAATCTACTTAAAAACACATAGTACTACTACATAGAACTAGTAGGAGTACTACATTTTGTTTTAGTAATTTTGTAAATCCTAATTTTGCTTTATTAATTTTGTTGCTTTATTTTCATTTGTGTTTAGCAATAAATGATTTTGGATTTCTGTTTGAAATGGTTTTAGTGAATTTGGATTTGCTAAGTATTCGACCATCAGTTGCGACAAATTTAATCAACGAAACAAACAATTTGAGCTAAACTGCGTCGTTTCAATCACCGTAAATGCTGCAGAGGATCGCTACCATCTCTACACGCGCCTGTGTTGGTGACCCACGCAAACGATCACTTCACGAGCTTGCATTTATTATGCTACAAACCCTTCCCATCAAATTCCAATTCGATTAGTCACCTTGATTTGTCAGCTTTCTCGATTCCTTCACAACATTTTCCGAATTACAATTCGAGAAGATGTGAGTTGCAATAGAATCAATAATTTTCTCTGGTTTTTAGACAGATAGAGAAGATGTGGAATCCGAGAAGGCCTCACTTTCTTCTGGGTTTTGACCCATCCTTTTGCTCTGAAAGACTGGTAAATATCTCCTCTGCAATTTTCCCAGTGTTCATCTCTTCTTTTCTATATTACCATGCTTGTTTTATGTATGTATTTAATTTAATTAGTGGATTAGGATGTAATGTGGCTCAAGATTGTGTCTGATGGTTCAGAATCAAATTTATTAGCTTCTTGAATCATGGGTTAGAGAGTTAATTTTCAAATTCATTTTCCACTTAGATTAAACACCCATTACAGAATGAAAGAGTTGATTGACATGCAATCCAATCATTATTCAGACACCTCACTAGCTAATAGATATGCAGTTATAGAAAAGTATAGACTTTATATAGGGGATTATCTTGTTGGAGGTTTCACAGTTAGTAAGATACAAATTGAATCTCTGTTTGTATCACTTGGAAATCTTTCTTCTTTGTATAATAGATAATGGTGTATGATGGATTTAGGGACAGTTTAGAATTGAAAAATGATCTAGAAGTTATGCCTTTTGTGCTTTGATGCACTGGAAGAACTAAAGAAGGGCTGCCAACAATGTTAATTTTCATAGATTTGCTTTGGCAGGGACATATATTAGGCAGTTCAACCATCAACGGTTCAGTATAAACTTCATTTGTGTGAACCATTTGCATGAACTGTGTTTTAGTCTTTTAGAACGAGTGGGGCCATTCAGTATGTCTGTAGATTTCTTTGCAATTTAAATTCATTGCTCTGACCTCTTATTGACAACATGCACCTCTTTTCCCTCAGAACATACCGTGTAATTTTGTAAAATATATGGAAGGAACAGCTCCCGGGACAGCAGTTTTGGTAGGTCCTAGTGGGAACAGTTGGTTTACTGATCTGATTCTGGTTGAAAACGGTTTGTTCCTCAATGATGGTTGGGCTGATTTTGCGAAAGATCACTTTCTTGAACATGGTGATTCAATAGTTTTTAGGTATGATGGAGATTCGAATTTTACATTGCAAATTTTTGACCGGAGCATGTGTGAGAAGCAAGCTGCATTTAGTGCTAAAAGCAGCCAAGATGTGAGTAGATATGATAGTATTGTGGTAAGAAAAAGACAAAGGGAAAGATCAGCTCATCTAGATAGCATTATTGAAGGAGTTCCCAATAAGAGATGCTCCCAGCCACGATCTGATAGCATGTGTGATGCTCATGAGAACCATTCAAATTTGGTCAACACAGAAGATTGGATGCAGCAAGCTGATGGAAACAGTAGCATGAAGAATCTTATTAGAGTTGCACTTCCTCTTGCAGCTGTTCCACGTGACTACACAGGTAGTGTTGGTTAGAGGTGCTAGTTGTGAGGCTATAGTTAATAATGGCCAATATAAATTTATCACTGACATAATCAAATTTCGTACACTGTACGGAGCTTGGCTTTGGGATCTTGTTACTTATAGACTTTTCTTTTTTTTTTTAAACAAACCGATTTAACAATTTTATTCACTAATTTATGCTTTTGATGCAGATCACAGAACCACAAATCTAGATGTACTGCTTTCTGCTTCAGAAGCAGAAAAAATGGCGCAATCTTTCGAGTCGTCTTTCCCCAGCTTTCTGAAAGTCATGAAGCGATTCAATATAAGTGGTTCTTACACTCTGGTAAACACTATACTGCTATCTTGACTTCTCAATTTTTAAGCCAACATTTTTTCTGTATGTTGAATTATAAATTATAATTATTCAGCAGTGGATGACACTAGGCAAAACAAATGGTAATAATGCCTTGAGTAAGTGCATTTCAATTACTGCATGGCCATCTTTTCAAGGTTCTTTTCGTCTTCATTTTCTTTTATGTTTTACTTCTTTTAATGAGTTCGCTGTTTAATGCTACTGAACTTATCTGTACGTATTTTCTTAAGCCGTTTTTGAGCATAGTGTGCCGATGACATGTAGATGCAATGTCTTCCTAGAATTTGCTTTAGTGAAGCCACTTCAATGTGGAACTTGTAGCATTATTTTATTGTGTTGGAAAGACCAGACCTCTTAAGTATTTGCAGTTCCTTTTTTTTCTGCACTAATATTTACCGTTTATTTTGATTTCTTTTCAGAATGTCCCCTATCAGTTTGCAACCGAACACCTTCCAAAATGCAAAGTAAAAATTGTGCTTCGTAATTTAAGAGGAGAGAGTTGGACGGTGAATTCAATTCCCACAACAAAAGTCCAAACATCGCATACTTTTTGTGGAGGATGGCTGAGTTTTGTACGGGACAACAATATTGATGTAGGAGACATTTGTATCTTTGAGCTTCTGCTCAAGTTTGAGATGCAAGTGAGAATTCTTAGAGTAAGAAAGGAAGAGATAGATGGTCATCATGGTGAGGGAGATCATAGAGGGAGAAGCAATGGTTGCTCAACAACATCAAATAAAATGTCACGACGCAAACCAAAGAAAAAAAGTGAAACTTCTCATAGTATGAAAGGATCTACTGCATGCTCTCTATCAAATAATTGCGTCACAGAATCAGGTGACATATCTCTTGTTTTTTATGCTAAAGGTGTTGCTCTATCTTCCAATTTCTGAGATACTACAGACCTCCACTGAACTCTGTTACATTAAAAAATTTGCTCAGATATCCTTAAAACGTTTGGCTCCCTTGAAAAACAAGGTTCTCTTAAAGGTTGTATGTCAATGAAGTCTGTTCCTGAAGAAAAAATGGCTGCTCAATATTTCGTCTCCAGTTATCCCCATTTTGTTCGAGTTATGAAAAAGTTCAACATCAGTGGTTCATTCACGCTGGTGAGCAGTTCTTGGTTTCATTTTACCCATGCTATCTCTGTTTTTTGTATTTTATTATTTGTGTAGAGTATTAGCATTGTTGACCACATGAATTTGTATTGTAGGTAGTTTTAAACGCCTGCTCTACTTTTAGCTTAGGTGAGTTTTATGCAGGCATAAATATAAGAGAGACTAATAGAACTTTGACACCTCTAATAATAGATAGGCAACTCTTATAATACTTCATTGATCTTGGGATCGGCTGGTAAATTGTTACATTTATGTAGTCTCTGATTTCTGAACTTTATCCGATAATTCAGGAGCCATCGAATCTCTTAAATAGAAGGAGGTTGTCCTGTTATTCATTTGTAACATAAGATTATCATTGTAACTATTGTTGAAGATGGCAATATATCCTGTAGATTGATATTATTTGCTATATTGTTGTCATGTATCTACTGTGTAGTCCATGGTTCTAATATAATGAATGTGTTGTTTTAACTTGTACATGATCAATTGCTGAGAAATTTTGTACTATATAATACAGAAAATTCCGTATCAATTTTCTATGGAGCACCTGCCACACAGCAAAACAGAGATTGTTCTTCGTAATTTAAGTGGAAAATGCTGGACTGTAAATTCTATCCCCACTTTAAAGGTCCAGACTTTGCATACTTTCTGTGGAGGGTGGATGGCTTTTGTTCGTGATAATGATATCCAAATGGGAGATATTTGCATCTTTGAGCTTGTTGGGAAATGTGAAATGCGTGTTCACATATGTGGTATTGGGAAGAAAGGATTGGATTACCAGCATGGCACAAAGAATCTTCCCATGCCTTAAGATTTGGACGCCAGTTAATATGTACAGTAACTACCAAGGTTAGCTTTACTTTATTTGACTGTTGCCTTAAAAAAATAATGTTATATTATTGACTATTTTTCATTTATTAAATGAGTCTGACATATACTTTTTGAGCTATAATTTGGTCAAGGGATCGGTAAGTATTGGATAAAGTGGGAGTTAACTTGTAATTGTAGATTGCATTTTCAGTGATATTCTTTATTTTATTTAGTTATAATGTAAATAAACCAAGAAAAGAATTGGGAACTAGCGATGACTGTAATTGTATAAGGGAATTAATCAGAGTTGGGAAGAAAATGTTTGTTCTATCATCTACCTTGTGGGCACAACTATTTTCCTTTCTAAGTTCAGGTCTTGACTTGTTTCTTTTCTATTCATTGTCATATCATCAAATTGGCAAAGTTCTTTTATGTTCTTGTGTGGAGCTTCTGTCTTTTCCTAGTCATAGCCCTTCACTCCTGATAACATTGTAAATAATGCAATAAAACACAACTTCTAATGTCATTTTATGCAAGTATAGTTTTCCTTTCTTTGTTGAGAAGCTGTTAATTGATTTTTTTGCTGTGAACTGTGATAAGGATGCATGCAGTTCCTATGTTCGATTCACAGAAGCATCAAAATTTCACATATGCTGAATGTAGTTAAACTAACGGTGAATGCAGTACTTTATACATTTAGTGCCGTGTCCTCATGTTTGTAACTGAACGTGATATACACACCATCGTAGTGGGTCATTGTGTTGCGAACTTTTGGAAGGGCCGATTTAGTGCTGTGGACTATTCGACCCATTATAGTAGAGTTGATGCCTTGATGGGTGACTTATTTTAGGCTCTTAATTGAATATTTTCAGTGCGTGCTGTTCATCGACTTATGCTTTTCGTTGTCCCCTCTTGTTTTCAGCAGGCTATGTATCATTTTGATCACGGCTTTCAGTCTTTGCGGAGTGCACTTCCAGGATTGTGAAAGCAGGTCTTCTTCTTCATCTGCACCATATTTGTACTGGAACTGTTAGGGAATAACTGGTTAATGCAAACGAGAAGACATTTATTGACTGTATGTCTTCTTTAACAGTGTAAACTTAAGCTGGATGTTGTTGGTGTCTGTAACTGAAGTTTAATTGCCTTGAAACTCCATTAGGGTCTGTTCTGAATTACATTTTTCTTGAATGGAAACAAGACAAAGAGACTAATGGTAAGTATGTACAGCTTGTAGTTAGCAATTAGAGCTTAGTCTCTTGTTCATATGTGACTGCTTTTTTTGCAACTTGTTAACCTCTTAGCTCCTAGTGGTACTGTATTGCAAAAGTTACTCTAAACTTTTCATGATTGATAAAGGTGTTTTTGTATCATTATTAGGATCTAGTTCATGGCCGAGTAGAAGTAGAAAGCGATTATGCGGGTGGGATCTTCACGGACCGAAAAAAGTTGTAGTTTGTTTGATAATGGTTGAGTTAAGTTCCTCGGCCTGAACCGAGGAGTCTCTTATATATGTTCATTTCCACCATTCCATCAGGATACTAATCAAACAAGATTAGTTTAAGAGTAAAGGCCAAAATTGGTTCTGAACATATGTCCATTTTATTACGATTTTGGTCCTAGACGTTACCTTTTTAAATTTTGTATCCCGAACATTTTAATTCGGATCAAAATTAGTCCTACACTAACAGTTTCGTCAATTTTTAAATGGTAAACATTTTTAACCCAATTTTGACCAATTAAAGCTGTTAACTATGATTACTTACTTCCTAATTATATCCTTAATTATTTTAATAAGTTATCATTTAAAATATAAAATAAATAATATTAAAAAGAAAATAAAATAGAATGGGTCACTCAAAAAATATGTCTGAGTAGAACAAACACTTAGCTAATTTGACCGTTTAAAAATTGACGGAACTGTTAGTTTAGGGCCAATTGTGATCCGAGTTGAAATGTTTGGGATGAAAAAAACTTAAAAGATGTCTAGGACCAAAATCATAAAATGACCACCAATTGTGATCTGAGTTGAAATGTTTGGAATGCAACAATTCAAAAGATAATGTCTATGACCAAAATTATAAATTAGCATATGTTCAGGATCAATTTTGACATTTACTCTTAGTTTAAATAATAGGAGTTGTAATGTTTTCGAATTTACTAGTTTTATGGTTGGTGTCTTATAAACACCCTTTATTTATCAAAATATTTGTTACGTGGTGTCATTTTTGGCAATATCCTTTATCAACTCAAACATCTACCAATTATTTTCTTAAAGCTTGTGTAAATCAAATATTGGATATAAATTGTGGGTATAGTAAGTAGTAGTACTTATTTTTATCTAATATAATTTAATACTACTATTTAATAGTCAGAGTAAACATTTCAAAATTGAATACTCCTAGTACTTGATTTTGTTTAATGTGGGCCTTACTGGAATTATTGGGCTAGGCCTAAAAAAGGATGACGTGAATGATCACAACTCATTATTTTGACATTTTTTTGGTTCAATAAGAATTAAATAAAAAAATAAAAAAAGGCACAACCATTCTAAAAAATATGTTTGTGCCTAAGTATAATTTTTTTTTATTATCACCATTTAGTATTTGATAAATAAATAATTTTAAAATTCGTAAATTCTAATGTTGCATATGGCATTTTATTGGATGATTTAATTGATAAATCATAGATCTTTGACCAAAAAATTCAAGGATTAGAGTACCATAAATGGTGGAGATTATTTCAATCTGAAGTAGATTGCTAAGTCACTAATATAAGTCTAGTTTAGGACTTTTCTTTGTTAGTCACGAGCGTCACATCAGGGTAACCGCAGTGACCGGAAATTGAAAAGGTTTTTCTAAGTCTTCCACTTATAACTGAATTACATTTAATTTCTTGCCCAAGTATTTATTATATGAGTAATGATAAATAACCAAATTTTGTACAACCAAAACAAGATCATATTAGTAATTTTGATGTGTTAATTAAATATTAAGATACTAAATATAGTTGGTTAACAAATTAAAAACACTTTATTAGTTTTTGGCCTCATTTTCAATTTTTTATTTTTATATTTAAATTATTTCTCTATTATTTTTCAAATTTGAATTAAAACATGCATTAATTATATTTTATGATTAAAAAAAAATTAAAAAATTATACACAAATACCATAATATTATGAACGTTCCCTATACTATATGTATGTCTATATTTTTTAATTAAATGCATAAATAAATTATATTTTTTCTTAAATAAACCAATTTTTGGTTGTACAAAATTTGGTTGCATAGCTTTATTGTTATTATATATGTAATAAGTGGAAACATGAATTAATGGTGGAGAATATCGAGTAGTTTATATTATATAAATATAATATATTCTATTTTTTTAATTTGTGGGCAAGAAAAATGGTGGAGTTCATCTTAAAGTTGAGGATTACCAAATAGGTTGGACATGCACTGATTATGTTTGTGGTTCAAGTGTAAGATGGCTCAATTGCGTAAAAGAAAATAATAGAAAAAATATTTGACTACTACGATGACACGAAGCATAAATACTTTGTTGGAGATCAAACTTCAAACCATAATTCAAGAGTTAATAATGTAATTTTAAAAATAAATTATAAAAATAACAATGTTGATAATATGTGAATCACACTATAAGAAATTTTCATATATAAAAGAAATAATAAAACAAGATTAAATATTAATATGTCAAAAAAATATAGGAGTGTGGACTACAAAAAATAGCAACAAACATACATTTATAACTTAACATTAAATCATAGTAAAATATAAAAAATACTAGTACATTTTATCGTTATTATAGTATAGTATATAACGTTTAATGAGCTATATATTAATATTAATTTAAAAATGGTTGGGGGATCATGGACTTAAATTCTAGTAATTTTTTCTTGGAAACCAATGTAGAGATTGTTTGTCTGATTTAGTCCAAGTCCAAGGCTTATAGGTCGGCCACCCCCAACAAAAAGAAATCGTGAGAGAACAATCGTAGCAACTCTTTTTCATATATAGTAGTGTTTATTTTTTTCACGAGTAATAATATTTAATATTCATATGGCTAAATATTCATATACTATTCTTTAATAATTAATCTGATAATATAGATATTATTAAACCCATGTCATAGTGCTAAATATTCCAGATAAACGATAAATAATTTGAGATATATATCAAATAAAATTGTCATACGAATATGTCTGGACAAATACTATTGGTGATGCACTATACTAGGCGGCTAATGTAATTAATTATAGTATAACAGGCGAATAGTCTGAATATGACTCAAAGAATCTATACATTCACATACTCTTTAATTACATATAATTTCTATCCATTATTACACTCTGTTGATTCATTCTTGTTTCCGTATAGAGACGATTAATTAGTTTGGCAGAAGAGAATTTTCAGCCGCCATTAATAACCTAAAATTACAATTTTAGCCTATGTTTGTAGTTCGTAGACTCGGAGCATAATATCAATTTTGTCATATTGCTTGATTCGAAAATATTGTATACACGCACCCGATCACAATTGTCGAAAATGTTCTACCCTATCATTTTCGGACATGGGACGTTTTCGGCTAAAACACGCACACGATACGGCATAGTTAGACATAAGTGACATTTTAGACGATTACGATAGTGCGGGGGCGGATCCAGGAATTCAATTCAGAAATGGCAAAAATATAAACTATAAAGAATTTTTGAAATTTGAGGGGGCCATATATGAAGAAAATTGAGAAATTTAAAAAATTAAAAAATAAAATAGTTTAACAAAAATATATTGAGGAGGGGCAAATGCCCCCTATTCTTTCTATATAGGTCCGCCCCTGCGATAGTGTGAGATATTTTTAAATTAGACATTAAAACAATGGGATATATAAAGTTAATATTCTCCCTCTCCATCATTTAATATCATATTTTTTCACTTTCGTTCATCCATCAATATATATCGCATTTCATGTTTACTATATTTAGTAAATGGCCCTACATTTCACTAACTCATTCCTCTCATATTTTATTAACTCAATATATTATAAAAGTATGTACCAAATTCCATTAACTTTTTCATTTCATTTTACTTAATAAAGTCAAACAATTTTATAAAATTTATGCCGATCAAATATAAGACATTTAAACATTTAATCATGGACGGAGAAGTAATTTATTTCCATCCGAACCACTATAAAAAGGAAGTGGAGCTAAACAAATTTCATCAACAAAATTTGGTTAAGTCTTCCCAATGGCCAAAGCATATCATGTCATGTCTTCAATGCTCTCATCAGTGCTGCTGATCATGGTGGCCCTCGATTTCACAGGTTAGCTTAAGTCCACACACTAAAATTAGTTTCTAGCTTATAATAATTCTTTATAGTAAAATCTTGGTCCCTTTTGCAGATTTTTATATCGTCACACACATTTCTAAATGTGGAAATGGCGAACATAGTCACTAATAAGTTAGTTAGTTAATAGTATTATCACTTATACTGAACTTTAATTTTGTAAAAAGTCGTGTTTGTGAAAGTTTCACGCGAGCACAATTAAACTGTTTCGAACGATATTGATTAATGAATAAAATAATATATGATGAGATATAAAGTGACTAATTTTGAACTATCCCACAAGATATTGATCAATGAAAACGGATGCCATTAACTAAAAGAATTAAAATATCACCATTTTTTATTTATGAAAAAAATGTCCTCTAGGTTATTTACAGACCTAGTAATCTTGGTACGAACTTAGCCAATTCATACCATGTAAACTATATCTGGTAAATTCTGATAAGAATTCAACCAGAATTGGTCGAGAATCAAAGGTTCGTGCGAGCACGAGTTGAACTTATTCCCGTGATAGTTCAAATTTGTGCGAAAATCAAAGATTCACGCGATTGTGCTAGTTGATAGGTTCACATGATACTAGTACAAATTTATGTGAGAATAGTTTCAACAAATGAGATCGTACATAGTTTTCGTAAAAATCTAAGAAAACGAATTTTCTTACGCAGCCGCGCAGACGGGCGTGTGCTACGGGACACTCGGGAACAACCTCCCGTCCGCGGCCGACACGGTGGCCCTTTACAACCAGTACAACATCCGGCGGATGCGAATCTATGACCCGAACCCGGCCACACTCCAAGCCCTCCGCGGCTCCCCCATCGAGGTCATCCTCGGCGTCCCCAACACCGACCTCCAGAGGCTCGCTGCCAGCCAAGCCAACGCCAACACCTGGGTCCAAAACAACGTCCGCAACTACCCCACCGTCCGCTTCCGCTACATCGCCGTCGGCAACGAGGTCAGCCCGATCCGCGACACCGCGCAATACGCCTCCTTCGTGCTCCCCGCCCTCCGCAACGTCAACAACGCCATCTCCGCCGCCGGCCTCGCCAACCAAATCAAAGTCTCCACCGCCGTCGAAACCGGCCTGCTCGGGAACTCCTACCCTCCGGCCGACGGCGTCTTCCGATCCGACGTCACCGGGTTTATCAACCCAATCGTCCGGTTCTTGGCCGACACCCGGGCCCCACTGCTCCTCAACCTTTACACCTACTTCTCTTACATAGGTAATTAATTACTACATTTCTTGATTTATGCGCGGAGGTCATGCTAATCTTCTCTGTATCCAATTAGATAACAAAGGGAGCATCAGCCTCAACTACGCGCTCTTGCAGCCCAACAGCGGGGTGACTGTTCCGGGCGGGATAAGGTACGATAATCTGTTCTACGCGATACTGGACGCCACGTACGCGGCGCTGGAGAAGGCGGGGGGGTCGGCCGTGGAGATAGTGGTCTCGGAGAGTGGGTGGCCATCCGCGGGAGGAGACACGACGTCGGTTGAATACGCGAGAATCTACAACAACAATTTGATCCAGCGTGTGAAGAATGGGACCCCGAAGCGACCGGGAAGGCCGATTCAGACGTATATTTTTGCTATGTACGATGAGAATCAGAAGGGGGGGCCGGAGATTGAGAGGAATTTCGGGATCTTTCGCCCGAATAGGCAAGCCAAGTACCCGATCAGTTTCAATTAGTTGATGAATATGCATGTGTAATAAGGACTATATATAGTCTCGTCTATTTAAATAAGGTTGGTTGCATTTGCAATTATGTTTCGAGAATAAAGTATTGTATGTATACGCCGTTTACCACAAATGCTAATAATAATCATCTGTTTATCATAAATAGATTGATTTTCGCTGACCTTGCTTTTCATAAATTGTTATCCGTATATCTTTGTTGCAAATCTAAATAATGAAAGAGAGCTAAAAAAAATTCCCACTTTTATCATACAAAATAAGAGTACTAACTTCTACTCCCTCCGTTAATTCCTTGTTACTAGCTCCCTCCGTTCCACAAAGATTGTCTCACTTTGCCCGAATACAGGTTTTAAGATATGTAACAAAAAGTGAGTTGAAAAAATGTGAAATGTGGATCCACTTTTATATACTATTAGTTTTATAATAAAATGTGAGTATGAATAAGTTAGTTGAAATGAGGTCTTCTGCTAAAAATGATAAAAAGTGAAATGAGACAAATTTTGTGGAACGGACGAAAATGAAAAAATGGAACAATCTTTGTGGGATGGAGGGTGTAATAGAGAAAATTCTTTATATCTCGTAGATTAAAAATAATGTGTCAGGAGATAGTGAATAATTAAGAAAAGAGAATAAATTAATAGAGAGGATTATTTTTTTCTAAAAAACATAGTAAATGACTTAATTATTTTGGAACTTTTTAAAAGAAAAAAATTACTCGTAGCCTGGAAAAGAAAGAGTATATTACAATATTATGATCTTGTAGATTCATGGACTTAAATAAATGATCAACCAATTTAATTTTAATTAGTCATTGTTACTCGGTGATCAACCAATTTAATTTGAAGTCATTGTTACTCGGTGCCAAACGATTTAAAATAAGAAAATTATACAAAATTTGATTTTCTTTAAATGTTAAAATTAATACAGCTATTTAACGGCCACCCGCGCGGCGAGCGCGTTTGCGACATTGTGCCACAATATTTAATGATTGATGATCCAATAATTTTTTATCATTTAGTCCAAGAATTTAATCCTAGCCCAAACGAGGCCCAATTAACTAGTCCATGAGGCAAACCATTTTTTCGGAAATAAAGACCACAATATTTATATTACTCTAGTTTTTACTCAACACAACGCAATCGGCTAACCAAGTTTAATCATAATAATAATAGCTGTAAAGAAAATTCATGAAATTAACTTAAAATGTTAATATTTACATCACCTACACTGACAATGGATAATAAGAAAAATCATAAGTAAATTTCATCCCTGAAAATAGTTACAAATTCCAGTGAAGACCAAATTAATAAAATTTTTCGACCCTTGAGTCGGCGATGGAGTCGATCGAGCCCAATCCTACCCAGATGACTGACACCCACCTGAATCTTCCACTATAATCAACACATAATCGACAATAATATATGGTATCAATTTGATGAATCAATTATATAGTTTCACTTATAGGAAAAATATTAATAATGTTGTTTTCTATGTATGATGACTTGACGTAGCTTAAAAGTAGTAGTGTATAGTAATACTGATATTTCATTATGAACTTGATACAAGTGTCCGTGAACTATAGCCTTGTAGTCACATCCTAGTTTCCTTTTAGTTGGTCGTGGATTTATGAAAGTTTTGTTTAGGAGTTTTAGGGAAAAAACAAGAATTTCCCTATCCTTAGGCCCCCTAAATATAGCAAATAAGTAGGACATGGTGTTTCAACTAATTTGTTGAATTTTTTGAGTCCTTAGATATCTTCATATTTGTTATTGCCAATGTGTCAACACCTCATTCTATGCTCTTTAGTTATTTTCTTCAAATGAAAATATCCTTGTCTACGCGCAAAAAAACTTAATGATTGCAATACAATTCTTCTAAAACAATTAAACTGTCTAATTTTGTAAAATGGTTATCTTAATTTGGTTTGGTATCCATTATACTCCTTTCTAGCTCTAATATTGTAAATGGAAATATTCTCAATTTCTTCTCAAATATGAGATCCCCATTTGCTAACAATACACATAAACATCATTTCATTTATTCATTATGAATGTTTTAGTCATATAAAATCACATTTTTTTGTATCTACATATACAAATTACTTAAACAAATTAAACACTACAAAACTAATAAAAATTTGGGACCTGATTTTCACTCAATTAGTATTTCACAAATTGCAATTAAACAAATCATCTGTAATATTCTCAACCTAACGTATATAAGATCCAACGTTTCTGCAATGTGATATACACTTTCAATTCACTAACGTCTATAAATCAATTATAGAAGATGGATGCATGTGAAACTATGATGGTATTTGGCTAGTTTTGATAACTTGAAAGCTGAGATAGTATAATAAAGTGCATTGGTGTATATAGTCCAAAACCTCGAAAAGCACACTTAGCTTGAAGGAGAAGAGCAACAAGGCCCCAAATCATTTCATAGTAGCAAACCTTTTCTGATTCCGGGCCCAATCAGACAATCATACAAGACAAATGATTTAAGATATACAAGAGTGCTTTGGAGTGTCGCCCAAAACTCTATTGTGTGAAAAGAGAGAGTGATATAGGGACATGATTCAACATTAATAACTTTGATCATTTGTTTTCCTTCTCTCTAAATTAGGATATCATAAAAATTTTAAGTTGTTTTGATTGAACTAAGCAGATAGAAAGTTATTAGTTCTAATATTATTTTATTCTACCAAATAGGGTTTCTTTAATTTGCTTACTTTGTAATTTGTTTTTTTTAAGTTTTATCTTCTTATGTCTTAGAATTGGTGCCATTATAAAGGTCAGGGATGAAATACAATATTTAATAGTAATATTTTTTATGATCACCGAAACTTTTAACCGAAAACCGTGTACCCATCTCATTTGTGGCATCACACATCCATCCGTATCAACTCTTCTGCTGCGATCATGCTGATTAAGGATATGTTCTACTCCTACTTATTAAGTTGAATGAAAATAATTAAATAAGTAGAATTATATTATGGTCTAGATTATAGGGTGAATCAAATATAAATGAAATGTATACAAAGACGAACTATGTTGAGCTAGATGAGCATTAGGGATAGACCTAGATGGGGTCGCGCGAGTTGACCAACCCCCAGTCGGCCGAAAACTCTATTAACCGGTCTTTGGCCTTATAATAATTTTGCATCTTTCTCTATTTATTGTTGTGCGATTTTTAGGGCTTCATCATAATATGTGATCATAACCGAAAGTGCAATTTCACAATTCACATAGCTAAAAACTCCCTGCCTGACACTAGCGAGTTCCGACATCATGTGTTAAACTTCCTTGATCCGTGTTTGGTCATGGAGATAGCCTTAGTGCTCTAACTTTTACCAAGGGTTCATTATTAGAACAAAATTCACATGGATGTACAGCAACATGACCTGCCAAAATGTACTACTATTTTTTACACGTGGTTGAATTGCATTAACCAAATGGACTCTTCCCTCAAGCCGTCCATTCCCAGGAGGGATTGGGGCCCTCATAATTTTAGTTAATTTTCAATTAATTATAAAAGATTTAATCTAATTTGTAAATTTGATTTGTCTTTTAAATTTTTGGGGTTAAGACATTGTTTTTGAAATTATAACAAACCAAACTGTACAAAGTTTTAAAAATAAAAAAGATTAAAGAAAGAAGAAGGGAATTAATGGAAATACGTTAATTAAGATAGAGCATGGATACAGGCAATGTGTGGGAGTTGAACTAAAAGTAATCAGTCGGATAAATGTTTTATTTTATTCGATGTTAGTAATTAATTGGGTAAATATTTGATTTTATTACATGGGAGTACTAGTTATATACTCATTTGCCATATTTTTCACATAGAAATAAACAGTTCCATTTTTATATGCTGTATTACTTATTCATATTGAACTAATTAAAGGAAGGGGAGATGGTGGCTATCATTGATAATATGATATCACCCGCATGTGAGGAAAATTTTAAGTCTTAGCCTCTTAGGTAAACTTTGTACTCAATCCCTAGCTATAAAAAATGATCCATGTGTCACCTATTTACCCGTAGAAGTACCTGCACTACATATGTCATACTTTTATTAATACATTTGATGTGACACAATATTGCAAGAGCTTATGCTTATTTATTCCAAATTTATATAGGTTAGGTTCCGCCCGCTTATTTACCAACCACCGTACTAAAATTATGAAACAATCTAGTCAATCCAATAACACAAATTTAAACCAGTACTAATTTAAATCTTAGATAAAGATTCATACTAAGTTAATTAGTAGTACTGCATATTTTGTCTAAACACACAAACGTCATGTCATCTTAATTATTACCACCAATTATACTGTCAAGACTCAAGTCAAGACATACATTATTCATAGTCGAAAGATCAATTATGTACACTTTCTTTGTCCCATTTCGTGTGATTCATAGCAGTAGTATTTTTTTTGGAAGGTTCCACTAGAACATCTCGGGCAGCGATTATTATAAAGTTGGGATTGAAGATCTTTTGATGAATCTAAATAATTATAGATTACTAATATTTTATAACACGTGAGAAGAGTATATAGGTGGCGTTTGGTTGCCATGACTAATAATCATGAGACTATCCAATTAGGATTAAGTTGTGGGATTATTTTAATTGGAGGGGGAGGCTATGACTAATTATCATGAGACTATCCATCTAGGATTAAGTTGTAGGGTTCAATCTCATGAACCAAACATGATACATATTTAATCATGGGATTTAATCATGGCAACCGAACACCCCTATAGTATATTATATCCGGACACATTAATTTGTTATAATTGTGATGATAAAAATAGTACTATGAGCCATCTACTTTAGACCATATACATACTTATAAATTAAGTAGTGCTAGTTTAGTCCATTTCCTAAATTCATTTGGCCCTTAATATCTCCCTGAATTCTCTCCCCATCACTCTCTCTCCACCTCTTTTCCCCTCACAATCTCCCAATCCAACACAAATTTCTCACAACTAATCAACCAATGTCCTCAGACAAGAACGCCATGGCCGGCAACATGGTCCACCCCGACCCCAACCTCTCCTCCTCTAGCGGCGGCAACATGGACGACTACCGCAACAGCAGCTTCAACGGGTACGAGCCCAACCGCAACAGCGGCGAGGGCTCCCCGATGATGATGTCCCCGTGGAACCAGCCTGGCCCCTTCGGCCAGGCGCCAAGCAAAAACTCGTCCGAGCAGCTCCAGAACAGCCTCATCGGCTCCCTGGTCCGCGAGGAAGGACACATATACTCCCTCGCGGCCAAGGACGACGTGCTCTACACGGGGTCCGACAGCAAGAACATCCGCGTGTGGAAGGGCATGAAGGACTTTTCGGCCTTCAAGTCCAACAGCGGCCTCGTGAAGGCCATTATCATCGCGGATGACAAGATATTCACGGGGCACCAGGACGGGAAGATCCGGGTTTGGAAGATCAGCCCGAAGAACCCGAATGTGTACAAGCGGTCGGGGACGATGCCGACCTTTTTTGACATATTTAAGGCGTCGATCAAGCCTGCGAACTACGTTGAGGTGTGATATGAATATATTTATTTATTGAGGAAATCTCCTATGAGCACTGCCACATCATGCGTAATAAACCACTAAATATTGCATGATAATTAGTGCGCCTATGTACGTGCACTAACACATTAAAGTGCGTGTCATATTTATTTTATGCATTAAGGAAGTTAAGAATCTACATATTATTCCTTTCATTCATCATAAATTATCTCACTTTAACTTAGCAATATGCAAAGGATGGTATATTTAAATGGGTAGTGAAATGTGTTTTCTACTTGTCTATGTACTTCTCTGTCCCCCATTGTCCCCATTAATTGCCACGGTTTAATTTAACACAAGTTTTAAAAAATAGTGAAAAATAGTTGGAATAAGTTAGTGAAATATGAATCATACTTTTATATATTAATTTACACTCACAAGAATAGTTAAAAAAAGGGTGTCAATTAATGGGGATGAAGGGAGTAATAATTTTGTGATAAAATATAAATGGAACGAAGTTAATGAAATGTGGAACCTATTTAAGAAAATAAATTAGTAACTTTTAATATGGGAGGTAGGAGTACTATATAAGTATAATGTGAATTGGATGGACTGATAATATAGAGTAAATAAGAATGAAATAAAATATTTTATCACAAACGTCCATTTTTGGCAAAATAAAACATACTTGCACTCTGAATGGATGGAATTATTTAGTCATATTTTTGTGATTTATTTACATGGATTATAAATTATACTCCCTCCGTTTCACAATAATTGTCATTATCATTATGGGCACGAGTTTTAAAAAATATAAAAAAAAATTGATTGGAAAAGTTAGTCGAATGTGAGATACACTTTTTATATTAGTTTTATAATAAAATGTGAGTAAAATGAGTTAGTGGAATGTGTGATCTACTTACCATTTATGGTAAAAATGAAGTGTGATAATTATTATAGGACAGACCGAAGTGTGATAATTATTATGGGACGGAGGGAATTTTAATCTACTAAAAATAGGAAGTGATTAATTTTAATAATATCACTCCATTATGTATGATAAAAATATGGTTATTGGTTGTGAACTGACTTTACTCTCTCTTTTATCTCCCAACGTTTTCCTATGAAGGTCCGGCGCAAGAGGAGCGCGGTGTGGATCAAGCACACGGACGCCATCTCGTGCCTGAGCATGGACAAGGAGGCCGGAATCCTCTACTCGGCCTCGTGGGACAAAACCTTCAAAGTGTGGCGGCCGGACCACTCCAAGTGCGTGGAGTCCGTGAAGGCCCACGACGACGCAGTCAACTCCGTGGTGGCCACCACCGGCGCCATGGTGTACACCGGGTCGGCCGACGGCACGGTGAAGGCGTGGCGGCGCGAGCAGAAGGGGAAATCGTACAAACACACCCCAACGAGAACCCTCCTGACGCAGGAGTCGGCGGTGACGGCGCTGGCGGTGAGCGACGCCGACAGGGTGGTGTACTCGGGGTCGTCGGACGGGGTGGTGAACTTCTGGGAGGCGGAGCGGCACGGCGGGGTGTTGAGGGGCCACAAGCTGGCGGTGCTGTGCCTGGCGGCGGCGGGGCGGCTGGTGATGAGCGGGTCGGCGGACAAGGCGATATGCGTGTGGAGGAGGGAGGGCGGCACGTGCGCGCACACGTGCCTGTCGGTGCTCACGGGGCACACGGGCCCGGTCAAGTGCCTGGCGGTGGAGAGGGACAGGGAGAGGGGGGAGAAGTGGGTGGTGTATAGTGGCAGTTTGGATAAGTCGGTCAAGGTGTGGAGTGTGTCGGAGGTGGCGGCGGCCGACCAGTTTCACTGGGAATCTGCTTCCATTCCGTCCGCCAAGTATTGAGGAATCATAAATTCATAGCTTCTTCATTTTATTGTAATGTCATCATACTTTAAGCTTATCACTAATTCAATAATTAGTTACTACTGTATATTGTATTACTAGTTGATTATGATATTTTCCTAACATTTGCCATATTTTGAGCTTCATTTTCCATCCTATTACTAGGGGTGTCAAAATGGATACCGGGTATTGGATACCCGATATCTGAACCCGAAAATATCGGATAATTGAATATCCGAAATCCGATTTTTCGGGTATCGAATCAGGATCGGGTAGTAAGAATTTTGGATGATCGGGTATACCCGAAATACCCGATTTATTTTTTAAAATTAATAAATTATATTTTTATTATAATTAAATGTAATTTAATTTCTTAATTATCTTTTAGTTAATACTTGTTAGCATATAAGTAAGATATTAGTGATTTAGATTTATGAATTGTGATAGGTTATTGTGGATGAATGATTGAACTTTTGAATTATTGAATTGTGATGTTTATTAGGGAGGATGTTATTGTGATAGTTTTTTTTGTGAAATATGGACAAGTTTATTCATATTAGATAAATCAAATATTACATGGGTTTTAAAAAAAATAGTCGAGTGCCACAATTTGGTAAGGAATGTATTCACTCTCAACCTCTGCCATCCACATAAAAACCAAGCTCTAGTCCAACTAGGTGCATGCCCCTTAGGTACTGCCCCTATTTTAACTAAATAATATGAAATAAATTCTAAAATTTTGTAGTTGATTTAAAAAAAAAAAAAGGTCAGTCTCAATCGGGACTGGATATCCGAGTCGGGTATCCAAAATAAAAACCGGGTCGGGTATCGGGTATGGGATTTTGGGAATTTCGGGATCGGGTATCCGCGGGTACCCAATTTGACAGACCCTTAATATTGCTCTATATATATGCATATGATTATGAAACACGGGTTAATATGGAATAATTAATTTAATTGCTTGTAAAATTAGGAAAAATATGTCACTCTTATTGTTTATTTCTCATACTATATACTACCTACTATAATTTTTAAAATCTGAATGACAAATTATAAAGTTGTAAACATTCTTAAATGTTTTATATGTCTAGATTTGTTTAATTAGCTGTTCCCCTCGTTATACTATTAATACTCCCTCCGTCCCATGTTACTTAAGAAGTTTCTTTTTTTTACATGAAATTCAAAAAAATTGTGTTTGGTGAGTTAAATAAATTAGAGGAGAAAATAAAGTAAGAGAAAGGAGAGAGAATAAAATAAAAGAAAAAATAAAGTGGTGAAATCAGATGTTTGTTTTTAGCCAAAAAAAAAAAGAAATGACTCAAGTAATTTGGGACAACCTAAAATAGAATACGACTCAAGTAATTTGGGATGGAGGGAGTACAACTTCTTCTTAATTCTTTGTTACTTAAGCTCAAAAAATATGGTGTGGTCGTTCATGTTGTCGTATTAATACTTATTTGGATCCCTATACATTCAATGTACTCCCTCCGTCCCATTGAAGATGGTCCACTTTCCTTTTTAGTTTGTCTTTGTCCCAATCAAAATGACCCATTACTTAAAATGGAAACACTTTTATCTCTACTTTATTTCCTCTCTCTTACTTTATTCTTTCCTCTTACCACACAAAATATAACTGAATAAAATCTCGTGCCGCCCAGGAAAGGAGTCATCTTCCTTAGGACAGAGGGAGTAAGACACATGTAAAAGGTTTTGTGCGTACTATTAGTTCGGTCTTCTTCGTTCAAGAATACAAGAGCTTATATTCAATCCCTGTTGTTTCATTCCTTCTTGTTATTAACACCCACAACACATAATTTATTTTTGTTGTATCTTAAAAATATCTTCTATTTAAATTGGTCAGTGAAAATATTTGATTTTAACCCATTATTTTAGTATATGTAGTTAATCTGATTTCGTGAGAGAGGTATAATAGATTTTAATGAGCCCAAGTCCAGGACTTACCTCTTAAATAAGCCAGCCCAATAAAATTGTTCGCATGGCTTCTTTTCGAAATGTTTTTAAAGCCCAAAACTTGTACTCCGTATAATTATTATTATTATCAACAAAATTTGGAGGACTATATTACCTTATTTTATACTCCTTCCATCAGCCGTCAAAAGTCTAATTTCTTAGAGTACGAATTTTAAAAAATGTTTAAAAAAGTGAGTGAAAAAACTTAATAAAATATAAGTCTCACTTGTTTATATATAAGTATTAGTGTTAAATGAAATGTGAATAGAATAAGTTAATCGAATGTGAGATCTTATTATTATTTATAGTAAAAAATGAATGGGGACTCTTATTCACAGACGGAGAGAGTATTCAAGTGTGTCAAATTTCACCTAAAAGTCATTCGCATTTATAAATAATTAGTTTTATTTATAACTCAGATGACTTTGGAGGAAATTGTAAAATATATATCCAACAAAAAAAATGCAAAAAGATATAAAAAAGTTTCATAAGAAAATTATAAATATGAAGATAAGCTATACTAATTAAATTCAGATTTTCCTTACCTAAAATTAAAAAATGATAACGATACACCATTAGTTAAAACTCATATATCATAAAATTGACACATCTTCATTTACAATATAAGTTAATACACAAATTTGCATTAGAGTGTATGACTTAATAAAAATAAAGGAAGATGGAGTCGCTTACCAAAAAATATAATTACTACAAATTTTGATAAGAGGATGTTGCAGTTGCACTGTCATTTTTGGAAAATTCCCAAGACTCTCTCAGCCTGCAAGCTTCAATGTGCAAACAAAGCAAAAGTCTAGTATTCTTTGATACACAGAAAAAAATTAGGAGTAATAGATTAAAAAATCCATGTATTTCACGAGACAAAAATAAAGACGGATTTAAAAAGTAGAATTTGTTGGGCCAGACACATTGAAAAAGATTTACATACGTACGTAGTAAGGCACAAGCGGTGCGGCGGCCTACTACAGCTCAAAATACAAAATTTAATACGATGAGTTTGGACTACCTCGACTCCACTTGAATCTGCCACATGTTGAAAGTGTAAGTGAGAAAGTTTGATGAAGCATTATTATCAACTACTGTTATACGTCGATATATGTTAGAAGAGATATCAATTCAGACAAAGATTTTTCAACAAACGAATAAAAATTAAATATGACAAATTTGAGGAGTGTGTTTTCGATATATTTAAATTTTTTTGCTTCAACTTTAGTTGAACCCCTTGGGTGTGGATCAGAGGCAAATACCTATGCATCGGATTTCGTCCTAATTTATTTTAATTTAGTAGTACTACTATTATTAATAATTAATGAAATGGATGGCTTGTTTAAAATCGAAATTAGTGATTAGTCCAAATTAGATACTATGATTTTATGATTAATTAATTAACCTTAATTAGGAGTAATTGGGGATTTTTATTATTATAGCTTAATTATTTTCATCATCATGCATGCGGGTAAGTTATAACTCTGCAGAAATATTTATAACTAAAATAAAGTTTGAGGCTGAAAAGTGGCGGATCCAGGATCCGGAAACGGAGGGGACGGAATATATAGTATTAGTTTGATATAGCTATTCTTTTCGTTGTTCGGGGCGACGCCGGAGGCAAACTGAAGGGGCGGATATGATAATTTTACGTCCCGATAAAGGGAAAATAGTCCCCCCCCCTCCGAGATCCGCCACTGGCTGCTGAAATTGAACATTGCCAGGAGCCTAGGACTATATGCCCCCTCCGAGCAGCCATTTGCGACCACTTTATCTAACAATTTAATTTGCATACTCCATATTTCAAAAATATTAACTATTGAATGAAGTCCAAGAAGTAAATGTTTAATAGAGTATTAATTATATAAAGAATAACCAAAATATTATGTAAATGTTAAAAGATCATGCTAACTTATGGAGTAATTATCTTCTCATTTGAATTTACAAGATAAAAATTCTAACTTGTGAGTATTCTTAATTAAATCTTGACATATCAGAACTGACATTTTCTTATAAACTAGTAAATCGAACATCACTTACTGTGGTTACTTGTAACTATATATTGAAGTTTTTGATATATGAAATACAGCTTGTACATTAATAACAAGGAGAATAATCTCATTGAAGGTACCCTTTACAAGTGGAATGGATAAATTCATTCATTACTAATGGCCAGGAATATAAATTCATAAATATCTTTCATGTCGTCTACTAATTATCACATATGGCTGAAACCTAGAATGTGTATGAAACCACTTCCATTTCAAAATATTTGACTCGGCCCGGTCAGCCATCCAGCTATGCATAACCCCACACCTGCACTTCTTGTCACTCCATTCAATTTCACTATTATTTTTACCACGAAGTTTAATAAAATACTGATATGAAGAAAGATGAAATATAGTCAAAAGGTAAATACTAGTAGTACAATATTACAATAGATAAGAGTAGATAAGAGATAGATAGATAAAAAGATGATAAAGAAATTAGAGATTAAATGTGTTAGATTAAAATATTATGAAGAATAATATAGAGATTAAATGTGTTGATTATTATAGGAGAAAGTGAGTACTAAATTTCATCACAACTATACAAGTATATAAGCATAAGGAATAATGGTATACAAAAAGAGAGACAAAACTTGTCATTTAAATTTCAAACTCATCCCATTCCCCCCTATCAAATAAAGCCCCACTCCCTCTCTCATTTCCTAAAATCTACAATCCACATGAAGAAGAGCACACAACCACCACTCCTCTCTCTTTCTCTCACTCTAATTATGTTCTCTCTATTTGCCACTCCCTCTTCCCAACAAAATGTGACAACCTCAATCTCACAACAATTTAGAGAAGCCCCCCAATTCTACAATGCCCCATCCTGCCCTCCAATCGAGGACGTCGACAGCGGCAGCGTCAACAGCAAGCAGTTTATTTGCTCTAGTGACGCTGTCCACGTGGCCATGACCCTGGACGCGGCCTACATCCGCGGGTCGATGGCCGCGATCCTGTCGATCCTCCAGCACACCTCGTGCCCGCAAAACGTGGTCTTCCACTTGGTCGCGTCTGCCTCGGCCGACGCGCCCCTCCTCGGCTCCACCATCGCGGCCTCCTTCCCGTACCTCGCCTTCGAGATCTACCCCTTCCGCGACGCCGCGGTGGCGGGCCTGATCTCGACCTCCATCCGGTCCGCCCTCGACTGCCCTCTCAACTACGCCCGCAGCTACCTCGCCGACCTCCTCCCGGCCTGCGTCCGCCGCGTCGTCTACCTCGACTCCGACCTCGTCCTCGTCGACGACATCGCCAAGCTCGCCGGAATCCCGCTCGCCGCCGGCAGGGTCCTGGCGGCGCCGGAGTACTGCAACGCCAACTTCACCGCCTACTTCACGCCGACGTTCTGGTCCAGCCCCTCCCTCGCCGGCACCTTCGCCGCCCGGAATGCCTGCTACTTCAACACCGGCGTCATGGTAATCGATCTCCGGCGGTGGCGTGGCGGCGGGTACACGGCGAGGATCGAGGAATGGATGGAGCTGCAGAAGAGGATGAGGATCTACGAGCTGGGATCGCTGCCGCCGTTTCTGCTGGTGTTCGCCGGAGAGATTGAGCCGGTGGATCACCGGTGGAACCAACACGGGCTCGGAGGGGATAACTTCCGCGGGCTGTGCCGGGACCTGCATCCGGGCCCGGTCAGCCTGCTGCATTGGAGCGGGAAGGGCAAGCCGTGGGCCCGGCTCGACGCCAGCAGGCCCTGCCCGCTCGACGCGCTCTGGGCGCCCTACGATCTGCTCAAGCCTCCCTATTCATTCGATTCTTGATTGATGAGGGAATTTTTCGTGTTTGTAAGTAAATTCCTTGGTAAACTCTGTTTTTTTTCGTGTATAGAGAGATGTTACATTCATAAATTTTTCATTGTATTAAATGTTACTACAACACAATATACTGAAAAATAATGTTGTCCTGTTTGGGTATAATAATTTGATTGTATGTGCCATAATTTTAGATTGTTTGAAGATGAATGAAAGTTCTTTTTCCATGATTAAGGTAAATTACATTAGCTTAAGGAGCAAGGAGGATAACTTATAAGAATAGATAATAGTAGTAGTACAAAGCAAAAAATTTAAACATATACTCATTTCTCTTAATATCAATTAGGTTTTGAATAATTGATCTATTTTTATGTGTCTATGGATGGGATCGTACGTAACTTTTATAAAATCTAATATGGTTAGATTAGTTCTCATGTTCGAGTTGAGTGTACCGCCAACTTTCATGTGTCAATGAATGGGATCGTACATCATCTTCGTAAAATCTAATGTGCTATCAAATTGGATTCATGTTCAAATTGAATGTATCCCCAGAAATGATGGGACATAAGTGATCCTGTTCAAATATTATATATTGAAATATTTACGGGTGAATCGTATGAAATATACAGTGAACTAGTAAAAGTTAATTAATATAGGATAACATAATGTCTTTGTATAAGCATGAAGTAAAAGAGATCGGCTTAAATGGCAAGGGAATTAACGCAGAAACGAGAGTAATGCCTCTCTATGAATGTGGAAATGATTGAAAAAAAAAAATAAACTCGAAATAAAAAAGACAAAAGAGGAATGATTCAGCACATATAAATATAAACTATAGTGATACCTTTATTCAACTTTCATCATTAGTATATGTGAAATAACAGATGGCTTCTTTTTAATACATAAAAAGTCAGCCACTTAGATTATCTGTTAACTAAATTCAAATACTATGATGCTTCTTTTAGTTGTTGTTTTCTAATAAATTCGTTTTAATTTTTATAATGGACAAAATAGAGCCTGCAATGCATATGCTGACCTTTTAAAACACACCTAACATGGAACAGCTAATTCCAGTTGCTATTCTTATTTAAAATTCAATATCATATTGAATTAATATCAATTTCAGTTATTTAGAATCTAGAGATGATTAATTTAAATAAGTATTATCTGAGGGTATTTCACTTATAGTCAAATTTCTATTAGAGTTTGGCTTCTGACTTAATTTTGCCCTTCATACTTGTATCACGGTTTTATGCCACATCGTTTTAATTTAATTTTGAATATAGAGCTATATAATCATAATTTATCACGAAAAATAAATTTCATTTTACAGCTAGTGACGGATAACTAGGAGCTTAAATCCCACCTAAAATTTTTCTAATTGATTAAAATCGTCGATTTTTGATATTTTATGTAAATTTTAGTTGAAAACCCCTTATCATCGTAACAAAATAATGAAATATAAATAAGTTAGTATCTTAAAATTTCTGAGCTTAAAATTTTATTTTATACAGTCCTACTAAAATAAATTTCTGTCTCCATAATTTGTTAGACGAATTTAGTATTTAATGGAGTACTATATCTGATATCCGTGAGTCTCATTTTCAATTAAATTTTTAGTACTATAATGTACTGTACCAACTTAAGTTATATACTATTACTTAATTAATATCGTGTCTAAAACACAACATCAAACAAAAAGAAAAGAAAAAAAAAACATGTTTATTTCTGGTGAACCAAACATTGAAAGGTCGCATGTTCCAAATTTGAAAATGATTGCTTATGACTTTCAAAATATATCAAATGATTAATTAGGAATAAACTTATGTCAAAAGTTTGAAATTTTGTTTAAAGATGCGTCGGTGGAACAACGAAAGCACATAGAAACAGCCCCACAAAGATAGATCAATTAGATACGCATACATTCCATATCTTTCATAAAGGAAAAAAGAATTTATTTTAATCCTTGCATGGTCGAATGGCATGGACTCGTTATCCTAAATCTAATGGTCAGACGTTCGATCACTTGGGTACCGAGCGATCTTAATTTTTTGGGCCAATTGTCCCACCTTTCAATGCGCTAGAATTTGGCGAGTTTTACATGTCTTCTAAATTCGGCGAACAGAGCCTTAGGTAGTTAATGTTGACGGTGACTTTGACTGCCTTTAGAGGACTGGCGTCGGAGCTGTCGCCGGAAATCGAGAAAGGGAAAAGGGGGATATATTTGGGCCTGATAAATTAAATAGAGTAGCCTCAAGTTTGTGGTAGTATTTGGGCCTGATTTAATTTAGATTTGCTAAAGCTAATTAAAAGAGCAATAGGGCCAAGCTAGTTAACTAAATAATGGCAGAGATAATAAAATGAGTTGGGCTGTAATCATTAATTTGGGCATTATTATGAGCTTCATATATTGGGGTCAGCAAAAATTAGATGTTGATTCATAATCATAAGTCATGATATTTTTATGAGCCCATCAAAACCTACTTTGATTTCACCTTCTAAAGGTTCAAAAAGAAAAATTTGTGTATGTGTAGACTTAATAGTAGAGTGGTGTAATAAGGTTTAGTGTTTGAGTCCTGCGTAACATGATTTTTTAATTTTTGTTTATTTATCAATAACGCCTATATACTAGTATTTCACAATTTGCACTGATAAAGTATGCAATATCACAGATAAAAGTAGTACTACTATTCAAATGAAGAAATATAGGATATGCCTTTGAATGTGTCAAACAGTCAAAGTTTCTATGACAATGAAGATTCTGTCGGAGATTTGATGACAGATTTGTCCAAATCATAATGCGCGCGGACCTAGTAAAATTTTTATTCTTATCGTTCACTATCAGTCTAGAAGTGAACAAAAAATAGATAAATAGAAAAAAAGAAAAGAAAAAATACTACTATTATTTGAGAAATGAGACATTAATAGAGAAAAAAAACATGACAAAGTAAAATATGGCTAATTTTTGTGGGCAACAATAATTGAAAAAATAAGAAGATGCATGGCACAGTGTGAGTACAGTACACTATGTTTGAGGCAAGGCACATGCGGTTATGGAAGACTCAAACTTGTAACCTTCGTTACAAACATTAACCACTCTACCACTTGACCTGGATACGCACACTAGGTTTACTTCTTTATTGTCTTTAAATTGTGTAATTACTTTTGGTCATTCAACTTTTAAAACTTTAATAAAATTTGTATTCTTTTAATAGTATTCGCATATGAAAATACATAAATATACACAATTGCAAGATTTAAAAACTCTAACCTGTCTCTACCTCAAATAATTACACAATAGTTGATAACTATAATTATAGATTAATAAATTCGATTATGGTTTACTGAACTACAACTGTGCATCAATAAATTATAATAACGTACTAATAAATCTTAATTAGTTACCCTAATTAAGGTAATTAGTCTTTTGATTAACAAACAAACTATGTTGAATATTTGACCTTCTGGAAAACTTGATTCACATGTCACTTATGTTTTACAAAAGTGGGACACTAGCATTCCATTCCAAAAGGAAAACAACATTTCAAGACAACCATATTTTATTCCATCACCCTCAAATTATGGCATTTTGATTAAGAATTTGTCTGAGCTTCATATATTATCTTGTGAGTTCTTGATTCTTGTTACTATAGTCAATTATGTTTATCCCCAAATCATTTTTATAATACTCAACGCGCTAATTCCTGTAGCAAATCAATCAACATAAATTCTAAAACAAGATTCCCTTAAACCTTATAGAAAACCTCAAGATAATAACTTCACCACCATGAACTCATTTCTGAAATTTGTCTTACCTCTCATTTTCCTTCCTCCATGCTTCATGGCTCAGCAGAACTATTCAGGAGCTGCCATTTACCGGTGCAACGGAAACGAAGCAACTATGTTGTCAGAGTCCCTCCACACGTGCAACGGCCAATTCTCCTCTTGCCGGGCTTTCCTGATCTTCACAGCCAAGTCTCCATATGTTACAGTTGCGGCCGTTGCTAATCTGACCTCGTCAGACCAAGCTGAAATTTCACGAATCAACAACATCACGGCGTCCAGAGTCCTCCCAGAAGGACAAGAGGTCGTCGTCCCAGTTGAGTGCTCGTGTTCAGGTCGAAGCTATCAAGCCACCACCACTTACCAGATCCGACCCGGCGAGACTTACTTCTTAATTGCAGACAAGACTTTCAAGGGATTGTCCACTTGTGATGCGCTTAAACATGCAAATATGTACCGGGAGACGAGTTTGTTGCCGGGGCAGAAGTTGCGAGTTCCGCTGAGGTGTGCATGTCCAACCGCAGAACAAGCTGATGCCGGGACGAAATTTTTGCTAACTTACTTGGTTGGCCATGGTGATACTCTTCTTGGTTTAAGCAAAAGATTCAATGTGAGTGCAGTGAGTGTATATGTAGCAAACCATTTTCACGACGAGTTTGCTGAAATCGAGCCTTTCACGACCATCCTCATCCCTTTGCCAAGTGAACCGTCACATTCGCTAGCTACAAGCAGGAAGCGTAGTGTGACTACTTCACCACCTCTGCCTCCTCCCGTTTCTCTGAAAAGCCAACCAAAGAGGGCTCCAATGATTGTTGGCATTACTGCCGGAGCTTTTTTCCTGCTAATATCGCTGCTAGTTCTCTTGTTTCTGTCTTGGAAGAAAAGAGCACAAGTTGCAGATGGTAGACGAAGAAATGCTACTTCTCCTCAAGACTTGATTCTTGAAATCGCAGGAATTCATCGAGCCCTGAAAGCATACAAATTCTCAGAAATAAAGAAGGCTACTAGAAATTTTGGGTCCAGAAGCAGGATCAAAGACCACGAGTACCGGGGAACTTTCAAACGGGAAGTTTTGGCTGTTAAAAAGAGTAGCGGGAATGCAGAGTACGAGGTGAAGATGCTGTATAAGATGAATCACTTCAATATAGTAAGACTTCATGGATTCTGCCAAGATAAAGATGACTTGTACCTCGTGTATGAGTACATGGCAAACGGCTCCCTTCGGGACTGGCTGAACAGAAGAGGATCCCAGCATACGAAGAGCTGGAACCAACGCATGCGTATTGCACTTGATGTTGCCAATGGCCTTCTCTATCTCCACAACTTCGCAAACCCAGCTTATGTGCACAATGATGTAACAAGCAGCAATGTTCTTCTTGATGGAAACCTGCGAGCAAAAATTGCGAATTTCAGTCTTGCAAAAGAAGCAAACTGCAGTGATACAAAAAGGGTTGTGGGGACTAGAGGATACATGGCACCTGAATGTCTTGGTGCAGGTCCAGTTACTCCCAAGGTCGACGTATACGCCTTCGGAGTAGTACTGCTGGAGCTTATAACAGATGAATTCCCAGTTTTTGAGCAGGATGGTGGAGGAAGACTTCTTTCAACAACGATAGCTGCTCTTATGGAAAGCTTGAATGCAGAAACCGACCTATGCAGTTTAATTGCCTCTGGTCTCGCTGGAAATAGTGGGACAAAATATGCCCTCCAGGTAGTGAAGCTAAGCTTAAGCTGTTTGACACAAGACCCTTCCGATCGACCAGACATGGTCGAGGTTGTCTCGATTCTTCAGAAAATGTACTCTATTATACATACCCCACACTAAGGAGTTAACAATAAGAGGGCATTTGCTCTTCCTCTGTAATTTATAAACAATCCTGCAAAAGAAATAAACGAGTCCCCTCCATTGACGTTCATAATAATCACTTCAACGTGGGTAGAGACAGTTAAGCCAGAGCTTCAGAGTTTTGGTGACTGAGAAACCATGCCGTCACAGCAAAAGAAGAATGAATATGAATTTCAATGTACTTGTAGTAAATGTAAGGACTTTAAATTAAACAAGGTTTAAGAATGACGCTCTAACCTATTCTGAAAACTTCTGTACTGACATGTATGTCCTAGAGGAAGGCCTTACTGCTAACAACGAAAGGCCAAGCAATAATTTCACAAAAGAACGAAAGAACAATCAATAAATTATCCATTTTAGGGACCAAACTCAATAAGGAAAATTTCCTGTCTCTCGCATGTGATCCAAGGTCCTTTGTAAGCCGTATTTGAGCACTGCCTCGTTTCCAGCTCTAAAACCATTTCCGTATATCACAGATGAATCTGTTGCAATCTGATGTTTAAAGAAGATACTGAGTTTCTTCTCAAACGGAGATCTTGCTCCTAGGCTTGATGAGGAAGACGATGACGTTGATGCATTATTAGTATCGGGCATGGATAAAATCTGGGACTCCAACCACATACTGGCAAGGACCTGACAGATACCTTCTTCAACATCTTGTCTGAGAGTTCGATAGCCTTACACAATATAAAGACATTATTAAACACAAAAAACGAATTGAAGTTCCATATGATCAACTAAGGAAACAAAAAAATAAGAATGCCAAAAAACTTGATAGCTTGCTGTAAAAACTATGAGATAAAATTTAATTAAGTGGTGTGAAAAAGCACCATTAAGTCGCAGCCAGGCATGCATCAGCTCGTGAGCCAATATTGATCCAGTTAGCAACCTGAACACGTTTTGAATTTCAAATAAAAATATCAGACTCAAGACTAAAATAGACTTGTGATGAGTTCAAAATCCAAAATAAATCAAAAACCTTGGAAGGCCATATAAAATAAGGATAGCCGTCACTTCACAATGGCGTGTTAATTTGTAAGGCTCAGTAAGCATGCGGTTTCCTCCTGTCCTTGGGCGTCTCATTACCTGGAGATCCATACCCAGAATAAGACTTTGTAACTAAATCAAAAGCATACATAGATGCCAAACTTGCATCTATCGCGAGAGAACAGAAATTAAATATGGTGACAGAAAAACGTACTGTGCTGACTGTCTGTTCCTCAGAAAGACAGAGACCTCGGGTTTCAGGCATGTGGTGATGCCCCTGGCAAGAAAACACAGAACACTGAGATAAATAAGAACGGAAATGAAATTAGGTTTTTCCCAGATTGAACCAGAACATTACTTACATGCCTCTCCCCATCCATTGCTTCATTTAGTGCCTGCCTTTCAACCAAAAGCAACGGTACCTGTTGTGTCACTCTCATATTTAACCCTTCGTAGAACTCTAGTATATCAAGAAACAGGGGCTGGCACTCATCAGTATCCATTATTGCGGAGTCCAGGCACTCCAAGCAGAGTATTCGACCATCATTAAGAGCAGCAAATTTAGCATCCCATGACTGCAAATCAAGGAAACATGGATAATAGACAAAAGCATTGAAGTCCCATTAGGAAAATAAAGGGCATGAAAGATTGGAGCCTGTTCCAGCTTACCTCCATTCGCTCACAACTACAACATCGAGTAGTTCCATCATGCTCATGACTCGGACAGTATTTCTGTGACCAAAAAGGATGTGCCCTATATTCAATAAGACCAGCTGCATTTGTAGGAATCTGGCGTTGGAAAAACATAATATAAGCCTTCTCAAACAAACAAGAAGAAACACATCACAAATATGAATGGATAAGCATGAAAATGATCATTAAGATATGCATCACCTCTAGCAAAAAGTTCAGGTATTCAAGTACATAAAGCATTCAAGTGGCACTGCTTTTCCATCTTACAAGTCAACCAATTCTAAAGACATCATTTAGTTTACATAACCAACCCTGTAATATTATTTCTTCAAATAAGAGAGAATGAGTTTTTCATTGAGCTATGTGTTTTATGTTAAACAATGACAACATCCATTTACATTTTTTGAGCATCCAAACGTCTCAATCGCTGGAAATACACTAAATAAGAAACAACCTTAACCTTCCAAAGAACCAAGGACCAAGAGATCCTTGCAAGACAAATTTTATAGACAAACTATTGATACACTTACAAAGTGATTGCAGAGATCGCATTTTGGATGGTAAGACTCCTTGTAGCAAGTTTTGTGATAAGGATAGTTCCCGGACATGGAAAACTGCAGCCATTAAATAGAGTTTAAAAATTGATATAAAGCTATTTAAATTAACTTAAATCGATTAAAAAGTTTGCACACAAGAGTAAAAAGTTTGAACCTCATAATCAGATATCGGTTGGCGGCATCCATTGCATCTAAAACATTCCGGATGCCAAACAGCACTCATGCAACTCAAAAATCTTCCATGGCCAATCTCCGTGTTGCATCCAGCACAAATCCTACCCAACAGATGCAAATAAGATTATTAACCCCAACCTTTTCAACTTGGGTAGTTCACTGATCTGCATTCAAGGCTTTCATGGAAACGGTTCAACAGAATCTGATGCTGAAATTAGGGATTGTACATTTATCCCTTCATTAAGATCTGATGAAGACCAAAACATTTTTGCCTCTTAAACAAAATGAAATTTTGTACATTTATCCCTTCATTAAGATCTGATGAAGAAGAAAAAAAGTGTAACTCGTTTATATAGTAGATTAGTTGTATGAGAAGATCGTTTTACCTGAGACTTAAAGAATGAGGAAAAGATATAGGTTGGTAAAGGCTATCATTTCCATGTACATGTCCATGTCCATTTCCATGGATATTTCCATGTCCATTTCCGATTCCATGTCCATGTCCATTTCCGATTCCAATTCCATGTCCATTTCCATTTCCATGCTCGTACCCATTTCCATGCCCATATCCATGTCCTACGCCACTGTCATTTGGGATCCCTGGCTGTGCTGGAGAATCGACATTCAAGCTCTCCTGGATAGCCCTAGCAAGTAGTTCATCTTCTTCCAATTGCGGTTCACTATCTATCCATCCAGAAATTTACTTTAATAAACTGGTGCAAATAAATGGTATAATGAGAAAAAATATAGTAGAAAATAAGCTAATGCGCATGCCAAAACTGAGATAGAAATTGCAATTATATACTTATGTTATATACAATTTTTTTTTACTAACCACGCTATAGAGAAGCCAACTGTGAGTAACAGGAAATAGCACCAATACAATTAACTACATTCCAAGCCAATATAGAGTGAAATTTTCTTAAACAGACAATTACATGCATTCAGAAAGTTGTACCATAGTAGAATTCGAGATTATTGATTGTACACAATCAAGAGTAGGCATTCCAGAGATAAATTACCAAACCTAAAAGTTATGTAAAGTGTAAACTATATAATGCAATACAAGTGCAAGATATAAAAATTTCAAAGCACTCACCAATAATAGTAGCTCCTCTTGGGTCTTCTTCTGAAAGAGATAATGCAATTGCACGGTCTATGTCTTCCATCTCTGACCATGAGTCCTACACCATTTTACCCTTACAAATTAGGTTCTCTCCTAAAGGAACTAAAGCGTAAGAGAACAAAATGATTTGTTTTCTCTTTTTCTGTTTCTTTTTGTTTTTGTACATGCAATTCATGCCACCACCAAGGACAAAGTAGTAATCTGAAAAAATATCAGTGGTTTGTGATAGAAAACACCTAACTCGCAACCTGTTTTGGTAAATTGGGCATACATCTTTTGTGAAATAAATTTCAATCAACAGCTCACAAACTGGCGCACATTCTTAGGGTGAACAGCATATGACGCCCTAATGCAGTTAGTTTAAACAACCTAACTCTTGTTGTTGCACAAATGAAATATTGAGCATATCAGGGGATGACTAATGCCCAAGGACATGGAGACATAACATTCTCACACATGATGGCTGATAAACCATATTCCAAGTCTTCCGAAGTAGCATAGATAATTTGAGAATCAATACCAGAAAAGGAAAAGTAAAAGAAATCTGGATACATCCAATGAAATTTAAAGCTTCATGTAAACGTGATACAAAGAGTATGTAATAATGCTTACCCATGAAGTAGATGGATTATTATCCACTGGTACAGCTCCATATCTCCAATCATACTGCCCCTCTGAAACTTTATGCTCTGAACCTTTGAAAATTTTGTTAAACCAGCCCATTAGGTGAAATGCAGTGTCCACATGCTCAACAAAGCCTTAACCTGCCACCAAACAATTGGATAACGTTCTAGAATAATGCAACGCGATGAAGTATACAACCAAGAAGCTGACCGAGAAGCTGAGAAGAAAGAGAGGGCATATACAACCAGAGAGGAGAGAAATGCAACTATTGAATGCCGGTTGACTGAACCCTCTTCTTATATGTTTGCTTCGATTTAAAAATAATGAACAACGTGTGGGTTTGTAGCCGTAGCACCAATCTTTTTTCTCTGTGTTACATCGTCTTAATCGAACTAAAATCATTTGGTTTTTTTATATCTTATAGAGATACATTGGACGGATCACACAATTTCAATCACTCATGTTATGCCGCCCAATTTCAATCCTTCAACCGCATATAATCCACAATCATAAAAAGCCCAAATAAGAACAGATAAATCCATAAAGCTGTATTGGAAACAATATTACCCCAAAAATCAATTAGTCAAGTACCCCAAATGTTTCAATTGGTAGGGTTAAAACCCCAGAATTTTTTGATACCAGTAAGGTATTTACTTCTAATTGGCAGCTAAAATGTATGCAACAAAGAATACAAAAACAAATGATCCCTCCATTTATTATAAATTCATAACTTGAAATGCATGTGCCATGAATTACACATTAGAGAAGCGGCTTACCTCGATATAAATCGACAGCAAAATCTGCAGGAATGAAAGAAGGATCAAAATGGGGAATAAAAGGATTAGCAAAAAAGCAACAACATAACAAAGAACAGCTTGAAGATAGAACCTTTTTTAATGATTTATATCAAACAAAAGAAACTCGACTCTAATGTATTTTCCTCCTCAATTCTTCGGCAATAAATTAAGTTTTCATCAACTAAAACAAAATTGCGAAACAAAATTGCATATTGATGAACACCCAGAAATTTCTATAATTCAGGCAGCCCACCAAGATGCTAAAAACAAAATCTTTCGGGAAAATTCTACTATTATAATAGTGCGATCACATGAAAAATTGCTCCAAGTCAAAATAGATGAACATGTTTTGACTGATTTATGCTAAATTAAAACCCCATAAACGTTTGACTAAGAAATATCAAACGCAGGTGGGCGTTTCGTTGGGTTGTTGAATTGCAATGGCTGGATAACAACATATATACTTGTACTCCTAAAATTGGGGAGACTTCAATTAAATGTTAAAATTAATTACAATATTTATCTTATATTCTCTTACTGTCTCACTTTTATGTAATATTAAATTTATAATTAAAATAAAATATATCATCAAAATTGCTGTATAAGATATGCATATTTTTTCATTATCATATCTTATGTTAAGTTATATTGCTTACGGATCTAGGACTCGGATTTACTCGTATTATACATTCCTAAAAAATGAATAAATCTTTAACAATAAAGTATAATTTAATCAGTAAAACAATTCTATTCTAATTAATAGATTGAGAGTTTGAGTTTTAAAATAATTTAATTAGTAAAACTGGAAAATGATTTTAATCTAATCAAATGTTGAAAGTTTGATTCATCTTGGTTTGTGTGTGAAAATTTAGAAACACAAAAAAAATTCAAGAAACTAAAGAACTTTGAATTATAAACCATAAGAATAAGTGCAAAATAAATGCAAAATATTACTAGTGTTATGTATTATGATTTCTGAAGATATGATTCTTGATGGATTACGTACCCTGTGTTACAAATATCAAAGAAAGTTGTTAAATTTTAAACTTAGTTAATGGAATAAATTTAAATAACTATCTAGCTAATCAATGTAATAACTAAGAGCATCTCCATCCGTGCTCTTAGCTAAGAGTACGGAGGTGGGCCCGGACCCACTTTTATTCCTTGTCCTTAGCTAAGAGCACAACACCCACATCCGTGCTCTTAGCTAAGGACAAGCTCAAGGGTCCCACCATTCTATTATTCAATTTAAATACTCCAATTATTAAAAACATTTCTACATTATAAAAATACATTATAAAATAAAAATTACATAATTAAAATCCTAAAAAATACAAATTACATAATTAAAATACTAAAAATAAAAATACATAATTAAAATCTTACAAATTAAAAATTACAAACGTGGAAGACTATTCCTCTAACCCCAATTGCCTCTTGAGACCCCGGATCAATTGCTCATGTGTTGCAAGTTGTTCCGGAGTCATGTGAGACGTATCGGTCATATGAAGTTGACTCAAGATGGCCCACAACGAGTTGGTCGGGGGTGGAGGAGGCACAAAGGGCGGGCGGGGGCGGCGGCGGATGGAGTCGGGGCGCGGCGGCGGGTGGTCGTCGCCTTCTTCCTTCCGACCGGCCCGGCGGAACCGCTCGGGCCAGCGTCGGGGCTACCCCAAGTTAGTTCCGGCAAGCTGGGTAGCCACATCATCGGAGGAGGATAGAGCTACCGACCTCGACCGTTGGCTGGAGGAGCTGGAGGAGGATGCCGCTATGCCGCCCCTATACTTCGGATGTTGGCGCCCTCCTGCCAACAATCGAGGTACTTGAACGGTTTGTACTCCTCCCGTTGGTACGCCGCCAAGCGGCGGCAGTGATGATGTCGAGCCCGTTCGTGCCGCTCCCCCGCCGACCGCTCTTCCCGGAGGTAAATCCCCTGGAACTTCCCGATTGCCTCGTTGCATCCAGATGCATTGCGAACCATACTATCATTGCAATATATGGTTCCCTCCGGCCGGGTTTCATTGTAGAGGCGAGTGATGCGCCACCAATAAGTTTCCCCGGTTTGGTTCGTGCCGACGTCCGGATCTTCGGAGACCGCCAAGTAGGCTTTGAACATCGCCATCATCTCACCCGGAGTGTACGGGGTGCGGGTGCCACGGAACAGGGAGGAGTAGGACTGGAAGTAGGAGTAGGAGTAGAGCTGTTGCTCCCTCCCGATCCGGGTTCGGGTGCCCACCCGAACCCGGGGGCGTTTAGGTCGTGCACCGGGTAAGGACGGTAGCCACCCGGAGCTTGCGAACCTCGGGGTTTGAGGAGGGGCCGTAAATTGGGTTCCGGACTATATCCGGCCTCGGAGTCGAACCAATCGTGGTTCCAACCGCGATTGCCGGAGGGGTGATCGCCGGAGCCGGACATTGTGTAGTGTGGTGGGAATTTAGATGATAGAGTAGGAGGAAAAAAGATGAGAGAATGTAGATGATGATAGTATAGATAATAGATGAGAATGTGATTTTTTTTGTGTTGGAGTGGGGGTATTTATAGATGAAAATGTGAATTTTGGGAAAAAAAAATTGAAAAATTAATTATAAGTGGGTAGAAAACGGATATATTTTTTTTGGGAAGTGGGAAAATATTTTTTTTTATTTAAAAACATTTTTTAAAATAAATTTCGAATTTTTTTTTTAAAAAAAAATGAAATTGCCAACGGCTATGCCGTTGGCCAATCAGCAGCTGCCACGTAATTGTGCTCAGCGGCACGGACGTGCTCTTAGCTAAGAGCAGCGCCGTGCCGCTGGCACGGACGGACAAGCTCCATCGACGGACGGACGGCTTGGTGCTCAGCGGCACGGACGGACGAGCGGTGCGTTGAGCACCGCTGCGGATGCTCTAATAATTAAAGTATTACAATTAATCAAGGAGTGTATGATTACATGGATTATGATTCCTTGTATATTAGTACTTATCTTGTTGGAAAATATCAATGAAAGTTAAGATTTTGAGCATAGGTTAATTGATCACAATTTAAATAACTAATTGGTATTATAACTGAATTATTAATTGGTTCGATTACGAAAACTTACCATGTGTTTCAAATTAACCAAGCTTTAGTAGGATAATACTCAGCTCAGGATCAACTGTTCGAGTATACGACTCATTCTGCTACACAATAATATGGGGGCTCTCAATCAAAATTATTAGTAAAACTTAGTACACTGAGAGCATCCCCATCCGTGCTCTTAGCTAAGAGCACGGAAGTGGGCCTGGACCCACTTGTACTCCTTGTTCTTAGCTAAGAGCACAACACCCACATCCGTGCTCTTAGCTAAGGACAAGCTCAAGGGTCCCACCATTCTATTATTCAATTTAAATACTCCAATTATTAAAAACATTTCTACATTATAAAATTACATTCAAAAATAAAAATTACATAATTAAAATCCTAAAAAATAAAAATTCCATAATTAAAATCTTAAAAAATAAAAATACATAATTAAAATCCTAGAAAATAAAAAAATACATAATTAAATCCTACAGAGATGAGAATATGAGAAAAAAGATGAGAGAATGTAGATGATAGAAAAAAGATGAGAGAATGTGATTTTTTGGTGATGAAGTGGGGGTATTTATAGATGAAAATGTGAATTTTGGGGAAAAAAATGAAAAATAAATTAAAAGTGGGTAGAAAATGGATATAATTTTTTGGGAAGTGTGAAAATATTTTTTTTTTATTTAAAAACATTTTTTTAAATAACTTTCAAATTTTTAAAAAAATAAAAAATAAAAAATCGAATTTGCCAATGGCTATGCCGTTGGCCAATCAGACGCTGCCACGTAAGGGTGCTCAGCGGCACGGACGGACGAACTGCAGCGGCGGACGGACGATAGGTGCTCAGCGGCATGGACGGACGGACGGCGGTAAGAGCACCGCTGCAGATACTCTAAAACATTATATTACATGTTTCTTTGGATGACAGTATTAATTAATGTTTATAATGTAGTTGAAATTGAACATAACTCTGGTGATAAACAAGCTCTTAAGTTTCATTGAGAAAAATTACATAAAAAAGTGAAGTTTATGTACTAAGAAACGGAGTAGAAAAATTAATTCCACCACCTTTATTGCAAGGCCATCTTATGGTAGACAAGTGACAAAATGTAGCAACAAAAATGGATAGATAGATAGATAGATATTTAGGCGTATAGCTCTAACAACAGGCCAACGATCTATAGATAGATAGATAGATAGATAGATATTTAGGCGTATGGCTCTAACAACAAGCCGGCAATCTGTTTATGAATTGCAGAATGTTGGACGCCATGACCATCACCCTCGAGGTACATAAATTGTGCCACTCTTCCGAGATTAGCTGCAGACTCCGCCAAAATATCCTCAAATGGATGATCCGCAGCCATGGCTGTGTTCATCTCCTTCCACGACTCCCTCAACATAGACATCACATGTTCTTTCGCCTCTTTCTCCGAAGCATTTGTGTCGTTCATGTAACATTGGACTGCTTTCTGCACGTCGCCTCTCTTGAGCTCAAACTAGATTAATTCAACAAAGAATAGTAAATAGTAAATATAAATAAATTGGTTCCAAATGGAGCTAGTTTTATTAATCAAGGGCATGTCCTCTTTGATTGCAAATAGCGGCGGATTAGGGGGAGGCAGGCGAATAGGGGTGGATACAGAAAATAATATTAGCAGTGGTTGGATTTTAAATTTTACTTAAAATTATAATTTATATGCTACTCGGATTATAAATTGCATAAAATTTGAATACGTTAATACGTTAGGTACTTACCTGTGCCGTCCCAACATCATCGGCAAGCCTCAAAATCATTCCTGATAAGTAAAGTATGTCATGATATTCATACAAACTGTCGATGGTTGATTTGTCATAACTTGAATTTGGCAATGTGAAATAAAGTTGGGATATTATATTTGGAGATGCCACAGAAACCTTTGAATTGTCCATATATTCTTCTAGGGTTGGAATATATCCACTGTAGTACCATTTTGCCTCTTTTAAATACGATGCACCCAAATCGTACCACTGCCAAATTTAAAACAAAAAAAAATCTCGTATGAGCTCTCTTCATTGTACATTTAGATAAAAGTGATTGTTCTTATAAATAAAAGCAACAATTAATTACTTGCGAAAGCCTCGGAGCTAGCTTTCACAAGTGATTAGAGATAGCGTAGAGAGTAGAAAAGGTACCGATTTTATTAACCATGGGAAACTGATGAAATGTTGGTCTTTGATGAGAGTATCATATGCCATCTCGGAAACAAAGTTGTAGAGTGTCAAATAACAAACTTGCATGTAATAAGGAAGTTGGCCTATTGATTCAGTATCCCATCTGAAAGTTAATCTTAAATTAATCAATCAATAATTGTTTGACTCGAACCGACAAACTATTTGGCTTGATTTGAAAATGAATCTAGCAAAAGCTCAGTGTTACGCCCAATAATACGTATTACGAAAACAATATATAATATACTAACCTTTGAAATGTATCGGTAAATAGTTGCAACTCCTCCACCGTACCATATACATCGTAAATATCATCTATAACTGTTGCCAACATAATCATTTTGGCAGATGCTATTCTTTGATATCCATATTGACTTGGCTCAAACAACCCAACACCCCAAAAGTAGGACTCCACAATCCTGTCCCTCACAAATGGGAGTTTTTCAGCAAGGCATGATCTATTCCACCAGCTATAACAAGGCTCAAATAAGTCAGCTTGGCAATATATATACAGGGACGGACATATAAAAAATACTCCCTCCGTTTCTTCATAGTTGAGTCATTTTTCCATTTCGAGAAGTTTCTTCATAGTTGAGTCATTTCCATATATGGTAACTATTTTCTCTTTCTTACTTTACTCTCTGTTACTTTATTCTCTCTACTTTATTCACTTTATACTTTATTCTCTCTACCTTTTCCTCTATCTAATTTTTTTATCTATTTATTTAACACACTCAATATTCATTTCTAAAACTTCGTGCCGAAAAGTTCCGCCTCAACTATGAAGAAACGGAAGGAGTTTTTTTTTTCTAATTTTATACCTCGATATATCTTTGAGTTCTTGTTGATATGTTGCTTGCATAATTTTAAAATCGAGTAGGGCAAGCTCGTAAATAAGTGGATTATTGTCCGCCCTTCTTGCATAAGCATCTAAGAACCATCTTGCCTCTAGTCTATGAATCCTCCAATGAAGAGGAAGATCCAAAGAATGTTTAATCCATGATGATAGATTATCTTCACCACCTTCATCAAGTTTTTTCTGCAAACACTTTGTGGAAAATACCCTTGCAAGCTCTAATGAATCTTCACCTTCTCTCAAAAGGAAAGATGCTTCATAAAGTTGTATAATCCCTTTGGTATCTTGAGCAAGGTTTGCCTTGAAATCACCCCCTTCCTCGTTCTTGAAGCAATCAAATACTTCTGCAATTAATATCAATTAGTTATATGATCATATGCCTGTCAATTCCTAATTTTTTGCTTAACCTAGTTTTGTAACAAATGTCAATTAAAACAAGGTCATATTATGGGATCAAAATGGGGTCATATTATACTAGCTTTCCATTAAGAAAGAATGAGATGGGAGGGAGAAAATGAGAAACGAGATGGAAGGAAATATGCCAAATGACAATAATATAACGATGTTTCGCTAGCATTAGCAAGTTATGAAGCTACGTCACACTGAAATCTTGATTGGTTCCAAAATCATAACAAATCAATAACTAAACAATTTACATGTACGTTATAAAATTGGAGTGCAAAATCAAAATTTAACGAAATTTATGAATTTACAGACAAATATCTCTAAGTTATTGTAATAGAAAAAAATATGATCATATAATTAACAATATTTAGTACCTTGGGACACATCAAAACCATGTTGTCGGAGAACTCTGAATCCAAGAGCTGTGAAATACAAACCACTTTGATCACATGCTTCATTATTGTGGAAGCATTTGTGGTGGCTATGTATAAAACCTAAAATCTCCTTAATCTCATCTTGAAAAAAGTAAGACAATCCCAAATATTTCAAGTCATCAATCAATTCCAATTGTTGAACATGTTCCATTTTTTCGTCTTGCAGCAATATCTTCACTTGCACAATCAGCTCTTCTCTCCTACTTAAGTGCTTCTCCTCCTATATATGATATAGGAGTATGTATAATTTTTACCAGCAATGAAAAGAGTATTAATTAAATTAGCAATTTGAGGATAATGATATACCTTATCATATGGAGAGTTTAAAGATTGAATGTAACTAAAATCCCAACGGGTAGGCTGGTAGTTTCCGGATCGACGAACTTCTTGTTGTACGGAGCAAGAAGCCCGGAGGCGAGCCACAGGTGCAGTGCACGAGACGGGCCATGCTTTCGAAGCTCTCCAGTTGTGGAGACAACTTACTGGCTTGCCGAGGATAGTTGCATGCATGTTGAGTGTAGACATTTTTTGTGATCACTTGCAATCTTTTTTTCTTAATTTGTGTTTATAGGGTTTGGTTGCTCTTTAAATATATAATGTGTAGTGGCATTAGTTGGTAGGAAGGATACTACCACAATTGGTATTTCTTTCTTTAATAAGTATATCTTTTGTGTTTATATTGTGTGGTTATATAATAACGTGTAGTGGCAGGAGTTGGTAAGATACTAGTTCAATTTGATATTTATTCTTTAATGATTGTTTGATTTTATGGGGATTAGTTTCGATCTTATTGATTGAAGAGTATCCAATACGTGAATTTGCAATTGATCTCTTTTTACTTCATGTTCTTTTGTCTTGATACCGTATAAAGCTCTTATATATAAGGACTAAATGCGGTCTCATTCACTAAAACACACCTAATATATGTACAAGAGCAACCAAACTCTAATAAATTTAATCAGGAAAATAATTTATAATAAAAAAAGTACCTTACTGTATATTTAAATTAGTCTCTTTTCAAATCATTTTTCACTCATTTTTTTAATGTGTGATAACTCTCGTACAACAATAACATACAAACTATTTGAGCTCTAAAAATGTTAATTGCGTAACATGTACTCCCTCCGTTCCATAAAATATGTCATACTTTCCTTTTTAGTTTGTCTCACAAAAGATGTCACATTTTCCTTTTTGAAAAAAGTTTTCTCTCACGTGAATATAAAATTTATATTTTCTCTCTCCATTTAACACACAAAACAAAACTTTCTAAAATCTCGTGCCATCCAACAAGTATGACATTTTTGTGGGATGGATGAAGTATTTAAAATCCAGATATTTGAAATAAAATCTATTGCGTAACATATTTATTCCACAATTTTGATTGTATTTCCCCAATTTAAGAAACCCACGAATGTTCCCTACATATGATATCGATAGACTAACCTAACACATCTTATATTATGTCATCATGTGATTATTAAGGTTTTTTGTTTGTGTCTAAATAAAACCAATTATGCAAGTTTTATTTACTTGCAAGATCGCATTAAGTGATACTCCTATTATTCAATAAAAAAAAAGAGATAAGTGTGATATTTTGCTTGAAAAATTATTCGAACTTTAAATCTACATGTGGCCGTGATTTCAATAACTATTCTACAGCATAATTACTTTCAAGTGGTCTTCTCCACAGTAAAAACAAAAAAGGAAAGGGGGGAAAATAAAGGATTTAACTGCTATAAATTGCCATCAAATTAAATCATTGTACATACCCTATTCGTAAATGTACAAGTAATTTCAATAAATAAAAAATACAATACCTACGGTCGTAACATATTTGGCACCACAGAGCTGTAGTGACCTTGAGATCACGGGTTTTAAACTTCCCACCCCCGTTGAAAGACTTTTTGTCTTAATCCACAAACCTAATCGAGTAGGATTAGTCTGATTCCGCTAGGTATACCTATGTTCAAACTATAAAAAATAAAAAATATATATACGTACAATAAGCAAGCGAGATGTGATATAGCCAACACGTGATTAGCAAAATAGTATATCAAATCAAATATTGCATAATCGTTTACTTGTAAATTTGAACATAATAATTGATTCGATATGTCCAATCTTACAAGAAAGATAATTTATTTATGTCCAATTATTGTTCAATTGATAAACATAATAAAGGAGAAATATTTTATCATGCCCATTTTACAAGTATAGATAACGCAATACTAATGGTCAACTTTGAGTTTATATTTGTTGAATTAATGTCTTGCACATGTCCCATATTTTATTTTAGTTTTTCCCCATATTTTCTTAAGCATTGCATTCAACCTTACTATTAGAACAATATTAACTGACGTTTCGGCTCAAAAAAAAAAGAAGTCTAATATCTTGGGACAGAAGAAGTATTATTTTTCAATAATAAAATAACGGTGTTTTATTGTCTATAATGAGACGTTGTTTTCATTTACGTCAAATAATGTCACGTAAGTAAGTCAACTTAATACTTTTCTTAATCCATTGTAAAATCTAAACATATCAATAATTTTAGTAACTTGTAGGTAATATCTTAAAAATTGATATACAAAATCCAAGATAATTAAAATTTTAATTTTCATATTTTGATAAGAACAGTAAAAAACAAAAATAAAATGGGCTTTTAGTGGACCTATGGAGCTGAATCCAATTGCTCAAGAATTTGATGAGAACAGTATAATAAAAATTGGGTGAAACAATGAACAACGATTTTGTAGCCGGCCGACATTGCGATTTCGTTAAAAACTTCTGCTTTGAGTGAAAAATATGATCTTTTCCGTAGTCTGTGTAAAATCATCAACGCCTCACCGATTCAGATAAAACCCACCAGAGCTCATAATCTTCTCAGTGTTACTGTTACCCCTAAAAATATGCGGGTTGGTTGGGCGTAATGTGAAACATTCAACTCTGTTAGTCTTCCTCTGTTCTTGCTTCTCCGTTTTTGCTCTAATTATTCTGGAGTACAGTACAATTTTTTCTGTTTCTGTGTAATGGCGGCATGGTAGATACTTCTAGAATTTCTATAACTTCGTTTCTAAATTTTTCCTCTTTCTGGGGTTTTGTGGTGTGTAGAGAAACAATTATGCTTAAATAATGTTGGGAGACATGTTTTGGGCCATTTTATTGTTGATGAACTAGACCAGTTTCATTAATCTTGGTAAATTCGCAAAATCGTGATGAAATGTAAGAGAAATTGAAGTATTCATGAGATTAGGTTGATGGTAAACCCTAAAATTATTGTCTTTTCTTCTCAATATATTTGGTAATACTTCTGAAAGAACTTGCTAGGGGTTTAATTTTGTGGTTGGGACCTAATTTAGAAAGTAAAAACTCAAGATATTGTTTGTGACGTGTTCAATTTTTAGAGTGTTTTGACTTTCTGACTAATGGTGATGGGATAGTTTTGATGTTTTTGTTGTGAGTTTGTATGTTATTCACGAGGAATCGAGGGCTTTATTTTGTTTAAACTCCTCAATTTGATTTTTAAAAAGTGATGTTCAGTTTAATACTAATGTAGCAAGAATTCAGAGTATATGCTCTGTGTATTATATTATGTAGAGATTTCAGAAATGTAGAGTTTCCTGGACACTCGTGTTGATCCGTCACATAAATTTTTGTTTGAAAAAATAGGTATGACCATTACAATCATCCAGCTGGAGTTTTAGCCTTCTTTAGACGAAGCACCGAGCACTTTTATTGTGCTTCATGAGTAATATGGTATGTTTCTACCTTCACTGGGTGCTAGTTTTCTATGTTTCACTAAGCCTGTATTGGTTTCTTCATGGGTTCGATTATGGTTCTGGATGTTGTTAGGCAATGACAAAGTGATAAAATGGTATGCATTGCATTTGATTTACAAAACATATATATGGTTGAGTACTTTAATTTTCTGTACTTTAGTCATCACTTGCTTGTATCATAAAAAATGTTTATGTTTATCGGTGTTACGTGTCATGCATCTTTGCTGTGGTTTTTTAGGGTAGGTTGATGTTTTATCAGGTTCATGCTATCATAAGTTTTTGGGTGACAATATTACTCATCTTGTTTAGTTCAAATTTACAGAAGCAAAGAGAACATCATGAAATTCCTTGCAGTTTAAATATAGAGGTTGACACAATAAGCAACTTACCGGGGCACATTGTTGACAAAATCCTGTCGCATTTACCTCTGAGGGATGCTGTTCGAACAAGTATTTTGGCAAGCAAGTGGAGATACAGATGGGTTACCCTACCTTATCTCGTGTTCGATAATCACTCTGTTTTAGTCTCCACCCAAGATCAAACACTTACAAAGAACAAACTAGTGAGTATTGTTGACCATGTCTTACTACTTCACAATGGTCCGATACACAAATTTAAGCTTTCCCATAAAGATCTCCAAGGTGTTAGCGATATCGATAGATGGATTCTATACCTATCAAGGGGTTCTGTGAAAGACTTTATTCTTGAAATATGGAAAGGTCATCGATACAGGCTTCCATCGTCTATATACTCGTGTCAAAAGCTCGTACACTTGGAGCTTTTTAACTGCCTCTTAAAACCTCCGCCACTCTTCAATGGCTTTAAGAGCTTGAAAAGCCTTGATCTTCAACACATCACAATGGACCAATTGGCCTTTGAGCATATGATATCAAGCTGCCCCTTACTGGAGAGGCTGACATTAATGAACTTTGATGGCTTTGCCCTTCTTAATATTCACGCTCCAAATCTCCTTTTCTTTGATGTTGGAGGTGTGTTCGAAGACGTCAGTTTCCAGGATACTCTCCATCTTGCCGTTGTTTCTATTGGTTTGTATGTTAATTCTGGAATTGAGAGGAATCTAGCTTTTGGCAGCACGGGGAATTTGATTAAGTTCTTTGCTTGTCTACCCCATATTCAACGGCTTGAGGTGCAAAGCTTTTTCTTAAAGGTATGATCTCCTTTTATTGTCATTGTTCAGAGTGCTCTATCATTGTGGCATTTGCATTTTGATAGCAGAATATGATGATATTTGTTGTACTATTTCCAAGCATTTCTAATGTAACCCCAAAATTTACACAAAACTAGATTTATCAGAAGAGTTAATGCATGCAGTCATACAATGTTCATCTCAGCTTATAATTGTAATTATGTCATTAATGTTTTATTTTCTTACTTCTCTCATTAATGTTTATCTCCAGTATTTGGCTGCTGGTATTATTCCTGGGAAACTACCATCTCCATGTCTTGAGCTTAGTTTTCTTTCAATTCGCATCAATTTTAATGATATGGAAGAGAATTTGGCTGCTCTTTGCCTTTTGAGAAGTTCTCCCAATCTTCAGGAGCTTGAGCTACTGGTCAGTTTTCTTTCAATTCATTTGTCTTTGTATACTTCATATTTACTCAGCTTCAAATCATCATATCAATATAACGTGCTCATTTTTGTTTTCTTTTCTGTCCTTTTAGTTTCCGGTTCTTATGTTTTAGTTCCTTTTAGCCCTTCAGAATGACAATATAGAAAAGTGGATATACATTTCTTCTCTTTGTAACAATTTTTCTGAATTCGAGATGTGGGGATTAGTTCGTACTGTTCTTGCCCTTTTAAAGTGGATGTACCTCTAAGCTACAAGGCTCGTGGCCTTTTGCAAATATTTAGGACCAAACAAAGCCTTTACGTCGCAACATTGAAACGTTGCTCATTTTACAGGCTCGCCCAGAGGAACAGGTTACTGCTAGAATGGCTTCTAACATCTCAGACATTTTTCAGAACTTCCCTTTCAATCAACTGAGGCTTATTAAGATTGTTGGAATTTCTGGCATTAGACAAGAACTCAGTTTCATCAACTTCTTGCTTGCAAATACACCCGTTCTTGAACGAATGACTGTTAAACCATCCTCAGTGGATAGCGGATGGGATTTAGTGAAGGAGTTACTCCGGTTTCGACGAGCTTCCATGTTTGCAGAGATCATTTATCTCGATCCATAGGGCAGTCGACCATGGTAAAGCAGCCGATAAATTTCTTCTTTAAATATGAGCATTTCATGCTGTTGAAAGAGAAGGAAGAGATGGAGACATCATTGTTACCCATTTCGTTTTCTTCTAAGTATCTTATTACTTTTGAAATATTGGAATGTATGATGGCTTGCTTGGAATTGGTTGCTGTTTATGTCCTTGGATGCTTGCTGTGACCTTTGTTTTTACTTTAGTGAATATTATTTTGAAAAATGGTGTCCTAATCTATATAGTCAATTTCTTCAAAGGTAAAATTTAGTACTGCTCTATCTATGTAAATTGTATCAAGTTGAGTGATAAGGGCCTCCCTATTTCGTTCATTTTGAACCCCTTGATTTATGATATAGTCCATGTTTAGTTATCCTTTCTCTTTCCGTGAGCTTGCATCGTGGCGTGTAAGGGGAGGGGTTTAAGTCCCTACTAATTCTCTTCATATTTTTTCGATTACGGAGTTTGTTGAAATTGTTGAATATTACTATATTCCATCCTTGCTAATTGTCGCTACTAAAGATTAAACTGCGGTTGAAATTGAATGAAGAAAGAAAGAACATAAAAATTTTGTTGTGGTGACTCGAATTTTAGTTTGTTTGTTGGAGATAAAACGTTTTACCAACTAAGTTATGCTTCAAAGTACATATTAAATTAAATGACAAATTTATTTCCATAAAGGGTGAGTAAACTATCCCCAAAATTTATTTAAAATTCAACATCAATTCTTCTATTCGTTCAACAGCTAGAACCCAACTGATCAGAGCATGTTTCAAATTTCGGACTTGAAATTCTTCACCAAATCAGGGGACACATTCAACGCAACCTTCACAACTGATGAAGACAAGGCTTTATAAGCTGCGCCTATCTCCATTGATAAAGGCCTACAACAAATATAAAATAAATCATTTACTATGTTAGTTTGACAAGAAATAACAATTTAGAATCCAACATTATAAAATTACTTATCATTAATCCAAGTGGCAAATATTGAACATAATCTTGGTAGGACATAGATTTAATGATTTGCACTCTAAAGTGAACGAATAACAAGTGAATACTAGTTTTTTTATACTTTATTAAGGGGTAGAGTTGTAATTTTATGACATTACTCTAGTTTTCACCTTAGAGAACACGAGATAGAAAAGACAGGACTAGATAAAAAAAATATTATCTATCTTTTCTTATCTCATTCGTTTCTTACAACCAAAGACAACGCACCCTTAAACTTATACGTACCTCGGAGACGTGGAAACACAGAAGCACTCAAGCCCTTCATCGGTAGCCATGAGCGCAGCCACAAAGAACTTGGGCACAACAACGAGGTGGCCCTCCTCCACGAACTCTTCCAACACCCTCGCACCATTCAACCCAGCAATTTGAACCCGACCACCACCTTTCGTCACATAGATGATCTGATGTGCCGTGCTATAATAAGGGCCAAGCACGGTCTCAGGTTCGAGCCTCACCAATTTCGGGCTAAGCCCAATTCCATCCACCAGGGGAGAATCCCGCGATGTGATCTCAACACTGGAGGATCCTCCTTGTTCAAACATAGCATTGAGATCGATGACATCTTCTTGTTTCTTGTAGTTAGATTTCTCAGGCAAGTGATCGTCGATCTTGATGATCAGTACGTTAGATTGGCTTTCTACCAACTGTTTGGAGTGGTCGTGGCTGAGACCAAATGCGTTGCTGATGAGTTCAGTGGAGAATCCACGGAGCATGCCCACGGCTCCTATCAAGAAGAAGTCGAACGTGATCACTCATAGTCGAATGAGTATATATACATATATTCACCTTTTATATTAATCATTTGATAATGAATAATAAATCAAAATTTAATAGAGTGCATTCGAATAAATTATACGGTACCTGTCAATAGTAAGTAGTCGAACTGGCCGGGAGTATACGATTGGGTGGTTTCGCCTAGGAATATTATGGTGAGGTCGGAATCTCCGCCGTTAAACCACCAAGAAATTGTCCCATTTGGACATGGAATGGCGTCTCCTTTATTGATGATTACGACTTTCTCTTGAGGGTTGTCTGATTCTGCCGATATAAGGCCTACGGTGCAAGTACCTACAACAGTATTCATAGTATAAATAAATGATCATTTAAAAATTAAACATATACTAGTACTACTCACTCCATCCACGTCCATGTATAATAAAAGTGATAAAAGCCGAATTCACTTCTTGCACTAGTATTAATAAATTGTTTAATTGTTTAAAATTTAAAGATATTTAACCATTAAAAAATAATAAATAAATAGTTTAATTGTGTAGCTAAGTGAATAGAACGTATATGTATATCTTGGAAATTCATATTCAATATATATATATATATATATATATTTTATTATACTTTTATTTATATTAATATGGACTTACCTTGGATGACATAACCAATCTTGCTAGCGTCGGCATAGTGAGGCAAAGCGAAGCCTTGTGGCTTCAGAACAAGTTTACCGGCGCCGATCACCGCCTCCGCAACCACCGGAGTGTTGGCTGCAGTCCAAGCATAGTAACCGCCACCTTCTCCTTCAAATACGGTGGTGTCAGCCTTTTGGGGTTGTAAGTTGAACTCCATCAATTTCACTTCAAATGGAAATTAATGTGTGAAAATATACACGCATAAGAGGAGTATATATAGGCATATAGCTGCCAAAGTTGAAAACATATATAAAATCTAGTAGATATTTTTGTGTGGTGCGGACTATTTTATTTATAAAATAAAATATAAATGGTTTGTGCTCATGCGTAAAATTAAAGTTTTATATGATCGTGCAAGTTGAAGGACATTTCTCGCAGCCAGATAACGTGAAGAACAAAGGATCGATTCCTACAACTGCCGTGTAGTTGCAATATTTTTTAGACATAAGTGTGAGACTTTGGGAGATGGACTTCTGGCAGGACACTATCTACCCTGATTAAATACTCATTTCCTTACAATACTATCGGCCGGATATATAGGGCCCTTGAAGTTAGAGTTTCAAGAGTTAAGAACAAAGGGTACAATTACCACATTTTTTAATAATATTTTTATACATGTATTAATTTTTAATTGTATTAGTAATATAAAATTGCAAAAAAATACTCTAAAATTAAGAAAATAAAATATACTACATCTGTCCAAAAAAATAGACTAGTTTGACCATTTTGGGCCATCCGCCAAAATTAGACAAATTCTAAAAATAGAAAGTTTTAAACCAATATTAATCCTACACATCATTCTCAATGTGGACCTTACAATCCACAAACACTACTTTTACCACATTTTCTCTCATTCTCTCTTACTTTACCAATTACGCATTAAATTTCGTACCGTTTACAATCAGATATAACTAGATTTATTAAAGAAAATGGGTTCAATTTCTATCTTTTGGTATAATACAATCTTAAATATTTGGGTCAATTATCCTATTATTTGAGGTGCATAAATTATAGGAAAGTCATTGGGTCTGTTACGGGTCTACTACTGATACCCTTAAACTAACAAGAAAAAAAAGTGTAAGACATTAAAGTGGTGTACTTATATTCTCAAATTGCCGCTGAATTTAATGTTGCCCCATTGTGTAGTTTAATGCCTAGGAGTGAGTAGTAGATTGTAGCATTAGTTGGGAATTGATTAAAGTTATATACATATAGTACATATTATAATGTCAAATTGCTATGTAAATTTCGCCCATTTTAATGTGTTTTGATGTCTAAGAGTTAGTTTATGGCATTAGTTTATTAACAGTGCTAAATTGACAGTGCCGAATTGCTGATATAAGATTTTAAAGTTTTTAACTTTATTTATTCTTTTTTAGATTATATAATACTCCACATTGATTTATATCATCGTTTAACTGTTAGATATAGATAGTACTATCAATTATTTTTGTGCTTAATTGTCAGATGGAATTTTTCACTTTGAACCTTTTTTGAATTTAAACTTGTGTGAGACACATATGCCATTGTTGTGAATGACTTAGCGTTGATATTGAAAATTAATTTGTGTGATTGTGTTTACGAGAAAATCAAAAGATGAAATGAAAGTCGTTCAATTGCGCGATGAATTTAACAACAATGGTTAAATATTTTTAAACTTAGAGTAGTATTTTTATAGTCACTAAACAAAATATTTTTTATTTTATTTTATTTTATTTTCAACAACATCAATTCTTTTTTCCTCAGACGTGTGAAATTTTTGATATCATCTCATAAAAATAGACATTCGTTTCATTTTAATCCCTCATAAAATATATTTATTCATATTTTTTATAACATTTTTTCTTTCTTGAGGTAGGCCTTACTTTTTAATAATAATACTTCAATAGTGTTTTAAAAATTTATCTCTTAGTATTTTACTAATTACTATGTATTAAAATTTATATTATCCTAAAAATGTGTATCCGTATAAGACAATAACAGTATTGTTTTTATAAATAAAGAGGCCATTTGCAGCCAAGTATGGGTTTTTGCAATCACGTGCTAAATTATGGGCTATTTGGAAACGGTATTGCTTTTGAAAGAGACTTTTGTTTGTTTGGGAGTATATCTTTTTAAGTTTTTTCTTCTAATTTCAATAAATGATAGCCTACTGATATAAATGTAAAAATTATAATCCCTCCATCAGACCCAATCGAAGAACGAAGCATTTTTATTTCGAATACAAAATTTTAGAAGAAATATACAATAGAAATGAACAAAATGCCTTATTTGATGTTTGCAGTTTGTATCCATGTCTTTTTTTATGAGGTGTCGAGGTGGATTAATTTTTATATTACTATCTCACTCCATCTCATTGAAGACGACGCACTTTTTTTTTTGTATAAATTAAGATGCCTCGTTATTAAAAATGAAAATACATTTTATCACTACTTCATTTTGATTTAGATGCCTCGTTATTAAATTAAGATGCCTCGTTATTAAGATGCTCTCTTCGTTCAAGAAAATAATCTCTTTTTCTCATTTTGCATGTTTATCAAAATTAGTCTCATTTCTCTTTATAGAAAAATTTATCTCTCATACTTTACATACTTTTATTATTTTCTTTTTAACTTTACTAATTACACATTAAAATCTTTTGCCACCTGTGAAGTAGTCGAACAGGCCAGGGGTATATGATTGGGTGGATTCGCCTAGGAATATCATGGTGAGGTCTGAATCTCCACTGTTAAACCACCAAGAAATTATCGCATTTGGCACTGGAATGGCGTCTCCTTTGTTGATGATTACGACTTTCTCTTGTGGGTTGTCTGCTTCTAATGATGTGAGGCCTACGGTGCAAGTACCTATCACAGTTTTGGTAATGATTTATGTCATATAAAGTGATAGTATAAATGAAAATGGATGAGTTAATTAAATAATGTTTATTTTTTCTAGATATTACCACCGTCCCGTAGATCCGTAGAGAGAGAAAAAATAATTGAAGGTATTAATAGAGAAAGACAACTGTAATCTATCAATATCTAAAGTGGCAGTTGTGATGATATTACAGAAATGTCACTCTGGACTGTTTTGGCGGGAAACATTGACATTTAATGTGGAATCTTATGTTTCATTTTTTGAAAGCTTAGGTTAATGTCTCTTTTTGCAGATTTTTGGAATTACAAGTATTGTAGGGCACGTGAGTATGTTTTAACTTCATTTGGGGTTTAAAAAATCATTTTTGGTTGCAGGCCTATTTTTGAGTTGCAGGACTACTTTTGAGTTGCAGGCTTATTTTAGTCTAATATCTGATCTATTTACATATCAAACATACATTCGTATATATCTACTTACCTACATTTGCAAGAATCAACAAATTACAAATCTAAATCATAAATCATGTAGTAAATTCTTGAAATTTTTCCACTGCTATTTGCCTCTTTAATAGAACCAAAACCTGAAATTGAATTTGATTTGCACAATGGTTAAATTCAGAATTGTAAACAACTTATATTTAAATTAACATATAAAACTGCACAAACAAAGAAAATATTAAATCGACATAAAATCTGCCAGTAAAAAGAAAATAGGCTCGAACAAAATTTCTCATAAATATTAGTAGAACTTTTTCATCAAAGATAAATAGCAACGATTTCTATTTTAAAAGAAATTTGAAATTCAGAACTCTTTATACCCTATTCATGCTTGGAAATAGGATTATTACCTGTTAAACCCTTGCCGCAACCAAGGAATCTTCCATGTTTCCAAAGCTGGCATTTAAACTTTTTATTAATGCTTTTGTACCTGAAAATGAATATCCCATTGTAAATATACCATTAATCCATTAATTCAGCTGAGCATGTTTATGCATAATACATTTCTAATAGAAAGCTGGAAGATCCCTTCATTATTATATTCTTTTTGGGAACCTGCTGTTTTTTTTTTATTAAATAGCATGCTCACCATTTATTACCCTATAAATACTCTTTCCTATCTCTTTCACAATCACTCAGCAATATCAATCCACAAGTTCATCAACAAGTTTAGCAAGTAGTAATTGAAACTCAGTTAGTCGAATTAGGTATTTCAGTTTCTTTTCAAATTTGTGCACAACATTTGTGGATGAATTTTCAGTTTTTCATTCCTCTTCTTTCTCTCATGTCATTTTCTCTATATTTAGTTCAGTTTAATTACTGAGTTAGTCTTCACCTCATTAGTATTTATATGTAGATGCTTCCTATTGCTTCCATGTGTATCTTTTTTTGGTACATCAGTACCTGCACAAAAACAACATATTATCTCATAATATGTTTATTTTACTTTGAGTAATATCTCCTGCCACTCATATTAGTAGATCAGTTTATGCACTAAATAATCATATTATGTCCTTATTTGTGGATGATTGTTTAGTATGGTGGTTAGTATCTATCTATCATCACATTTTCCCTACTTTCAATTTAGTTTGATCAGATTAGTTTTTACCTCATTAGAGTTTATATGTATCTTCTTCCTTTTGCTTCCAAGAGTATCCCTTTTTTTGTACATCAGAATCTGCAACATATTATCTAATTATATGTTTATTGCACCATCAGTAATATCTATTGTTCAGTATGATGGTTACTATCTATCTATCATCTCATTTTCCCTATTTTCAATTTACTTTGATCAGATTAATTTTTACCTCATTAGAGTTTATATGTATCTTCTTCCTTTTGTTTCCAAGAGTATCTTTTTTTTTTTTACATCAGAATCTGCACAAATAGAACATATTATCTAATTATATGTTTATTTCACCATCAATAATATCTACTGCCTCTAATATTTCCCATTTTTACATTAGTTTTGAGACTATTTCTATCATCCTACTTTTTGGTCAACTATATTACCAGAAGACATTTTTGTCTAATTTGAAAATTTTCAATTCAGTTTAATGAGTTGGTCAATTACCTATTGAATATTTGTTATTAATCTGCTTTGTCTTTGCTGCCATTGTTATCTTCTTCCATGTAGATGAGTCCCTGCATAAAATAATGACATTATGTCCTTATTTCTTTACTGAAGGTGATTAGATGTTGTTTTGGCTTCTGACTTTTGGGTTTTTTAATTTCTTTGAATGTTGTCTTTTGTCTTGATCTGCGCTAATCTATGATGCTAGAATTCCTATTATATTCTGATTCATGCAGTTCAGTTCTTGGAGGGATATTCATATAGCTGATTTGGAGAAATGTAATGTTTTGTACTGTCATAAATCTCAATAATCGTAATGAAGTTTCATATGCATATTATCTTTAATATTCTAAATTATAAACAAGAAATAGCTTTTTTGTTGATTATTAATCCTTCAAAGACATTACTTAGATAATTTATTATGAGTCACAGTTCAACACATAAGAAGCAAACAACTCATTGAAGTTATGTATCTACCATGTATAGCAAACATCTTATGCAGTCCTAAAGGATGTAAAGTAGACATTTGTAATCAACATTATATTATGTTATTTGTTATCAAACTTCATAAGGTATAGCTTTAAGCTTTAAAGTAGTTTATAATCATTTATAAATTTCTGGAAACACACATGCAGGTATATCTGACAAACTATTCCATACATTCTCAAAGCATGTCACAGAGTTAAATTATATTACTTACATACTAATTTAATACTTGGTAAATTACCTTCACTGAATTTGCTTCAAGTTGGTGGCAGGAGACTCTAAATCCACCATACTTATTCCTGAAAGGAAATGGGCTACAATTAGATTAATATGGATTAATTAATTATTGTTGGGCTACAATTATATTAGTCCATAAGCCCAACAATCATGGAACTCTAAAGTTAAAATCATGTAATTGGGACAACTAGGGAATATGATTCCAAAACCTTGCGGAAAAGGTTAATGATTTTGAAAATTGTTTTGAACAGCTCTCTCCGCCTCTCCGAAATTTTGTGGAAATTGGATTACGCATAAATTTTGGAATATCTAAATTAGATTTCAATTTTCAGAAAAATTCATCAAAAGTAGTACTGTCTCTTGGATATCAAAACAACTTGTAATTGGGTTGCTGAAGTTGAAATTAGGTTTTATAATATTGCTTCTTTGAAACTTAACGCAAGTTTGAAAATTGTTTTCAAAGTTCTTCTGCCGCTGGGTATGGGAAATTGGATTTCACAGTTTCTAAAGTTGATCTACTATTTGAAAATAAAATCAACGATTATTGAAAATTGCTTTCGATACATTTGTTTGAAGTGATAAATATCTCGTTGAAAATATTTTCAAAATATGTTTGAAAACAATTTTAAGTATATAAATGGTTTTCTGTTCTTTTTCGTTTTTAAAACAAAATTATGGATTTTCGAAATCCGCCTAAGTGAATCTCCGGCGAAGGCATGTGCAGTGAGTGGCAGAGAGAGATTGGCGCTTGGCGTCGGAGGGAGCACGGAGCTCGACCATCTTTTGGACGAGTCTGGTCGTGTTTCTTATTCTTGAAGCGACTCCGGTCGCGAATTCCATATGATTCTCGATCGTCGGCATCGCCTTGGAGGCGGCGGCTGGTCTCTGTTTTGGAACATCAGAAGTGTTGGTTCAATTTTTCGTCTTCTTGGAGAAGGACAAAAGTCGACATGTGATAAATTCTGGAGAGTTAATTGTGAAAATAATGGCTGGGCCACGTGATTTTCTAGAATTGGGCATTACTAATTTTAAATTAAAATCAGGCCCAAAATTGAAGGAAATGGTTGGACATTTTTCACGTAACTTGATGATTCCCAACGACATGAAATACTATTTTATTGATTGGATTAATAAATTATAATTAGATTAATTGAATTATTAATTTAGAATTAATATAATTATTATATTCACATTTAATTAGAAAATAAAATTTGATTTTATTGTTGAGCATTATTTTATATCCTATGTGATAAGCGTGCTATTTGATTTTGCTTATTTATTTAACTATAGTAGTTAGAGACCGTGTTATATTATGTCTGGGTAGGTGGCGCCCAGTATGTGTAGTCCGTGTTATACTATGTCTGGGTAGGCGGCGCCCAGTAATTGTTTGAGATTTAATATTGGATATTATAATCACATAACTAGTATCACATTTTTCCCCACAAAATATAAGTCTTGTTTTGAAACAAACACGTCGTCCATCACAATTGTTTGATGTTCCTAGCTTTTTCGACCAAGAGTTTTATGCCCTCGCATTTACTTTAAGTCCACAAGGTTTAGGCTCATTCATAGATGCATGGTTGGCATCGTGTGATGGGGTTGACTTGCTTAAATTATTTTGTGTAGCCCTCGCAACCAAAATAATTTATGGACGTATATTAATTAGATTAATAAACCAAGAATTGTACAATTGTTGTTACAATTGGCTTGGAGGCCTACCTAGTGATATTATTGTAGTCATCAGCCCTCGCAGAGGCTACAACTATATAGACTTGGATCTTGGACCACTAAAATTTATATTTGATATAAATTCATATTTTATGTTTGGGGGCATAATATATGTTAAAATTAGTGGGAGCTAATCAATACAATAAACCCTTGTTTGATTAGTGAGCGAATGTGATCTTTGTATGCTTTTCTAATTTGCTTTTCATTTTATTTTCTGTTCAGATAATATGTCAAACTTATCTTATGAGTGTATGATGGAAACAAACAAATTGACTAGGTCAAATTTCACGGAGTGGCAGAGAGACTGCCCAAAACTCAAGGCACAAGGTGCAATGAGTGGGAGCTCAGCTATGTTTGTCATTGAGATAAATATGTCTATGAATAACTCACAATCCTAGGTATTGGATACCGCTTGTGGTTCACACATTTGTAATAATGTGGAAGGTCTAATAGACAGCAGGAAAGTGAGGCCTGGGGAAGTAGACCTACGTGTTGGAAATGGAGCAAGAGTTGCTGCCGAACGCGTGGGAACTTATAGATTAGATCTTCCCTCAGGACATAGACTAGATTTACATAATTGTTAGTATTTTGTTCCAGTTATTTCAAAGATTATTATTTCCATTCCGATGTTGGACATCGAGGGTTTCTCCTTCTATTTTGCAAACAGCAGATGCTCGTTTTCTAATAATGGAGTATTTTATGGAAATGCCTCTTTGGAGAATGGATTATATATGCTTGAATGCAAACGAAATATTCTCAATGTGTAAAATAAAAGACTAAAGGTATGTAATACAGATAATGCTACTTATCTTTAGCATTGTAGACTTGGTCATATCAATGAGAAAAGGATAGCGAGATTGAGAAAGTTAGACTATCTAAATTCATTTGATTTTGAATCATATGGTGCTTGTGAATCCTGTCTCAAAGGAAAGATGACTAATAAACCACTTTCTGGGAAAGGGGTGCGTGCTGATGATGTGCTAGAGTTGATCCACACAGATGTGTGAGGACCGTTTCCAACTCAAGCAAAAGGTGGTTATTCGTACTTCATTACTTTCACTGATGATTTGACAAGGTATGGATATGTGTATCTTATGAAACACAAATCTGAGGCCTTTGAGAAATTTAAAGAGTTTAAGTGTGAAGTTGAGAAACAACTTGGGAAAAGTATCAAAAGTCTTCGATCAGATCGAGGAGGGGAATACTTGAGCTGAGAATTTCTTAATTACTTGAAATTACATGGAATTCAGTCAGACTGGACACCTCCTGGTACACCACAAATGAATAGAGTATCTGAAATGAGAAATCGAACATTATTAGATATGGTTCGATCCATGATGAGTTTAGCTAGTCTCCCTTTATTTCTCTGGGGTCATGCTTTATTGACTGCTATTTACATTCTGAATAGAGTTCCATCTAAATCAGTTAAGAAAACACCATATGAGTTATGGTATGGCAAAAAGCCTTGTCTTAACTATATGCGGACCTGGGGTTGTCCAGCTTTTGTTAAGAAACAAATGACTGATAAGTTGGAATCGAAAAGTGAGAAGTGTTACTTTGTGGGATGTCCTAAACAAACTAGAGGATATGAATTCTACTACCCTGGAGATCACAAGGTGATAATCTCTAGGAATGTGACGTTTCTTGAAGACAATTATGTCTTAAAGGAACAAGGTCACAACATTGTAGATCTTGAATAAATTCAAGAACCACAAGATAACATTGAGGATGAGGTATTGTCAAATGGTTTGAACAATAACTCAGTGGGAGTTTTTGATGATCTATTGGGAGGGGAAATTACTATTAGAGGAGACCTTAGAGGGACTCTCGAAGAACCTCCTCAAGACAATGAGATGCATCAAAGACAAGATGATACAATAGTTGCATCACCTTTACCTCAAGAAGATCATAGTGATATTCCTGAACCTACTCACATTCAGAATGAACAGCCCGAGCTAGAAGAAAACCAACTCAATAGGCCTAGAAGGATTCGTCGTCCACCTGAGAGACTGAATCTAATGGTTGAGAACCAAGATGATGAAGTTGATTTAGATGACGATGAGCCTAAGACCTATACCGAGGCGGTGTCAGACACCGATCGAGAGAAGTGGCTTGAAGCCTTGATATCTGAAATGGACTCGATGTACTTCAACTTAGTTTGGGAACTAGTTGACTTGCCAGATGGTGTTTAATCTATAGGCTGCAAATGGATCTTCAAAAAGAAGAGAGATGCAGATGACAAACTACAAACCTACAAGGCTAGGTTAGTGGCAAAGGGTTATAGTCAGCGCGAAGGCATTGACTATGATGAAACCTTTTCGCCAGTTGCTAAGATCAAGTCTATTAGGATATTACTTGCAATAGTTGCATACTACAACTTTGATATTTGGCAAATGGATGTCAAAACCGCATTTCTCAATGGAGAATTAGAAGGCGATGTCTATATGACACAACCTGAAGGTTTTGTATCGAAAGAAAGGCCAAATGCAGTGTGCAAGCTAAAGAAGTCCATTTATGGACTTAAGCAAGCTTCGAGGAGTTGGAATATTTGTTTTGACAGAACAATCAAATTGTTTGGTTTTGTCAGAAGCAAAGAGGATCCATGTGTTTATAGTAAACGCGAAAATGGAAACGTCGTATACCTTATCATATATGTCGATGACATCTTGATTATGGGAAGCGATCGTTCCATGATGCAATCCGTGAAAGAATGGATGTCTAGTTCCTTTATGATGAAGGATCTGGGTGATGCTTCCTACATCCTTGGAATCAAGATCTATCAAGATAGACCGAATAGGATGTTAGGATTATCACAATCCACTTACATAGACAAGTTGCTAAGGCGCTTCTCAATGGAGAATTCTAAGAAAGGTTTTCTTCCTATGGGACATGGCATTGTATTGTCAAAGAAGGATTGTCCTTCTAATGACAAAGAAAGAGACAACATGAAAAGGATCTCATATGTTTCGGCTATAGGATCTTTTATGTATGCCATGATATCTACTAGGCCAGATGTAGCCTAAGCGCTTAGCATGACAGGCAGATTTCAGCAAAATCCCGGTGAGGAACATTGGAAAACTGTTAAGACTATTCTTAAGTACCTTAGAAGGACTAAAGAATATTTCTTAGTCTATGGTGGACAACCAGAGTTATCAGTTACTGGGTATACTGATGCTAGTTTCCAAACAGACTATGACGACTATAAGAGTCTCAGTCTGGATATGTTTTTATCCTCAATGGTGGAGCAGAGAGTTGGAATAGTTCCAAACAAGGTACAACTGCCGATTCCACCACCGAAGCCGAGTATATTTCTGCATCTGAAGCTTCCAAAGAAGCTGTTGCTTTGTTAGAGTTCGTTAAGGAACTGGATGTCGTTCCGAGTGCCAGTAGTGCAATACCTTTGTACTGTGACAATACTGGTGTTGTTGCGCAAGCAAAAGAACCCAGAGCTACGAACAAGAACAAGCATGCTCCTAGAAGATACCATCTGATCAGAGAAATAATTGAAAGAGGCGACATAAAATTAGAAAGAGTACCCACTGATGATAATTTAGCTGATCCTTTCACTAAACCGTTATGTATAGCAAAACACAACAAGCACTTTGAGAGCTTAGGTGTTAAGCATGTTGGTAGATGTCTTTGAATCAATGGGAGTTAAAAAATTTATATGTCTTAGAAACATTTTGTGTTGAGACAATATTACTTAATCACATTCAATGAAAATTTTATTTTCTATGGGTTTTGTGCACTTATTGGAATAACTGTTTAAATGTTTGTCTTTATTCTAAATATTTGTTCCCTTGAATTATGGTTTCGTTAATGGTGTGAGACATTAATGATATAGTATAATTCTAAAATAGCCCTAACCAATGATCATCAAGAATGGGATATTGATGATATGTTATAGGTTAGCATGGGGTTTTGCATCACATTCTTCGAGAATGTAGTTGTTCTCACAACTATGAGATATTAGATATCCGTGATGGATCCATGGTATACTTTGGAGAGTATTGGTATACCCTACTATTAAACTGTTTTGTCAAGTGTCTACAGTTTATTAGTGCATGAAGTATGTAATAGTCCTTGGATCTGAGGTCATTACACATTTTGTTTGTTGAGTGGTGTGCTTTGATCTTGTCCAACGCTTTGCCTCCCAAAGGAGGATTGAGACACGGACCTGTGTTGGATATATCATAAGATAAATGAAAATGGTAGTTGAGCCAAGAATGAGATTCATTCCTCGATTAGAATTTCGAGAGAACACTCAAATTCTCTATATTATTTGACCATTAAGTCATTGGCCAATGCAAAGATATATTCGATTAAAGTAATTGAATATGATCGAATGGGTCATTTAATAAAGATGAGATAAAGTGATTGAGCTATTTGGATGACACATAGCAAATCTTAGGCTCAATCGGGTGGTTCGTGAATGAAAGGATATTACTATAAACTTTATGTAAAGGCTTGTTTACCGAATTCACGTAAACGTCCTTCATATATCGAGCTACGCTGCCAACGCAGTCTAGGAGTTTTGTGCAAACTTCAATTAGATCGTCGTCGATAATGAGGGCCTAAAGGGTCACACTATAAGTGTATTTTGATCCGCTCAAGGGTACAAAGTTGGAACTGCGTATTGTATCTAATGCTAGTCCAGGTGGGAGATTGAAAGGAAATGGGCTAGAATTAGATTAATATGGATTAATTAATTATAGTTGGGCTACAATTATATTAGTCCATAAGCCCAACAATCATGGAACCCTAGTGACTCTTCATCTATATAATGGTTATTTATTCTCCATTGTGGGGCATGAGAAATAGCGTAACATTAGAGAGAAAATACGTAAAGCTTTGTAGAGAGAATTCCTAGCATTCTTCTACGGAGCAATTGTACCGGGATAGTTCATGCATCGGATTGGATTGCACGTGGACCTCGATAGTAGTGGATTCAACTTGCAGGATTCAATCGCAGAAGAAAACAACACAATATGTAAGATTTAGTTCCGTTGTGTTTTACATGCTCAACTTGCAATATGATTATGAATCTAAATCTGTATTCTTGTATGCAAATTTCCGCTGCGCTCATTATATGATTACAAGAAATCCTAACAATTCCTGCCATAAAAGAAGAACTATTTAAATAAAAGAAATTTATACCATATACAAATCAGTGTTAGTTATATAAATAATGACTAAGTCAAATTATTCTCAGCTTTTAAAACTGGAGCATGGAAATTAAAATATGTGGTTGTTGTCATCACAATTTTTGTTTTATAGAATGCTTTATTAAATAAATTAAGGCACAATTTTTTTATGGCAGTAATATCTTTATATATAGTTAAGAATAGCTATTTTTAAACAGCATGCTTAGTACGGAGTATTTTTTTCCCCTAAAAATACCTTACCCACTTCACAAAGATTTTACCATCACTCACCACTCATTCAGATTACACAATCAGCAATATCAACAAGTGAAAATTCAGTTACCACTCGTTTCTCTTAAAAATTATCTCTTTTTATTCTTTGTTTATGTTCTTTGCTATGTTCCAAGTTACATTTACATTTTTTGTTGCTGCGAATAGTCGTTTAGTATGCCTTCACTTCTTAGCTGACTAAAGAACAGTTATTTTGTTGCTGCGAATAGTCGATTTCAAAAATTTTATATCTAATAGTAATATAATTCGATTTCAAAATCAAAATAGTAGTTGTAGTGTAGTAGTATGGAGTACTCCTATATTTTTGTCTATGCTGAACGATATTTGTGTAGAATTGGACATATTATTAGTTTTGATTTGAACCGTAAAGATGACATAATAATCATAATATGATAATATTTGTATTCCACATGCGTCATGCCGACATAACTTCGGACTCTGCCAAAAAAGGAAAAGAATCATAATTTTGAAAATTCCTGGTTTTCAACAAATTGAATTTACGTGGTAGATAAAAAAAATACCGTTTCGCTTTTATAATTTTTTAAATAAAAAATACTTCTTCCTCCGTCCCAATTAAATTGATATATAACTTTTGGACATGTAAATTAAGAAATTGTTGAAAAGTATGAGAGATGAATAAAGTAGGAAAGATAAAAATAGAAAGTAAAGTAGACAGTGGAATAAAATAAGAGCGTCTCCAGTGGCGCCCCTCCCACTAGGACTTCCCACAAAACTGTCTGCTATGTCATCACTAGCCCCTCCCATTCCACTGCCACATCACTAGCCCTTCCCACTGCACTAGGACTTCCCACTAGTACTTCTCGCAATTATTCAATTTACGGAATTAAAATGTCGACACGGAATACGGGAAAATTCAAAAACTTCATTAAAAAAATTACACAATTAAAAAAAAATTACATAATTTAAAGAAAATTACATAATTTAAAAAAAAATTACATAATTTAAAAATAAAATTACATAGTACCCTCGGCTCTCACTCCTCCTCGTCCTCGTCCCCGTTGCCCGTGCCACTGCCGCCTCCGACGTGCCCGCCCCCCATCTCGACGCTATAATCATCAATGGGTGGCATTCCTAAATCGCGCCGACATTGATCGACCACATCCTTGCACAGCCTCTTGAACACAGGATCGTGGGTGTTATACCACTTACTCGTGCTCTGCATCAGGGTCTTCGTTAGCTGCGCACGGGCGAGACGGTCGTTCCCTGGGCCTTCTGGGGCCTCCGATTCGACCTCGTAGGACTCGCTGCCGCTGCCGCTTCCCCTCACCATCCGCTGCGCAGCCTTTGCCCCATGGGCGACGACGACGGTGGGAGTCTGTTCGTGGTAGCGGGGCCACTTCCTCGGCTTCGGGGAGCTCGTGCGAACCAGCACTCTCACCTGAAGAGTTGATCTTCGTCCGCTTCCAGTCCGTCGACACCCACAACAAACTTTTGCGAGTCCTTGACCACGAGAAAGGCCTCCCATTGGTCAAACTCTTTGAACTTCAATTCTTTGTCGGGGTACTGGGCCAAGGCTCGTCTTCGTACATCATCTTCAGACATGTCGCTGGTTGCCATGTGCATGTTGTTGTGGTAGAGGGCGGCAAAACGACTGAGCTTAAGCCTCAACCGAAGCCACTGTTTCCGGCATTGCTCGGAAGTACGAGCCTTCGCCCCAGACGGTTTGCAGACGCGGTAGGCCTCACTAATGCGATACCACAATCGGTCAACATACTGGTTCGGCCCGACATAGGGATCCTCTACTACCCCGACCCAGGCCTTCGCAAGCGCGTCATTTTCCCACACCGTCCAGATCGTCCTGCTCTCCTCCGCCTCATCCTCACCCTCCTCCTCTGCTGTAGCCCCCGTGTTCGAGGAAGAGCTCGGCACTTTGCCCTTGCCCCTACCCCCGCCCCTACCTCCGCCCCTGGTCTTTCCCTTGCCTTTGCTCCTGCTCCTTGCAGCAGGCTCCGCCTCATCGGGAGTCTCACGGATCGGCGATAGCCCCAACTCCGCTCCCAGCTCCTCAAAAGAGAAAGTCTCGATGCCGGCGTACTGAGTCTCCGGAACAGTACTAGGGGAATCGTCGGCCAACAAATTATATATGGGCGATAGACAGATTCCCTAGGCGTCCTCGGGCTCCTGTGCTGCATCGACCCACCCACCGCCATATTTGGCGGCGTACCGCCCATCCCCACTGCCCCGGGTATCATCCCACCCACCTCCGCCATATTTGACGGCATACCGCCCATCCCCGCTGCCCCTGGCATCATCCCACCGACGCCCGCCATATTTGACGGCGTACCGCCCATCCCCGCTGCCCCGGTCATCATCCCACTCATCTGACTCATCAACTAGAACATATTGTAGAACATTTGGGGATTCATCCCCCCCATCTGGGGATTCATCCCCGCCATCTGGGGAGTCATCCCCGCAAATTGGGGATTCATCCCCGCATAGTTTCCTTCTGTTCCGGTGGGAACTGGGGGTGTGTTTCCGCCGCTCGTGGTGGGGGAATTTCTATTGTACTCCATTGTAGTAGAAATGAAATTTGTAGATTAGAAAGAGAAACTTGTGAACACAAGTGGTGTGAATGAAATGAAGTTGGGGGACTTATAAAAAAATTAAAATTAAAATCTCGGACGTCCGACCGGGACGGCCGACCTTCGCCACTGTGGCGGACGTCCGGTCGGACGTGCGCGCGAGGGGCGAGCCCATGGGAGGGGCACTCGAGACGGGCGTGGGCGGACGTCCCACCCACTACGGCGGACGTCCGATCGGACGTCGGCGAGGAGCGACCGGGACGTCCGCCAGTGGTGGAGGCTAGGGGATAGGCATATCGGCTAGCCTATCCCCGATCGGCGAGCTCTAGCCGATTCAAGGGCGCTAGCCGATCCGCTAGCCGCCATTGTAGGCTCGAAATCGGCTAGCCGACCGGCTAGAATTTTTTAAAAAAAATTTAAATGAAATTATTGCATTTTTAATTTAAATGAAATTATTAGAGCACCTTAGGATGTACTTTTTTTTAATTTAAATGAAATTATTGCATTTTCCTGTATGTGTGTCGTAAATTTAATTCTGTATTTTGCGCGATCGTAATTTATTTGTTTTTTATAATCTTTTTTATTGTGGCTAGGCTATTGCTAGTTCAATTTCTTGTCCTGATGATGTGACGGGAGGGGTTTCTAGTCCTAGATGATGTGGCAGGAGGAGTTTTTGGCTAGTCTATTGCTAGCGGATGGTTGGGCAATTGCCATTGGAGATGCTCTAAGAGTGATTGGATATCTTATTTTTTGTTAAAAAAGGAAATGACTCAACTTAATTGAGACAGAGGGAGTAGTAGTCATCGTCACTCTTCTAAACTTCCATTTTTCTCATCTCTCTCTTTCACTCACCCAAATTACATACGGTCCAGGGGTGGTAATTCGAATATCGGGTATTGGGTTTACCCGTACCCAACCCGATACCCGCCGGGTATTGAATACCCAATATCCAATTTTATGGGATTGGGTATGGGATTGGATATTGAAATTTAAAATAAATCAGGTATTGGGTAACTCGAACGGGTATTGGGTATTACCCGAATATCCAATTTATTATTTAAAGAATTTTTAAAATTAGGTTTAGCCATTTTGGGCTTCAAGAGTTGAGCTAATTTATTTGCTAATTACTAGTACAACTTACTAGGTTAACTTTCTCTAAACTATAAATAAGTCAATCTCTCTTACTCTAGGTCACGGCTTCTCCAAACTCTCACCTCGCATTCATTCTTTGGAATAATTATTTTGACTTTTGAAGTATATTATTGGTTGCTTCTACAGTTTAATAAAATGTGTAACTTTTAATTATTTTACTTACATATTGCATAACCAATCCCCATAAATATAATCGTATACTTTAAAATAAAAGTAGCGCATTTTTTTTTTGTAGTTTTATACCACTAAAAAATAAATGCAACAATAAAAATATTAATCAAATTAAATATTTCTATATTTATACTAATATATAAAATTTAAATTTTTTATTACTCCCTCCGTCCCCGATTAAGAGTCACACTTGCATTTCTGCACTCGTTTTGTAAAAATGATAATAAATAGTTAAAGTGGAAAAATGATAAAGTAAGAGAGATAATAATGTAGTGAAGAGTCTTCTTTACATTATTCTCTCTCTTAATTTATCATTTTTCCACTTTAACTATTTATTATTATTTTTATAAAACGAGTGCAGAAATGCAAGTGTGACTCTTAATCGGGGACAGAGGGAGTAGTTATTAACACATGTAAAGAGTCGGGTATTTGGTTACCCGATACGTCGGGTATGGATACCCGGGGCGGGTATTGGAGTACCCGAAAATATATCGGGTCGGGTTTTTGATAGATATTTAGATGATTTTCGGGTTTGGATACCCAATTTTTTCGGGTCGGGTATCCACGGATACCCGTATTCCCACCCCCTACGTGCGGATGATTTTTTTCATTTAAAGAAAAATAAGCAAAATCCAAATTTACTTTAAAATATTTTTGAAGGAAAATTTAGAAATTTTGAAGTTTATAAATTTAACTCTTAAATTAAATATCGTTATGCCTTGGATTTATTGTTTCCAAGTTTAGATATGAGTACTCCTCCGTCGCACAATAGAATTCCACATTTGACTTGACACGTGTTTGAAGAAATATAAAGGAAAGTGGATTGAAAAAGTTAGTTAAACATGAGTCTCACTTTTATATACTCTCTCCGTTCCGCCGTAATTGAGGCGTTTCTGTTCAGCACGGAAATTAAGAAAAAGATGTTTATTGTATTAAATGGAGGCGGGAAAAGTAAGAGAGAGAGAAAAAAGTAGAGATAATAAAATAAAAAAGTGAACAAAGTAGAAAGAATAAAGTAGGAGTGAATGTGGTAGGAAAGAAAAAGTAAGGTAATTATTATTATATGGGAAAATGACTCAATTATGAAAGAGCTTCTCAAAATGAAAAAAAAAAAACTCTTGATAGTGGAACGAATGAAGTATTAATTTTACAATGAAATATTAGTGAAATAGTTTAGTAGATTGTAAAGCCTACTTATTCTTTATAGTAAAAATGAAAGAAAACTCTTGTTGTGAGATAGACTTAAATGATAAAAGTAGATTCTTGTTCCGGGACACGAATTTGCATAGGCAAGTAGGTATTCGGCCTTTTTAAATTTAATTGTAAATGGGCTTTTATATGTAACTATTATTGGGCCTATATAATTAACAATTGGGCTCTTGATTTAAAGAGTTAATTAATGGAACTTCTTGAATACCACTCCTTCTGTTTCATATTAATAGAGTCATTTAGTAAAAGTCAATACATTTTTTCCACACACACTTTACTCTCTCTTCATCCATCTACATTTTTCATTTTTCACTTTATTCTCATTTTACTTAACTCACCAAACACAATTTTTCTTAATCTCCATCCCGAAAAGAAACGCCTCCATTACTATGAAACGGATGGAGTACTAGATTTGTTGGTTGCAATGGGGGCTCAAATGCATGAATAAATTGTATTATGCCCATCTCCTTCGACGAAATTGAGAATGACAAGAAGATTTTGTAGTTGGTTGCACACGTCATAACAGGTAGGCTTTGATGCAACTTAGAAGTTAGAAGCTAGAGTTGGAGGTGATAAATATGGAAGGGCTTGTAGTTGTAACTTGTAACCGTAGGTGACTACGAGAGTAGGGCAGGGGGCTCTCTGGTCGGGCTCAGGCGATTTGTTTTGGCGTTGCTCGGGCCTTGCTGAGGGTAAGCGACAAGCAAGAAGGCCTTCTGACTAGGGACTCGAGAGGAAAGCTAGAAAGTGCCCTCAATTCTCCAAGCGTTGAGGTCACAAATGTATCTTTGCTGGATATCATGTTTCCACTCTAATTTTGCACCAAATGTACATGCTTATTTTGAGCTTGATGCAATTGGAAACTTAATATTAAAAGTTAAAACACTAGTACTGCTATATTTATATATTCACCACACACTTTACTAAAATTATTCATTTTATCATTCACATTTTTTTAATTATATAATTGAAATAAAATAAAATTACTTGCAAATTTTAACCTGGGTTTTGTGACTTCTTGTAGGCCTACTTATTCGGCCAGTTCCGGTTCTAACCGAATCGGTTGACTGGTTAACCGGTTATAAATTTTCATAAATCCTCGAACCGGAACCGGCCTGTTAAGAATCGGTGGATTCCGGTTCCGAACCGGAACCAATGTGTAATTTTAATCCGAATTTATTTATAATTTAAATAGTTCAATACTAAAAAAAAATTAATCCAACAGCTAGAAATATAACAAATAATGCCTAAAAATTCAAATAAATACACAAAAAATACAAACCAACAATATAATAATATTCATATATCGATAAGAGTGATGTCAAGTGTAATAGGTTGGACTAGTTTATGTTAGGAATTTTTTTATAAAAAAATAGGAGTTCTAAACTTTAGCAATTTTTTTTAAATATAAGTTTTGATATTGAATTCCATTTTACATTTTTTTTGGCTAAACTAATATTCAATGGAATTTCCAATATTAATTGATCTTATTGTGACTTTTTGGTTTATAACGGAACAGTTGATAAATTGTTCACAAACAAGTTAAAATCGTAAATTTGTTATAAAATTAAATTTCTATCATATGAAATGATATTGTATTTGTATAAAAGATAAATATATAGTTATGTCAGAAAATTGATGGTAGGAAGAGCCTGTTATTTTACTTTAATTAAACATCCTAAAGCCTAAACCCTAAAAATCACACAATGTTTCAAATTATTTTACTTTAATTAAAAATTAATTCAATTAAATTAGATTTATCAGTATATTAAATTATAAAAATAAATTAAAATTGAATTATAATCCGGTTGCGGTTAGGAACCGGTCGATTTCGATTCTAACCGGAACCGGTTTTATTTAAAAAGTTGGAACCAGAACCGATTTTTCCGGTTCCGGTTCCTCAATTAACCGGCCGATTTCGGTTAACTGAGAACCGGAGAACCGTTTAAGGCTTTAAGAGCATCCTCATCCGTGCTCTTAGCTAAGAGCACGGAGGTGGGCCCGGACCCACTTTTATTCCTTGTCCTTAGCTAAGAGCACAACACCCACATCCGTGCTCTTAGTTAAGGACAAGCTCAAGGGTCCCACCATTCTATTATTCAATTTAAATACTCCAATTATTAAAAACATTTCTACATTATAAAAATACATTATAAAATAAAAATTACATAATTAAAATCCTAAAAAATACAAATTACATAATTAAAATACTAAAAATAAAAATACATAATTAAAATAAAAAATACATAATTAAAATCCTACAAATTAAAAATTACAAACGTGGAAGACTATTCCTCTAACCCCAATTGCCTCTTGAGACCCCGGATCAATTGCTCATGTGTTGCAAGTTGTTCCGGAGTCATGTGAGACGTATCGGTCATATGAAGTTGACTCAAGATGGCCCACAACGAGTTGGTCGGGGGTGGAGGAGGCACAAAGGGAGCGGGGGCGGCGGGCGGATGGAGTCGGGCGCGGCGGCGGGTGGTCGTCGCCTCTTCCTTCCGACCGGCCGGCGGGAACCGCTCGGGCCGGCGTCGGGGCTACCTGTTAGTTCCGGCAAGCCGGGTAGCCACATCATCGGAGGAGGATAGAGCTACCGACCTCGACCGTTTGCTGGAGGAGCTGGAGGAGGATGCTGCTATGCCGCCCCTATACTTCGGATGTTGGCGCCCTCTCCGCCAACAATCGAGGTACTTGAACGGTTTGTACTCCTCCCGTTGGTATGCCGCCAAGGCGGCAGTGATGATGTCGAGCTCGTTCGTGCCGCTCCCCGCCGACCGCTCTTCCCGGAGGTAAATCCCCTGGAACTTCCCGATTGCCTCGTTGCATCTGTAGATGCAATTGCGAACCATACTATCATTGCGATATATGGTTCCCTCCGGCCGGGTTTCATTGTAGAGGCGAGTGATGCGCCACCAATAAGTTTCCCCGGTTTGGTTCGTGCCGACGTCCGGATCTTCGGAGACTGCCAAGTAGGCTTTGAACATCGCCATCATCTCACCCGGAGTGTACGGGGTGCGGGTGCCACGAACAGGAGGAGTAGGACCAGTAAGTAGGAGTAGGAGTAAGAGAGCTGCTCCTTCTCCCGATCCGGGTTCGGGTGCCCACCCGAACCCGGGGCGTTTAGGTCGTGCAACGGGTAAGGACGGTAGCCACCCGGAGCTTGCTAACCTTGGGTTTGAGGAGGGGCCGTAAATTGGGTTTCCGGACTATATCCGGCCTCGGAGTCGAACCAATCGTGGTTCCAACCGCGATTGCCGGAGGGGTGATCCCCAAAGCCGGACATTGTGTAGTGTGGTGGGAATTTAGATGATAGAGTAGGAGGAAAAAAGATGAGAGAATGTAGATGATGATAGTATAGATAATAGATGAAAATGTGATTTTTTTTGTGTTGGAGTGGGGGTATTTATAGATGAAAATGTGAATTTTGGGGAAAAAAATTGAAAAATTAATTATAAGTGGGTAGAAAACGGATATATTTTTTTTGGGAAGTGGGAAAATATTTTTTTTTATTTAAAAACATTTTTTAAAATAAATTTCGAATTTTAAAAAAAAAAATGAAATTGCCAACGGCTATGCCGTTGGCCAATCAGCAGCTGCCACGTAATTGTGCTCAGCGGCACGGACGTGCTCTTAGCTAAGAGCAGCGCCGTGCCGCTGGCACGGACGGACAAGCTCCATCGGCGGACGAACGGCTTGGTGCTCAGCGGCACGGACGGACGAGCGGTGCGTTGAGCACCGCTGCGGATGCTGTAAGCACCTCCAACTTCTTGTCCAACTATACACAAAGCCGCTAAAACTTTTAAATATGGCAGCGATTTGGTTTGCCGAGGAAAATTTTTGTATTTTATTTTATTTTAAATCTAATGCTTACCATAAAAATTAGTTTTATTTAGTAGTAGTATTATTGTATTTATTTAAAGAAAATAGAAAAATAAGCTTGGTATCTTCACAGAATCACAGTTAGTTCTAATTAAAATAAATAAAGATATCGACATTTGTAATTATAAATGGCTTTATATTAAAACAAAAATAATAATAATAGATTATTTTAAAAATAATGACGAATAAGCCCATATCTTTTACAAATTTCAGTTTGAGCCAAATGTACAAAACTACTCTTCTTCTTCGAATGGTGTACATTTTGGGTTTGCTTTGGTTGCTCCGCATCCGCTGCTACAAACCAACACCAGCCTTGATGCTGATTTGTGCATTTCCAAACTCGAATTATGACGTAGTAGATGAAGTGCAAATATGAATTTATTGGTCAATCCTAGTCTAAGCTATGCGCCGACGCCATTGAATCAAAACCCCTGTAAAACCACCCGCAAAATCCATTCTTGTCATCTCATCTCATCCCGAAGAAGGTATTTTCTTTGAATTCCACTTTCTTTTAGGCTTGTCTAAGGTTTTTGTACTAATTTATGCTTGAATATAGTTGTGATTTGTATGACTTGCACAATGAGGTGGTGCCGTACGCAGAGGCGTGGTCTTGGCAGAAGGCCATTGTGAGGGAGAGAAGTGCACTGAGTCACAGAAATGAAGATTTCTCAGACAGTTTGATTGTCTTACAACACCACCCTGTTTACACCATGGGCACCGGCAGCTGTGAGAATTACTTGAATTTTGATGTCAACAATGCTCCTTTTGATTTGTACCGCACCGAAAGAGGTGGTGAAGTTACATATCATGGCCCTGGTCAGGTATCACTCTTCCTCATTTTTCACTATGTTTACTTTGTTAGTTGTTCATATTTTTGCTACCAATGGAGAATTGGTCAAAATTTGAGGAATTTCTTATTCCTCTGCCTATCTCAGTTCTAGTTATTCGAATAATGGATCTTCGAATGTAGACTTGTGGTGACTTTGGCATAATAGGCTTGGCAGAAGTTTGGAATCATACTAAATTTTGTCAGGAATTCACTTAGGAAGCCTATGAAGAGATAAATGTGTTCCATTGTAGATATGATATGGTGAGTGATGGTTCTTTGCTCTGACCAATATGATCATTTTCTATGTAGCTAGTCATGTATCCTATCATCAATCTCCGGTATTACAAGATGGATCTCCATTGGTACCTGAGATCACTTGAAGAGGTGGTTATTCGGGCTCTTTCTTCGACATTTGCTATTAAAGCTTCAAGAGTGCAGGGCTTAACTGGCGTTTGGGTTGGTATGTATTGTGATTTCAGTATCTCAGTTTCATTGTTTTTGCTGGTCTATAAGGCGAGGTCATTTGCGTGGAAACACATAAGATTGATGTTTGCGTCCTTTCAAGTTACTATATAGTTTAAAGACATACAAGGCTCCATTTTAGATAGGATTCTCTGCGCTATTGGATAGTGCGGGATGGAATTCATGGAGTCCTTAGAACTTGAATGTGTGAGTTATTGACTTGTTGTGATTGTCTTTGCGGATTCATCTGTAATAATAGTGGGGGCGATATAGATAATACTAAAGAATTTGCTTCAGAGAGCATAAGAAAATCCTGATTTGGTTAATAGCAAAACCCATTCAAATGCACACTAAACAAAAAAAAAGATATGTGATTAGTTGATGTGATCTTTTAAAACAAGTAGAGAAAAAGGAAAATCATAAGCAGCACAGCAGAACTAAGGATCTTTATTCTTGCAGCTTCTTGAGTATTGTATGATAGAAATTCTGGTGTATTGGTTGTATAAATTTTTTATGTCAAATGACTTCTCATACTTATTTTGCTGTCAAGTCCTGGAAATCATCTAGAGATGCTTCGTTATCACAAACAAAAACTGAAAATTAAAGTAGAAAGTTCAAGGATGCAATTCATTTGTGTTTGGCAATCTTTACTTGCATCTAATATTCAAAGAAATTAGCATGGTATATGAAAGATTGGAAGATGTCTTCTCATTTCAGATTGCTGCTTCATATATTCATTCACCATTCATAATTTTGCTGCTATATCAAAGCTTTTATATAAATTATGAAAATTTTGAAATTATTGATAGGTGTTTTGACCTTTCTTTCTCTCCCTCAGTTTGGGTTATCATTCTTGAACTGAAATTAATGTCCATATGCATCTTTATTTCTTTCTTGTCCTCTTTTTGCTGCACATGCAATGATTTCCTACATGAGTTTTGGCCTGAACAATATAAAATCTTTACATCTTCAACTATTAGGTGATGCTAAATTAGCTGCCATTGGTATCAAAGTATCAAAATGGATAGCATACCATGGCTTGGCACTAAATGTAACCACAGACTTACAACCCTTTGATCAGATAATCCCATGTGGGATTAGGGATCGTCAAGTTGGAAGCATCAAGGGGCTTCTAAATGAAAATGGGCGCCCAGTCGAAGATTATGATCTCAATGATGATCAAGATTTGATGGACACTACTTGTAGGTCAATTGTTAGGGAATTCTGTGATGTTTTTCAAATCGACTTGTGCCAAAAAACTTCACAAAGACCGGCTACTGGGAATCTGTTGGCCTAACATCTTGAAAAGCCAATCGTTACAAATGATTTAGAAAAGATACAGCATTCTGTGCACTTTTGATTGTATTGTGTGCTTCATTAACATAATACAGTGAAGAAGAAAGAGTTTTTGAGCAGATTGTCTTAATAACCATAAAGTTTAGTCTAATCCATGAATCTTTAAAACATTTTTGGAATGTATGAAAGGAGGTTATGTTTCATTTTTTCTTCGATTTCAAATAATTATTTAGTGATGACGTAGTGTAATTAAGTTGATGAGTTCACATAATCACATCATCTAAAAGGAGGTATCCCCGCTTAAAAATCTCATTTTGTCATTTTGTTCGTCCTCTAACATAAGTTTATTTTACTTTTACTATTGATGTAGAAAATCCATTCTCATTTTATATAAATCTTGCATATAAAATTGGACCACATTCTACTAAAAGAGGGAGTAGAAATTTCTTAGCTAATCTGTATTTCAATGCTGCAAAATTCATAATCTCGATCTCATACGCAGAACACTACATTCTCTAAAGCAAGGAAAACGAAATACTGTATCGACATTAAGGGGATGAAAATAGATCTATCACTATATACATCAGTAGTTCTCTGCAACTGGCCTCGATGGAAATAGGCGAAGTAGAAATGTCAGGAACGACCAGAGACAGACGACCCCAATAACTCGAAAAGTGACTATCATCGAAATCAAAGCCCCAGTTCTTTCCATAACTGCAGGGGTTGCAGATGCCTCCCTCATCCCGTATACTAACCTCTCAATGAAACTCGTAGCCCTGGTCAACTGATATATCCTATAGACCTGAGGACAATGCAAATACTTTAAGCAATGACTCCATTTGAATCAAGATAAATGAAAATTCAATGCAAGCATTTTGTACCTCGAAGATAATGGGTATAAGAGGCCAACTGGATGAGCCATTCCTCTCAAGACGTTTCTCAAAGATATATTGAACTAAACAACCAGCTAATAAAGGAGCGACTGAGACTAATGCGGAAATACCAATCACTGGCCAGGTAACATAAACAGCTAGAAGCGGGGCAAATACTTTGAAGCCCATAGTAAAGTAGGTTGATGCCAGATATCCTTTAAGTCCTGTGATGAGGGACCATCTCTTTGAGCTAAACTCAAGATATGGCTTCTGTACACGTTCAGTTACAAGCAGAAAGATAGCAAGTCCAGCATAAAAGATTATCTCAGTTGAGAAGGAAGAGATTATTTCTGCGACAAACATCGAAGTTAAAAATTGTTAATGTTTTGTGATCTGAAAATGTGTCTTTCCTGCAATAAGAAAAAGAAAATCCCTGACCCTCTGACACTCATAATAAATGTATTTAAATGTTTGTGATAAATTGATGTTTTTTGATCATACGTGAGAGGAAAATGCAGACAATGAATTTATTCTAGTAAGAGCAAAATCAGAAGAACTTTCTTTCATTATGCCATTCAATCACCTGTTTGCTGAAGTTCACTTTATAAATAGGCTAAGATCACTTTTTATTAAAACAAATTCAGGTATTCTGAATCCCGGCATTTAAGCATGGTGAACCTAAATCTGCTAAGTAGCTTTACATTCCGCCTTTTTCATAGCAAACATCATAGCGGTTATACATCATACAGAATTACAGATAACAAAAATCGAGCAAATCGCCCCTAATCATGTCCAGTTCATTGAAAATAAAAGAGAGAACAATAAAATCTCACTGAAGTATCTGAACTTCAACTTGCAGGAGAACTTATCCACACTGAGTTGCACCAAGTACCATTTCCAGTAAGGCAAATATATTCAGATAAAGGATAGTAAAAACAAGTCTCAGATGGAGCGTTCCTTTCATACTCGAATATTATGACTTGGCTCACAAATTACGAATGAAGATTAATGACACTACCAGATACATTAGTTCGTCACTCAACATCTGAGATAAGCAACTTCAGACACAGTTATATTTTCAGAAAAATAAGATGACTGCATTGTAGTCTCAAGCACAATATACAAGTTAGAACCAATCCAAAAGGCAATCAAACATCACTAAGCATACTCTGCTAAAAGAATTTGCAAAATACCTGCAAAAATCTCATTCCTGAAAGCTTCCTCGACAGCGGCAGCAACAAAGAACTGGGGAACAATCAACGCCGCAATCAAAGCAGCCGGGGCCAAAGCCCACAGTAAGGAGCCAGTCCCTTCCTTAAACGGTGCCGATACCAATTTGCCCTCTTCCACCGACTGATGGCTCAACCCACCAAAAGAAACAGAGCCCGACTTCCCATGAAATCCTTCCGACCCCTTTCTTACAAAAACCCGAAAATCTAACTTCCTTGGAGAAATCAAATTAGCAGCACGTATGAAGCCCTCGCTTCTTAAAGATGAAACCACAGCTGAAATGCGGGAAAATGAGTCGGCTACGCACAATTTATTTTTAAAATAGGAACAAAATTAGGGAAACTTACATTTGAGCTGAATATGAAGGGGCCTCGGAATTATCAACCCAGATTGATTTCTGTGATGCTTGTTGACCTAGGAATAGATATATTTCTTAATTTATGGAAATTATCGTAAGGAAATGAGAGATTGAAGACAGTACACTTACAGCTTGAAATCGGCGGGGCGAAATTTGGATTGAGGGAGGACAGGTTTGAAGGAAAACAGAGGCAGATTGAAGCTTCATCTTTCCGTTGTTTGATATATTACGATTTCGGTGGGAATTTTGAAGGGTGGGGTTTTAGCAGAGATGAATTATCAAACAGGGCTCGATAACTTTATCGAACCCAGCTCAATAATGATGATGCATGGTTGGTTCAAGCCAACATTTGAGTGCCACTAACATATGATCGACCCTTTAGTCAAACCTTCATTTGAGCGATGAACACATTGATCAAAGAGCACATTTTTCGAGCATTTATTTCTAGATTCCTTTTATGAGATTTTAACAAGATTGAGCTTGATTTTGAACACGATTTTTACACTGAAACATCGTTGCATTCGAATTCAAATGTTAGTTTCGCTTCCAAAATTCGACCTCCCACACTATCAATTTTAGCCAAAATTAGATTGTAATTTGTAATAACGTTCTAAACAAAATTTATAAATTGGTGGTATGTTTAGAACCAAAAAATATTTTCATTAATAATATAACTATTTATTTAATAGTACTAGTGTTTAAGTTAGTGAATAGGTCAAAACTCATTTTGATTGTCAAATTTAAAGGCATCATCACTTTTTAAGACAAAAATGAACCAATTCGTTTTGTTTTAATACTTAAAACTTCTCCATCAAATATAATGTTCTTTGACATAAATCATAAAATGATCATACATTTAAGATTGAAAAAAAATAATAGACCTCTTTCTATTTTGCCGTCAAAATCAATCTCACGTGGTTTCGAGAAACCAGTTGATAACAAATCATAGATGGCAAGCTGTTAAAAATCTGCAATATTCTCATCTAACAAAGAATCCTTCAAAGAATTTCACAACAATCTAAGTGTACCTCTCAGTTTATGTACAAAAATATACACACATCCCACGCAGCACGGACTTACGACTCCAGACCTCTTCCTAGACCACGTCGAATAATGCTGAGCTCGCCTTACAAGCTAGTGCGGTTAAATGAGAAACAGGGGTTCGTATACATACATACATTATAGGTTGTTCATGATGGACGCAAGGTAACTGAACCAGGAGCTTTCGTTAATACCCCACCATCGGACATGTAGAAACAGTTATAGTTGATACGAGTAACTAGAGCCGCCAAATGAGGGAACTGCCCCACGTTGAGCTTCACGGAGAGAATCTGAAATTCCAAATAGATAATTAAGACAGGCAAACCATATCTGTCGTGTAAAACTAATGTCCTAATACTCGTGTTTTGTACGTGATATATTCTCGGTCACATGAATGCTAGAAGTTACTGGTTCTCTTTCATTATAGTTAGTTGGTCATTCATAATTGACATTACTGATACACCTCCAAGTGCTTTGAACCAACTACTGGGAAACCAAGAAAAGATGAAGAGAAGCCAAAGAGATAACTTGGGAGATGTTTCCGCAACAAACGTGAAAAACAGAGCAATAAGAAAACAAAGATTGTGTCAGTAAGAAATTCACGGACTATATTTTATTGAACTCTTTTTTTAGACGTTTGCAAGATGAAAAATCTTAACACTCCCAGCTGACATACTCCAGATTAAGAAGTCAAGTTTTGAGTTAATTTCAGTTTAGTCTTGCCAAACTTAGGGGCTTGGAAACAGATAGAAACGACAGAAGTTGACTGTTGACATTGCTAATATTAAAATGGTGTGATTTAATTGCATAAGCAGTTAAAGGTCGTGAATTGTTTAGCGATGAACCCTACACCAAACAAACTCATGGGGTCTAAGGTTCTATAACTTTTGGAAGGAAGCTGGATTCAGCAAAAGAGGTGGAAATATAAGAAAGTAGAAATAATCCGAATAAAACTTCAGGAAAAAAAAGTTTATGACCGAGGAATATACCCTGAGAAGGAAGGCCATGCAGTCATCAAACTGTTTCTCTATTCTCTCCACTTCCTTCTCACATCTTGCTTTTACGGCAGACACTGCTCCACTGCTGTTTATAGTTTGCTGTACAGAATAGAAGTCCAGCGCTAGCCCAAGAATACTGTTTATACGGCTAGCAATCAAACCCCACTGTGGGTAAACAGGGATTCTCATCAGATGCTTACAATTTTAATGTTGGTTCTATAAAGGTTTGCATCAATAACTGCTAATACTGAAACAGAAAACGGCAAGGACAAACCAGCTTGTCTGGAACCACGAAACATTGTCTTTGAATCGACAACAAGTAGGCCTCATGTACTTCAATCACTTCATCAAGAGTTCCAGCTGCTGCCACACCCTCACAAAGTTCTCGCCATGCATTATGATATACCTGTTCATCATATCCAGGTTACAGTCTAAAAGGAGCATCTCTACAAACACTTCTTATTCACAGTAGCTATCTTTCACAAAAGTTATCAGTTCATGGTCTAAATGAAATTTATTATACATGACAGATTGTTCATAAAAACATCTCGGCACCTAGTTATTTTCAATTAAGAACAATAATAAATTAAATTGAAGTTTTTATGTTTGAGAAGTTAGGAGCCACATTACTCTGTCCATAACATATTGATGAAAGGCATCTACAAAATGAAGCAGTTTGTGCTCTAGCAACCAGTGGCGCTTGTGTTTCCTTCTTGCAGTGCTTCTTTCCTGAAAGACACAAAGTTAAAATATTAATATTCAAAATACCGTCATTAGAGGACAAAAAATGTGCAACATAGCATAGACCAATTTCATTTGCTGGAAGTCTTAAAAATGAACGTCCAGCCACTTTAGACAAAATAAAGGTTGCAAATTAGCAAGCCGTACCTTCCACATCCACTTCCGAGCCTTGTCAAGCACAAATTTTGCACGTTTAACTTTCAATAAGAAATTCATAACCTGCAGAAAATACAGTGATGATATCGCCAATTATTAGTTTATCACAAACAAGAGTTATTCCTATGAACACGTCGGAATAGTACCTGATTGTACTTTTTCATTGCTTCCAGGTTCGCTATTAATTCAAGTGGCCAAGAGACCTATTGTTTTTTATACAAAAGATGTTTCAGTTCAAATTGTAGCTGCACCACTAAATTAAAGCTGAATGAGATATAAACATGTTTGAAGGCACATACCTTATATGTGAACTTTAGAGATTCGAGGACATCCATGCCAAAGCTCAGTCCTCCGCCTTTGCGAGGCGTGGAGACAGAATTAGATGGGTTGCTTTGTTCGTCTTCACCAAGATTTCTCCCTACTGATACGACTAACGAATCAGATGTACTCAGTAGTACATTATCAGAAGAATTCCTAATTGACTCCTGAAATAAAGTAAAATGTGGTATTAAAACACTCCTAGCTGATATTCAGAAACAAATGAAGGAAATACTACTCATAGGACTTCCAGAGCAGAAGTTAATAAAATGCCACTCATGCTTCAATAAATTATACTCATGAGCTTTTCAGTACTTCTAAACAAATAGAGTACCCCAATTTTGTCCCTGCACTATGTAGTGATCTTTTCATTTCTGAAATTAACTTGAGCCTGCAAATGCCATGGTTCGCATAACACAGATTTATTTTCCAAAGAAATTGCTGGTTTTAGTTCTCAAAAACACTATATGGGGCGTAATCTAAGAGAGAACCATATTATTTATTTGAGAAACATAGCGAGCAATATGGAATGTCATCAGCTATTGAAACCAAAGGTAGAGTAACAAGCCCAATAAAAAAAATTTGTTCTAGAACAATATCAGCAGCAAACAAAAGATTGACTTTTAAAACGTTAAAACCTACTTTAACATTAAAAGATAAGAAAACATAACTCTATACAAAAGTAAAACTCGATGAGGAATCACATAGAGAAAACCCTCATGGAAAGACAATCTACAAAATCACCAGTACAGAGGAACGAACAACTCTCAGGATGGATGTTATTATTCTGCAATCTGTCATTAACCAAACCACTGCATTTCTCTGGATGCTATTATTCTGCAATCTAGGAGAAGCATAGAGAGAAATGCAGTAGTTTGGTTAATGGACCATGCTCTCAGAAAACAACACTAGCCAAGTCTAGCTCGTTAAAGTCTCCTCGAGATGAAAATAACCATCACAAAAGGAGACTCAAGTCACTCGACAATCCAAAAGGGAAAACAAAATTGCCTAACAGGAGCCATGAAATCTGAAAATCAGTCAGCTGAATATTGTATACTCCAAAGTAGACTTAACTACGTCATGGAGAGTAGTAGGTTATGAGCATAACTATCCATTTGATTATCACAGGTCATCTTATTTTAATTTCCAGAATACTACAGTTTTGAGTTCAGAAACTAACCTGCAATATTGTGTTCAACTCAAAATCATCATCCAAGGACTCTCCTTTGTCTAGCTTATTGAAGATTACAGACAAGAAGTGTTGCAACAGATCACCTGTAAATTGCAAGATCCAGCCCAATCAATAATACGTAAATAATAGTTGATGTGTGAATATCTGGAACAGTAAGACATTGTTACCTGATCCTAATAAATATATGGCACGTAGAAAACCCAACTCATCTAGCAATCTCCAGTCATTCAGTAACTTTGACAACATAGTCCTCCCAATATAATCAGCCTGCATATGGAATCTAAAAGCTGTAGTATCATGCATCGTTGGCATTATAATTGTAAAGTAGGTAATCACTGTCATGAACCTGTTTCTTTATATAGGAGATAAGACATTCTTGAATAATAACCACAGGGAGAGGAGTTGTTTTATGTTCAGTGTTATTGATCCAGGTAAGGGTTCTTGATGGAAGAGTACAATTGTTCTGAAAAGGTAAAACCTCTGATATCTGAAGGTCCTCCTGTGAGATAAAAGAAAGCGTGTTAGACAAAATTAAAATTAGCTAATCTTACTTCAATAAAGCAAATACAGGATACAATACCTGGAAAAATGGAAGCACAGTGGGAAAAGGAAGCAAAACTTCCAGTAATTTTGTATCTTCCAGGAATCTCATATCTTGTAACTCACCAAACTGAAAAGTACTATCTATGTTCTTAAATGCCAAAGAGCCTTCACTGTTATTACTGAATATAGCCTGCCTCAGTGACTCATCATTTAGTGGGGGGAGATGAAATGCCTGAGAAATATTCAATGAGCCCCAAGAATCCTTATTTTCATGAAGAATCTCACGAAAAACAGTAATCGCTGGATTTTGCAAACAATATAATTGGGAAAGTGGGTCGGTTTTATTTGAATGACCTTCGAATGCATTCAGATTGTCGAATTTAATTGCACCTGTCCTCGAAGATGATGTCAAGCAAACATTTCTTTTCTGGGCTAAGGTGTCATCCAATAACTTCTGCCAGAATTCTTTTGGCTGCTTTTTTGCTGCTGAGATCTTATCAATAGTATCTGGCTCCTCACTGTTTCCAACAGATCCAACTAAGTGTTTGTCATCTTGCCATAAATGCTTAGCGATGTGATCACCATGACCAACAAGAGCTATTAGTGACAGGCAAAAGACTTCCGACAAAGTCAACCCAGCTATGCTATACACACTTTTAAGATCATCACCAGAAAATGCTGAAAGAGATGTCAAAGGAGCATGACGGATCAGCTGCAATGATTTACCTGCAGAAATTATAGCTTTTGCAATGTCTTTGATGAATAACGGGCAAGCTTGAAAGTCATTACTAGTATCTTCTTTTCCCATGACCGCACTTGACAAAGATACAGAAGCTCTGCCAGTCAGAACTTCTTTCAATTTAGACAAGTGAGGAAAATCTGGAGCTAAATCTGCAAATTTTAATTTCCCTGACGTAGATGATCTAGGCAGATAGCTTTTCTCCCAAAACTCAGCCTCCTCAATAGCAATTTTTTTATTTGCAACAAAAAACATCTGCAGAAAGAACACAGCACCAACATAGGAATTGCATTCATATTAAATTCATAAAGAAGGATGAACAATCAACAATACCCTATCAACAACAAGGCATGCTTCCGAATTAATGTATAACATCGAGTTTAGATCACAAAGAAAAAATAAAGAAACTACAATGAGGTTTCAGGTGCCATAGCAAACGATGAAGGCAAACAATGACATTACTCAAGCGCATAAGCAAGGCATGTTAATATCAGCAATAGATCAAAGGATGTCCAGCAACTTCAATAATGGATCATGGATGTCCAGGTACAGACTTTTAAGGAGCAGATTAAGAAAATGGAAAATCACAGAGAATGCTAGTGATCTTGCAGTCCCTCAGTAAGGTAAAAAGGTGCATGTATTATATATATGAAAAGAGATCATTAAGTAAAAGAAGAATAGGCAATCTGAATTTCTGACTTCAAATGATCAACAATATACACCTGAACAAAAAAATTGAAAAGGATTTACCTCATCGAAAGGATCATCAAGAGTTCCTTGGAAAAGCCAAGAATCAAGGGTCTCAATATATGGCAGCAAACTTCCTACGAATATATAAAGCAGCATCCGGTATGCATCCTCCTGTAACAAGCATATTTTTTATCAAATCTCAAGAGTTAAGAAGTGTATCTAAGAAGTATGAAATCTCACTAGCAGAGTTAGCTATAACCTCCCCTCCTTGCACAAGAGCAACTTCATTAAGCTTCCCATAAAGATGGTTCAGAATATGCACAGCAATATCTGCCGCAGGGAGAGAGGGATCAAGCTCAAAAAATGATTGAGGGATGGTCCCATGTACTATTTGAAACAAATATTCTGCTCCTGAGCATAGACTGCACCACAGAAACAGTTAGTAACCATAAAAGGAAGCTAAGAAAGGTAGGGAGGCTCTTAAGAAAAGCTCATCATAAAGGCCAGTTAAATTAAGTCAGAAGTTAAGATACAACAGCTTAAACTTGTAAGATGTGCACACTCTAGAACAGAAATGGAAAGGTGTAAGAGCATCTGTTGAATATAAAATGTCTTGAAAAATACAGCTAAGCCTGTTCCGAACAAATAATTCATGTCGATCGCACTGAAATCGAAAAAGAGAAAGATTTAGTGCTGTTCTTTGATTGGATTTTGACAATATGCATTTTCTTTGTTTCTAAGAATCAAGGCAAATTATAGTTTTTGAATACCCACAATTATGGCCATCCTTATACCAATAATGAGAGATGCACCATCATTCAGTTTCTAAAACATCAACAAAAATATTTCAAGTGAGTAACTGCCATTTGATTGCCAGCACAAGCTTTTCAATTCCATTTCTGATAAGCAATATGACACACAATATTACAGCCCCAAAACCAAGTAATATGCAAACAAACCTTGATAAAGAACTCGACAACCCCAAGATAGACACAGCAGTATTAATACTTGGGTTGTTTATTTTCACCTGTTCCTGTAAAGCAATGCCCCTTATCCTCTGCAAAGAGAAGACTTAGCTGAATCAAATCATGAAAAGCATAGAAAGAATAGGCCACATAAAAATTAATACTCATAAAGAGTTCATATTAATGTGACATACTCTAAGCCAAGTGCTAACAGAGCTAGCAAATGCTCTTAAAGTTGGTGGAGTCAAGCTCTTGGTTATCTCAACTTTGTTCACCACAATATCAACCAATTTTAAGCATGTTCCAGCATATAAAAACTGTTCAAGAATGTGAAACAAACTTGTCTGGGAAAGATGAGTCACATAGATCCCACTTTTGAAGCGAAAAAACAGGCCAGTGTCATCCCAATAAAATAGCGAACCCGATAAACCTTGAAGCATCTGCAACAATCCTCGGACCTAAACCCGGGAAAAAAATTCATATACTTAATAAGAAAAATGTATTAGAAATAAAGTTCTATCCCTATTAACTGAAGCAAGTTACCAAGTCGGATTCATTTGTCCTCAAAGATGCAACTGGAGTTGCAAAATGTATTCCCCCACCAGTGAGGGAATTATGGATTGTATGGATTAGATTTGCTGATACTTCCATCTCTGCGCGAACCGTGCTAATTAATGGTCGTGAAAATCAATGGAAGGAAAACAGAATTTGGTTGGAGCAATTTGTCAAACAGTTGAGCAGCAATGGCTGAAATAATGTTCAGCCACGCACTCTCCTCAGGAGATCTTTCCGTATCATGCTCTTGAGGAGAGCGTGAAGCGCTATAACAGGATTGTAGATTCTAGGGAAGGAATTGTGAATCGTGAATTTTGGAGACACTCAGCCTTCTTTAGTGCTCTCAGTCTCTCTCAGGAGGATGGATCTAGAGTAGTTGGTGGTGTAAGAGGTAATGGTGGGGGGAACGGCAGCAGTTGTGGTGGCCAGCGGTGGGGGATGGGAGCGGCAGCGGTGGCGCGGTGGTGGCAGTGTGATTTAGATTTTGGTACTTGAAATTTTGAAATAAAATAAGCTAAAAAAGGAATAGATTTAAAATTCCCACTCAAATTAAAGAAAAGAATTTATAATTTTAAAGAGTGAACATATTTACATCCGAAAACTTGTAACGACGCAAATTTGTGATCTTTAGAAACATCACTTGTGATCGTAAAGACCAAATGGTCTCTAACATAGGCTCGTTTTATCAATTTAATCCTTAACATTTTCTTTTTGATTATTTGGTCCTTCACAAATAAACTCGGACCCGAATCGGTCCTCACTTAACAGAACCGTCAAAAAATAGACGGTCAACGTTATTTAATCATGTTTTGACCAAAATTAACCATTTTAATTAATATCTTTAATTATTTCAGAAAAATAAAAATATAATTGTGTAAAACACATAAAAAAAGAACGACGAACACGTCTTCGTTCTCTTCATTCTCATCAACTGATGTTGATGTACAAAGCATCACTTACATAGCGGATAAATCATCTTCAAGATTTCTCTCAACTCCATAATCTTGACCTGAAATCTGCCAATTTCTCTGTTTTTTTCATCCCATTAAGAAACTAGCCTGCTTAGTGATTTCAGCTCCTAAAATGCTACTGTCAAACAATACTTATTAATGATTCGGTTTCCCCTTCAAGAAACTCATTTTTTTGGATGGGTTTTTTATCAAACACTTGGTGTGCAAAGTTTGTTACTTGTTATTGCTTTTGGGTTTAGGATCTAAATGTCAATCCAATTGCAAGCAAACACATCCAATTGAAAACAAATCACTTCAACTCGAAAATACAAAAGAGCATTACAATAAAAATCAAAATTGTCCATCACCAAATCACTTCAACCGGAAAATACAAACAAGTAACAAAATAACCCTAATCCATGCATAAAAACACTGTGTAATTTCTTCATGGCATGATTATTCTCTTCAATTGCTGTCAAAATCAAGTCTAAACGATTAGTTTCGGTCTCACCCGGCGACGGTGAAGAGGTCACGACATCGTCGTCGTCCTCGATTGAGTCGATTGGCTCGCACCACCTAAAAAATTCGCCAATCTTTTCTCTCACAACCAAAGTAGAGCTTCCCTTTACTCGGTTTGTCATTGCTTCTCACGATTCGGAGTGAAGAAAGTTTCTTGCAATTGCAAAACTCGTACCGGAATCGGAGGTCGCGACCACCGCTACTCTCGCCGGACCGTCTATTGTACAAAGAACGCTCCATAACTTGTTCACAGTTGCAGCCGTCGCCGGAAGAGAGAAGAACGAAGAAAGGAGAATGAGAATGAAGAGAACGAAGACGTGTTCGTCGTTCTTTATTTATGTGTTTTACACAATTATATTTTTATTTTTCTGAAATAATTAAAGATATTAATTAAAATGGTTAATTTGGGTCAAAACATTATTAAATAACGTTGACCGTCTATTTTTTGACGGTTCTGTTAAGTGAGGACCGATTCGGGTCCGAGTTTATTTGTGAAGGACCAAATAATCAAAAAGATAATGTTAAGGACCAAATTGATAAAACGGGCATATGTTAGGGACAACATTTGGCCTTTACTCTCTCTATATTTGTACTTATGCACGTTTTAATATTTTTTTCATTTTTTGGCCTTTTTTTACTTTGTGCCCTCTACCCCTTTGGGGGTGTTTTTATCCGGAAAAATAGTCAAGTTTTAAAAGGTCTAAAATCGAAAAAATGATGTGGATTATGGTCCAATAAAAATGAAATTGTTCCCCTTTTGATTCACCAATTGACTTGCAATTCTCATACATGGAATAGGCAACAATGTTTTTGCAAAGGGGTAGAGGCATGACATGCCCGAAACAGCTGTCGAAGAAATCAACGACTCCAGCATAACTGTCCAATATTCAGCAGGTTGACATAACGATTTTGTTAACAATCGATATTGGTTTTCAACAATAATATACTATCGTTTCATTGTCTAAAATGTGACATCATTTTCGTTGGTGTCTAATAGTGTCGCGTAAATAAGTCATCAAGTTATGTCAACACTTACATATATCAATCGGTCATAAAATCAGATCATATTAATAACTTAGTACTAATTTACTAGTAAAATTGATACACAAAATCGAAGAAAATAAGAAATTTAATTTTCATATTTTGATTTTTCACGCATTAGTCCTCATATTAGATAAAAATAAAATGGGCTTTGTGGATACACATTTCTTGTGTCCTATGGTGCACATACAGAATCCAACTGCCCAAAAAATTGATAAGAACAGTAAAAGTGGGCGAAACTGTCAATCAATGATTTTCTAACCGGACGATAATGCAATTTTGTAAAATACTTCAGCTTTGAGTAAAAAAGATTATCTTTTCCGTAGTCTGTGTAAAATAATTAAAGCCTCACCAATTCCGATAAACCCCACCAGAACTCATGATCTACTGAGTGTTTCTCCTAAAAATTTGCGGATTGATTCTCTAACAAAATTTGTCACATTTCACTTTTTTACTATTTTTAGTTCCACTAACTTATTCTCACTCACATTTTATTACTATAAAACTAGTATTCAAAATATGACTCATATTCCACTAACTTTTTCTATCTACTTTCCATTACATTTCTTAAAATCTGTGTCCGATCAAAATGTGACCAAATTTAAGGGACGATGGAGTATTCAACTCTATTAGTCTTCCTTCGTTCTTACTTCTCCGTTTTTACTCTAATTAGTATACATTTTTATCCTATTCTGTATAATGTTGGCATGGTAGATACTCTTAAGTTTCTATACGTTTCTAAATTTTTCCTCTTGTTGGGATTTTAGCATGTGGAGAGAAACAATTATGCTTAAATAAGGTTTGGAGATAGGTTTTGGGCCACTTTCTTGTTGATTAACTGCACCGATTTCATTTATCTCGATAGATTCACAAAATCATGATGAAATGGAAGAGAATTTAGTATTCATGAGATTAGGTTGATGGTAAATCTCACAAGTGATAAATTTTCTTATTGGCTGTCCTTTTAAATTTTGAAGACCATAGTTCGATATTATTGAGTAAATAGATTAAAGAGAAGACATAGGCAAAGCTCAAAATTGAAAAGGGTTGTTTCATAGAATTTTAAATGGTGTTTAAGTCCGTATGACAACCGTGCGGATTTCAAGTCATTTTGACACCGTGCTAATTTCAAGTAAATATGATAGCGTGCGAATTTCAAGTTATTATGACACATAGTACGTTTTTTTGGGAGATTTTGGATATATTTGAGGATTTGTCCAAAAATGTAATAATTTTGGAGTATATTGCTATGAATATTGGAGTATATATTAACTCTACTAGATACACTAGAATTTACCATCTTCACGTGGCATTACCTCTCACTCACATCTCCGTTTTCTCCTCAGAGATTTCCACAAAAATGTTGGAGTGGGATCACTTCGGCGAAGCCTCAAATCTCATACAATTGGTGGGGCTAAACAGGGTGTCGTTTTTTTAACCGAAAACTTTGATCCTTCGTAATAGAAATTAGAATTCAAAAGCTATTAATTAATGGCATTTCATGGTGCATAACACTTTTGCAAAAATTATTGTCAACGGATGAAAGTGCAATTTTGTGACAAGTCGTTGCAAATGTCCATATGCTCGAATTCGCTCTGGTCAAAGTATCAAGCACTCACGGCTTGTGCTATCGTCTTATTATTAAGAATGTTGTGTCCGGCCAATGATGACCATGTTGAATAAACTTTTCTATATAGGTGGCCATGTACATAGCAGGTGTGTACAAAATAGCCTATTCTTAAGGAGCTATCAGCAAATGTAGTATTCATAAACGTGTTTAGGAATGTGTTCCTAAAATCTTTCATAATTGTTATCTCATAACACATTTTCTAAGATCTAAAATAAGTCGAAGGCTGATTCGATTTGAAATAGTGGAGTTTTGACATCGGGGACCAAATTTTTAGGAAAGAAACACATAGTTGGATTAAATTTGGATGTGCATTAGCCAATAAATTCGTCAAACCATGTGTTGATATCACGTTGGAGAAGCGATTTTCTCTCTAATCAGCTCCAACAAAATGCTCTCCATGGATAAAAAAAATCCAGAATCTGATAGTCATTGAACCTTAAGTAGTGTTATCAAATAGTGTTTGGAACTTGTCACAATGTAAGATTGTGGCTAGTCCCCCTACTAAACTGCCTGACAATAACACATTCTTAGCATTTCCGATTATGAGCCATAGTAGCTCATCCATCATGGCGTCGTAGATTCTTGCACCCTTAAGTCACGTTATGCATCAGATCTACCTTGTCGACATCAGACTAAAAGGATGAACTGTTCTAGTAAAAAAAATATGGTGTTTCAATTTATTATAACACATATGTCGTTTTTTGGCATGTTTTTAATATATAATTTGAGTATTTATCTAAAAAGTTTAATATCTTTCGTCTCAAGGTAGTTGAAACATTTTTTAAAACAAGATTAAGAAATTGATGGGTTAAATGTTAAAGACGAGAAAGAGAGAATAAAATATGAGTATGAACAAAGTTTTTGTCGGAAAAAGAAATGAATCAATTATCTAAGAAGTGATGAAGTATATTATAAACTATAATAAGCCTGTTTGGTTTCAGGACTTACAAGAAGGAATACAAGAGCTAACTGAATCGAAATTACAAAAGAGGATTCGAAACTAATAAACTGAAAAGGAAATTAGCCGAGTCGAGGAGGCCTCTTTCCGCAAGACGAGATACGCCCGGTAGTGCTCTTCGGATTGGCGTTTCGTCCCCAAAGATAAAACGGCTACGTCTCGATGAAGCAAAGACCGCTATCGCCAGAGCTCCGGCGAACCGGATGGAGGAGAGGGCAGAGCTTCGACAGAAGAACAATGCAGAGAGAGAGAGCTTTATGATGCAGAATGCTTTCTAGTGTTTGATGTGTGTAGAATGCATGGAATGGCTTTATAGGCTCGGTCCACTGCAGGGGGTCAACGGCCATAATGGCCGTCATTAAAGCTAGACCGTAACGGTCGTCGGTTACGAGCTGTAACGTTCGGGCGTTACAAGCCGTTACGCGCTCGAGCTAGAGAGGCTGAGTTTAGAAGCTTCTAGATTCGTTCACGACGTGGACTATCACGTGTCAGCCACGTTGGCTTACCGCGTCATACTGACGAGGTGGCATCCCGCTTGGCTCGCTGACGTGGACACGGTGGTGGTCTAAAAAGAACTAGACCCACTAGACTTGGGCCAAGCCCGCAACTAGGCCCAAGCACCAAGCCCACGACCAGGCCCAAAGAACAGCCCAAAGACCACCCAAAGACCAATTGCCAAGATCCAAGTCCAAGTCCAAGTCCAAGGGCACGGGCACGGGCACGAGCACGAGCACGGGCGCGGGCTCGTGCTCGGGCTCGAGGCTCGCGGCACGCGGCTCGCGGCGGGGGGCGGGCAGCGCGCGCTTGCGTGTGCGCGTGTGGGCTCTTACAGCCCATCTTAGTCCACTATAATTATTACATGTAATAATCCTTCTTATTAAATACTAGTTTAATAAGGTTGAAACTTTCAATGTGGGATAATTAACTCTCTTAATTATTCCCTAATCTCCTCTCATAGCTCATTAAGTTTGCAATTTTTGCACAACTTTAAACAATTATTTCTCACTCGCCGGGAATCGGATTTGAGAAAATAAATATACCACGGTCATCTACTCCGAACGTAGATCGACGCTATATCATTTAATTTTACAAAATTAAATGTCTCGTTAAAATTATAATTGGTCAAAGTCCATTGACCGGGCATAGATTCCAACAATCCCCCACATGAGTGGAAATAGCCAAATGCAAATGCATGCATACACAAGCTCAACCCTCGAGAGGTATATAAGCATAAGGATGGGTAGCTTTTTAGCTTTGAACCTTCCATAGTCAACGCCATCGGATACACAGGCGGCCTAGTAGCGCGATACTTTGAACTAGTCCCCCACGGCGTGCACCGAGACAATGGTGTTAACACTTAAACACCTCAACCTCATCCGTTCTCACGTTTTGTGTCCTTTAGCGGCCTTGGACACCACTTTGGATTCATAAGTGTGTAATTTGAAGCGGCCACACTTCACACTTACATAGGTGATTCCTACTCGAGTATCTTGCCCTACTCGG